>NC_136065.1:36457391-36783577 GCF_964261635.1 Lissotriton helveticus
ATGCGGTGCCTGCCATCGCGCCATGTCAGTGACGGATCTGCACTTGGACCGGTCCCAGGATGCTTGTTTCCGGTCCAGGGAAGACATAGCTTGGCAGTTCGGGCTGGACTGTTCCCATGAGGCACAGGATCAGACTGATTTGCATATAGCCATGTCTGAACTGGGGTGGCTGAGTGAACTAAAGAATGTTGATGGATTAAACCCAGATCAGTTGACTGGGGGTGAGTGTTTGATTTGTTCAAACGCTCCGTCCATCATCCCCTTTTGTATCGCTTTGTTCGCCCTAAGTGTGGCAGGGTATGCTCAGACGTGAGTCCCTTGTTCATTTGGCCACTGGATTCAAGATAGCCTGGCTGATGAGGATTATGAATCAGAAACCAGTCCCAGGATGCTTGTTTCCGGTCCAGGGAAGACATGGCTTGGCAGTTCGGGCTGGACTGTTCCCATGAGGCACAGGGTCAGACTGATTTGCATATAGCCATGTCTGAACTGGGGTGGCTGAGTGAACTAAAGAATGTTGATGGATTAAACCCAGATCAGTTGACTGGGGGTGAGTGTTTGATTTGTTCAAACGCTCCGTCCATCATCCCCTTTTGTATCGCTTTGTTCGCCCTAAGTGTGGCAGGGTATGCTCAGACGTGAGTCCCTTGTTCATTTGGCCACTGGATTCAAGATAGCCTGGCTGATGAGGATTATGAATCCGAAACCGGTCCCAGGATGCTTGTTTCCGGTCCAGGGAAGACATGGCTAGGCAGTTCGGGCTGGACTGTTCCCATGAGGCACAGGGTCAGACTGATTTGCATATAGCCATGTCTGAACTGGGGTGGCTGAGTGAACTAAAGAATGTTGATGGATTAAACCCAGATCAGTTGACTGGAGGTGAGTGTTTGATTTGTTCAAACGCTCCGTCCATCATCCCCTTTTGTATCGCTTTGTTCGCCCTAAGTGTGGCAGGGTATGCTCAGACGTGAGTCCCTTGTTCATTTGGCCACTGGATTCAAGATAGCCTGGCTGATGAGGATTATGAATCCGAAACCGGTCCCAGGATGCTTGTTTACGGTCCAGGGAAGACATGGCTTGGCAGTTCGGGCTGGACTGTTCCCATGAGGCACAGGATCAGACTGATTTGCATATAGCCATGTCTGAACTGGGGTGGCTGAGTGAACTAAAGAATGTTAATGGATTAAACCCAGATCAGTTGACTGGGGGTGAGTGTTTGATTTGTTCAAACGCTCCGTCCATCATCCCCTTTTGTATCGCTTTGTTCGCCCTAAGTGTGGCAGGGTATGCTCAGACGTGAGTCCCTTGTTCATTTGGCCACTGGATTCAAGATAGCCTGGCTGATGAGGATTATGAATCAGAAACCGGTCCCAGGATGCTTGTTTCCGGTCCAGGGAAGACATGGCTTGGCAGTTCGGGCTGGACTGTTCCAATGAGGCACAGGGTCAGACTGATTTGCATATAGCCATGTCTGAACTGGGGTGGCTGAGTGAACTAAAGAATGTTGATGGATTAAACCCAGATCAGTTGACTGGGGGTGAGTGTTTGATTTGTTCAAACGCTCCGTCCATCATCCCCTTTTGTATCGCTTTGTTCGCCCTAAGTGTGGCAGGGTATGCTCAGACGTGAGTCCCTTGTTCATTTGGCCACTGGATTCAAGATAGCCTGGCTGATGAGGATTATGAATCCGAAACCGGTCCCAGGATGCTTGTTTCCGGTCCAGGGAAGACATGGCTTGGCAGTTCGGGCTGGACTGTTCCCATGAGGCACAGGGTCAGACTGATTTGCATATAGCCATGTCTGAACTGGGGTGGCTGAGTGAACTAAAGAATGTTGATGGATTAAACCCAGATCAGTTGACTGGGGGTGAGTGTTTGATTTGTTCAAACGCTCCGTCCATCATCCCCTTTTGTATCACTTTGTTTGCCCTAAGTGTGGCAGGGTATGCTCAGACGTGAGTCCCTTGTTCATTTGGCCACTGGATTCAAGATAGCCTGGCTGATGAAGATTATGAATCCGAAACCGGTCCCAGGATGCTTGTTTCCGGTCCAGGGAAGACATGGCTTGGCAGTTCGGGCTGGACTGTTTCCATGAGGCACAGGGTCAGACTGATTTGCATATAGCCATGTCTAAACTGGGGTGGCTGAGTGAACTAAAGAATGTTGATGGATTAAACCCAGATCAGTTGACTGGGGGTGAGTGTTTGATTTGTTCAAACGCTCCGTCCATCATCCCCTTTTGTATCGCTTTGTTCGCCCTAAGTGTGGCAGGGTATGCTCAGACGTGAGTCCCTTGTTCATTTGGCCACTGGATTCAAGATAGCCTGGCTGATGAGGATTATGAATCCGAAACCGGTCCCAGGATGCTTGTTTTCGGTCCAGGGAAGACATGGCTTAGCAGTTCGGGCTGGACTGTTCCCATTAGGCACAGGGTCAGACTGATTTGCATATAGCCATGTCTGAACTGGGGTGACTGAGTGAACTAAAGAATGTTGATGGATTAAACCCAGATCAGTTGACTGGGGGTGAGTGTTTGATTTATTCAAACGCTCCGTCCATCATCCCCTTTTGTATCGCTTTGCCTGCCATCGCGCCATGTCAGTGACGGATCTGCGCAAAATGGGTCTGAGATCCTGCCGCCCTGCATTTTTTGTGTTACAATACTTGGAAACTGAATACATAGCAAAGTGTGTGGCTAGCTTTTTAAAATCATGTATCAAATATCGCGGTAATTTCTGATCACTGAATTTTTTTTTATTTGTTCTCCTCTCGAGTTATCAGTAGCATGTTAATGAATTTCCACAATGCATGTAACTTTAAGTATTAATTGGTTATTTTAAACAAAATTTTTTTTAATGGACTATTCATTTTCTGTTGTTGATTTTAAATCTGTGTTATATTTCATTTACTGTTTTATGCACTTTTTATGGTTACAAAAAATTGGTAACCGAATAAAAGTTTTATGACTGACAGTGACGGATCTGCACTTGATTTGTCTCTGGTGCCTGGAGTGTAACTGCAACTCGAAGTCATGCTCTGACTGCCGGGCCATGGCTCTGAAAGATTCGAGGGAGTTGTCCCTAAAGCTGCTTGCAGCTCAGCACTGGGCACCACGCTGTTTGCCCCGGAGGTCTTGTTCTCAGTCCTTTTCGAGAAGAAGATTTGGGCACTGCTCTGGGCATCCTAAGTCCTTGCCCTCCTACTCAAATTCATTGGGTCAGTCAGGTAAGAGGCTTAAGAAATACAAGAAGATGAAGAGGGCTTCAACTTCTCCCCATCTGTCTGCCGACGTGATGGAGGAGTCTCAACGCACTAGGCCTCTGTCTGCAGAAACTGTGCCTGGGTCGACTCCGTGCTTCCCTGCCTTTCCAGGAGCTGGAGCGACCCAAGCCAAGCTTAAAGAATATATGACACCATGTGCTTCATATTTGACAGTTTTTGTCAGTTTGCAACATATTCCTGGATACTGCTACCTTCCCAAACAAGTGGAAGAGAGCCTCGATTAAACCTCTCTTACAGAAAACATCTGCAGACCCAGCAGAGATGAAAAAATTATAGGCCGATATCTCTGCTGCCCTGTTGTTCGAAAGTCATGGAGAAGATGATCAATAAACAACTTACTGATTATCTAGAAAAACACCAATTGCTGGACCCTGTCCAATAAGGATTTCGCGCTGGTCACAGAATGGAGGCGGCCTTAATCGAAGTCACGGACAGCATAAGGATGTCCTTAGATAAAGGGATCCCCACCATGCTAATGCTTCTTGATTTCTCTGCGGCCTACGACACCATATCACATAACATCCTGCTTTGCAGGTTGCAGGACATAGGTGTCGGAGGTCTAGCATTGGCTTGGCTCCAGAGCTTCCTGACAGAGAGATCACAGTATGTTAAGCTAGACGCACTTGCGTCCTCAATCACCCCACTTGACAAGGGAGTATACCTCAAGGGTCCATCCTAAGCCCCACTCTGTTCAACATATACGTGGCCCCTTTGTCCGCCATCATATGAGCAATGGCTTTGACACCATCTCTTATGCGGATGACACGCAGGTGATCATTCCTTTGGAGTCAGACCCTGCTGTCACCAGAGCCAAGTTCAGGACCTGTATGTTGAACATAGCGGAATGGATGGGGGACAATTTCCTCCAACTGAACGCTAATAAAACTGAGATTGTCCTGTTCGGGAAGGCAGAGGACCTTTCGACACCGGACTGGTGGCCCACAGAGCTTCGGGAACCCCCTTCCCCTACAAAGCAGGTCAGGAATCTGGGAGCTCTGTTGGACAGCAAACTGTCATCCGAAGACCACATAAAATCACTTTCTGGCACTTGCTTCGGAATCCTGAAGATGCTGAGAAAGGTATTTCCTTGGATCCCCCTGGGTGCAAGAAAGACCCTGATTCAGGCGCTTATTGTAAGCAGGCTGGACTATGGTAATGCCCTACTGGTCGGAGCCAAGGAAGAAGTGTTCACTAGGCTCCAAGTGTTGCAAAATACTGCAGCAAGAATGGTCTTGAACAAACCCAGACGTTCCCCCTCGCGACCCTTGCTCCAAGCCCTACATTGATTGCCTGTTAAAAAAATAGCAGTTTTCAAACTTCTCACACTGGTATTTAAGGAAACTCAAGACCTGGGGGCAGCTTATTTAAGGAAGAAGATGAGGCCTTATGTCCACGGTCGCCTCCTCAGGTCAAGTAATCAAAACCTGTTAGTGCCTTGCAAGATTAATAAATCTAGAATGGGAGGGCGTGCATTTTCCTACCTGGCCCCCTTTCACTGGAACAGGTTGGCGGAAGAGATACGTCGCTGTACCTCTCGGGACACTTCAAACAAAGCCTAAAAACCTGGATGTTTTAGGGGTTTGCATTTGCTCCTGGTCCCTGTCAGTGTCATGCCTAGGCGCAGAGAGATCCCCCCGGGGATGATACGATGCGCCATACAAATGTTAAATAAATAAATAAATTTGGGTGACCTGTCCCTCACCCTGAGCCTCTCAGCTCTCTTTTGGATCCGGTGGCAAAGAGGGGGCGCCATTGGCTTGGTAGATCCAGACCGGCGCTGGTCATGCCACCGAGCCCTTTACCTGGAGGAGGCCTCGCGCGGAGCTCCAGCCCCGACAACCCGGAGCTGGATCGGTGCCTACCGACACCGATTCTGGTGCCGACAGCACCTTTGGGTCCCCAGCCCTATTTTGAAGTGCTAGGAATGGAGCCTTTACAAGACCAGTCTGAGCATGAATAGGCTGGTATGAGGAAGTGGGTGAGGCTGGTGGAATAGATACCTCTCCAGATTCTGGCCTGCTTTCTCCCCCTACCATGGCTACGGAGGAAGAAGATTCATATGCTATGGTGGCTGTCTGAAATCGCACTGCGTCGAAGGACGAGTGAGTAAAGGCAATATTCGGGAAGAGAAAGAAAGCACTATCTGCAGCGTGAATCGGCTAATGATCGTTGACAGTTCTCCAGTCTTTGGAATGTGACGAAGATTAAAATACGCTCCTCTGAATAAATAGAGCGAACGGCGAACAGGCACCCGTAGAGATTTCGTTTTTGTTGGGCCAATTTGGTGATTTATCAAGGATCTAACTGACATTCTAAGAAGAGTGACCACATGACCACATGATGAACTAATGTGAACCTCCCTCAAAAAGTATTGAGTGATAGATTCCGACAAGAGCCTGTTAGTAAGATCGAGAAAGCTCCTTCGTTAACTTGTCCAGAAAGTGACAAAGCCCTGATGAGAATCCGGGAATTGCTCTCTTGGATTTGAAACCCCTCGGCACAATTAAGGAGCATACAATGAAATATGGAATTTAAGAATCCAGCAATGTGTTGTGATAACTTGAATTAATTTCTGCTATTCTTTGGTATTCTTTGGTCACCTTTTGGTGCAGTGTGCTCCTTACTTTTCGACTTTGTCCTTCAATTGGATATAGATTCGTTCACTTTGAACTTTCAAGACATAATTGATTGTCTGTTTTTTAAATATTTTTGTATGTTGGATGTAGATTTGTCAAATATGTTTTAGTCAATACGTCAAATGTAAATGTGATTTTGTAAATATTGTTATATTTGTTTATAAGTGTTGTGTAGAATGTATTGGTGTTTTCCTTTTCATGAACAAATGGTATAAATAGACAAATACTTAAGATTTAAAAGAAATGGTATAAATAAAATACCGGTACAAACTTAAAGGATTTTTGTTTGACCCGAGAAGTGCCAGTTTAAAATAATACATGGTATAGGCAATTTTGTTCTTTATTGATATATAAGGCCCTGCCTTGTCCATGTTCCTTGGGGCCTAACTCCTTAGCTTTTCAATGGTGGGAGAAGGGCAGCTGAGGCCCTGAACCTTCAGCTCCCTTCCGTAGAAGTCAAGATGACCATCTTGATAGAGGTCCTGCAGCTGGGTGTCTCCTCCTCAGAACGCCTACTGGATTTCAACGATGCCTTGACTGATGCCCTTCTTGGAATCTGGTCCAAGCCCAGCATAGGGGCTCCTGTGAATAAGACAATCATCCACCACCACCGCCCTGCACCGGGTGACCCAAAATTCCTCACCAACCACCCTACCCCCAAGAGCTTGGTGGTCTTGACCTCTGACTCACAAGGCACATTCCCTTCCGCACCCCCTGACAAGGAATCTAAGAGGCTAAACAGTTGGAGCAAGACATGTTTTTCTTACGCCAGCCTTGCATTGAGGGCGGTGAACACCACATACCTATTGGTCTGTTACTCCCACTCCTTGTGGGAAATGGTTGCATAAGTGTTGCCACAGATCCTGGCGGAGGATCGGGCCATTCTCCAACAAGCAGTATCACTCGGGAAGAATGTGGCAAAGATCACCATTCGCTGTGGGCTTGACACCACCAACTCACTGAGCAGAGAGATGTCATCGACGGTGGCTGTTCTACACCATGCCTGGCTGAAAATGTCTGGCTTTTTTGAGGATATCCAAGCTTCCCTTCTGGACATGCCCTTTGACGGCACCGTTCTATTTGGAGACAAGGCAGACATGACCCTGGAGCGCTTTAAGGACTCACGGGCTACTGTCAAGTCCTTGGGCCTCTCAGTGGACACCCATCCCCCGTCTCCCGGTTGACTGTCACTCCTTTCGTGGCCTTGAAGAGGCTTTCAGCCGCACCAGCCATATCCCACTCACAAGACCGCACAAGTTCAGCAACCTCTGCACGGCTGTGGGTGCAGCTCCTTTTGACCACGTGGGTCAGGCGGCCAGAGGTCGGGTCAGTCCACTCCTTCCCCTGCAGCCTCCAAACTTTCCTAGTCTGACAATTCAAGATCATGGGCGGCCACTTGGTGGCAGTATCAGACATCACCTCCACTACTGGCAAAACATCACAACGGACAGGTGGGTTCTTAAGATAGTCCGAAGGGGCTGCTCCCTCCCCCTTTGAGACAACCTCTGCATCCATGCCTCCAACTTATGGCCGGCTGATGGAGGACCACCCGAACTTGCTTTGAGAGGAAGTCAGGACTTTCTTGGACAAGGGCGCCATAGAAAGGGTTCCAGTGCCAGAAGTACATGGTAGTTGCTATTCCTGCTACTTTCTGGTGTCAAAAAAGGACAAGGGCCTTCATCCTCTCCTAAATCTACGAGCTCGCAACTACTTCCTCAAAAAGGAAAAGTTCAAGATGGCCACTCTTGCTCAGGTTTTGTCTGCCCTAGACCCCAGTGACTGGATGGTAGGGTTGGACTTCAAGGATGCCTATTTTCACATTCCTGTCCCGCCTGATCATCGGCGTTACCTGGTGTTCAGGGTAGGCCATGAGCCCTGGGCTCTGCTCTTGGCAATCCTAAAGGGTACCTTTCGGTTCTGTTTGCCTTCTTGAGACCGCCAGACCATCTCTCTTTATTTAAATCCCCTATTGTAAATTGATTCCTTAAGGGGCTTGTACATAGGTTCTCACATGCCCCCTTCATCATGCCTCAGTGGAACCTTAATTTGCGTTTCACATTCCTGATGTGTGCTCTGTTCGAACCTCTGCACAACTTCCCCCTTCGTCTGCTTACCATCAAATCAGTCTTTTTAGTGACAATAATTTCCACCAGGAGAGTGAGTGCTTCGCAGGTTCTGTCATCCAAGCCTCCTCACCTGATCGTTTTCCCTTTTAAGTTGGTGTTTTGCACTAGGGCCTCTTTCTTAACAAAAATGATAACACCATTCCACGTAGGGCAATCAGTCAACATGCCCACTTTCTATGCTCCTCCGCCACCCTTTAAAGAGGAGGTACGACTCCACCGTCTGGACCCAAAATTAGTGTTGTTGTTCTACTGTGAGCGCTCTAGAGACTTCCGGGTGGATGACCAACTCTTCGTGGGGTACGTTGGATTAGAGAAAGGTTGTGCAGTGTAAAAGAGGACTATCTTGTGATGGGTCATCCTCTACATCAAAATATGCTGTGCTCTGGTTAGAAGGCAGCCTCATAAAGGTTTGAGGGCTCATTCCATCAGAGTTAAGGCTGTTACCACGGCATTGCAACATTTGCCAGGCAGCAACATGGCATCACTGCCCACGTTTACCGAACACTACTGCCTGGACAGTCAAGTCCGATGGGATGGCCTTTTTGGCTGCTCTGTCCGCAAGCACTTCCTGCTCTAACCTTGTCCACAGTCCCTTCTCCTGAGATGCTATTGCCTGGGTATCTATTCAAAAGTATGGAATCTGCGGCTAGATGTCTCTATTGGATGGACAAGTTACTGACCTTCTGTAACACCTTATTTGGTAGGAACATGATCCTGTTGCAGATTCCTTACTGACCCACCCGTCCTCCCCAAACTGCGGACAGGTTCTTAAGGTCAGGGCTGATCCTTTTCAGGGTCCTTGTTGTTCTAAACATACCACTGTCAGCGCACTTAATGGCTCCAAACTCCTGTTGTGCAAAGTAACTGACATCAGCAATCCGAGGTGGCGCCTATATAGGTGGTGTGGACGTCACTTCCAACACAGACTACATCAACAACATCACATAGAGACGACCAATGGCACCTACCGACCCACAAGGGTATTGCTCGAGGTAAAATCTTCTGGATCCATCCTGACGCCTGCGAAATTCAAAGGTATGGAATCTTCAGCTAGATCATGACCAGATAAGGTGGGACCAAAGGTAAGTAACTTGTCCAACAGAGTTGTTGTTGAAGCAGTGCAGGTGGCTTTAGCCAATGTTAAGGAGTTTGTTGTGGAAAACATATGGACTTATCATTTTTTTCCCAACTTATGCACAGGATTCTCACCATTTTCCATGCTAAACGAACAGGTACCAATGACTTCACTCATTCCTTTTTGGATCAAGCGAGATTTACCCATTTTTTATCTCATTTTGGTTTAGCTGGTTAGGTTTCTGTCAGAAGGAAGTCTAAAGCTGGGATGAGCGATAAAGTTAGTTTGAATCATGCTAAGGTCAGTTTGGAGGTGGGAGTTTCCATCAAAATTAAACTTCTGTTTCACGTCAAAAAGGGTGAGTGCAAATTTTTCAAAACTTTTAAAATGATTAGGGTTGGAGAGTCATCAGTCAGACTTAACCATGGCTCTTGGTGGAGTAAGTACAGGCTTGCCAAGGTGGAGGGGTGCCTGCTGAATAGAGATGGTTATACCAATGTTGATATAGAAGAAGGTGAGAGATGCTTTGATGCTGATAATGCTGATTTTGGTTCACAATTTTCTTCTCTTAAAGATTCTGTCAAATTATCACTTGAAACTTTGTCTCCTGTTGCATGTGAGTAATCTCACTCGTTGTGTGATGAAGGGGATTTGTTGGATGTAAATTATAGTAATGGAAAGGAGGAAGGTAGGGGCATATTAACAAGGGATTTATCACTGCTTTTTTGGCTTTAAAAGCCAAAGAAGCGGAGATGCAAATATCGCCATATCAATCACAGGGTGCTAACATGCAAAATCGCATGTTAGCACCCTTTTTAACTACGCTTCCCCTTGCATCACTAATGAGATGCAAAGTGGGCGTTCCAGAGCAAAATAATAGGAAAAATTTCGCTATGCGACATTTCTCAACGCTAACCATGTTAGAGACAAAAGAAGCAGCGCTAACCATGGTTAACGCTGCTTTTTTACGTCTGCTAATTTTCTGACTTAGCCATGTAATCCAATGGGAGGTGGATTACATGGCTAAATCCACCATGGGCTATCAACAAGTATATCCCTATCCTTGTAGTTGTATCATTGTATTACCAGCGATAACCTCCCAAAATGCCGATATCGCTGGATTTTTTATCACCTAGGCGGTTAGCGTTGTTCATAACGCGATAACCAGGCGATATTATCCAGCGATAGCGGGCGTCAAAAAAATTAACGCTAAGCGCCCTTAGCGTTAATTTTCCCTGTTCTCTGTCAATATGCCCCATAATGTTTCCAATGAAGTGGAGGGGGAGATTACCATCTCATCCGGCCAAAGTAGTGATTCACTATTTATTAAGAAAGCAAATATTATGGACTGCCGTCTCAAGAGAGATATTACAACAACCAAAAGATTAAGGGTCTTATGTACAAGGAATTAACGCAGAACGGTACCTCAAGCCATTTGACTACGCCAAGTTGCATTTATTCGGAAGCAAAGGTATGCATCATATCTACAACAATATGACAGATCCCTTTGCTCTCCCCTGCCCTGGGGCACAATTAGCTGCCATGTGCGGACGCAGGCACCCTTGCACCATGGTGCAAGGGTGCCTGTGACACAGGCACAAATGTTTTTGTGGAGAAAGGGACACCCTCCTGCA
Source organism: Lissotriton helveticus (assembly GCF_964261635.1). Classification (NCBI taxonomy): domain Eukaryota; kingdom Metazoa; phylum Chordata; class Amphibia; order Caudata; family Salamandridae; genus Lissotriton; species Lissotriton helveticus. Next base: position 36,468,144 of record NC_136065.1, read on the forward strand.
CAAAAACAATGATGAGAGGTGATTTCCTCTCCCTATGTGTGCTGCCGAATGCAGCATGCATAGAAAGAGGAAAAAAAAGGCGAAAAATGAAAACATTTCTCCTCGTTGTGCCTTCCTACACCTCCCTTGGGGAGGCGTAGCATTTGGACGCATTTCCAGGTTTACGATTTCTCGTAAATCTGGAAATGTGACAGAAGGCATGGGTGTTGCGTGGGAACACCCACAGCAACACCCTTGGCACGCCCCTTTCATGCAAAATGTTGTGTGTAAAAAGGCCATATTTATAAGGACGCGAAAAGCCATACAGGGTGGCTTAATAGGTCCTTGTAAATATGGGGCAGCAGGTTGCGTCGCCGGTGCATCACAAAAAGTGACGCAACGGCTGCGCAAGCGAATTGTAAATAAGCCGCTAAATGATTTTATTTGAGGTTAATGTTGTTTTAAATGTATAATACTTTGAAAATTATTATTATTATTTTGATTTATTTCCTGATCTTCTGTATTTTGCTTAATAGTTTACCTCCTACTTTAGGCGTCGAAGGAAAAGCGTCATTTCCAATCAGCGCAAAGTCCTCGATGCATTGGTTCTGCTGGGTCAGCACAGAAAAGTCACTTCCAAGGGCAGAGGACTGGGTTGGCACCACCTGGCAAGGCAGGACTCACATATGGCAGGGTCCAAGTGCTGTTGCAGGGCTGCAGGAAGTCTTTGATGACCCTGAAACTTCAGAACAGGCGCAAGCCAGCAAACCCTTGGATTTACTCAGGGTTAAAGTGAGACGTTTTCAGTCCTTTACTCAGAAGGGCAGAGGGTAACGAGCAACAGGCAGCACATCAGAGCCAAAAATATGTTCTTCCAGAGTAGCAGTCCAGCAGAGCAGCAGTCCTTGTAGCAGCACAGCAGTCCTTCTTCCTGACAGGGTTCTTCACAGGACCAGTAGGGTACTGTCTTGGTAGGGTCAGAGACCTAGGGCCTCATTAATGAGTTTTTGCTGTAGGGAAAGGAAAAGAGCAGGAATGTGCTGTATCTATCCGATATGGTGCATTCCTGTCCTTTTCCCCTGCTCTGGCGCACAATGGGCTGCCATGCGCCAGCGCAGGCACCTTTGCACCATGGTGCAAGGGGGCCTGCATTGCTGGGATGATTCTTTTTGTACACAAAGGAAAACCTTCCTGCACAAAAACAATCACTAGAGGCGTTTTCCTCTTTCTATGTGTGCTGCAGAATGCAGCACACATAAAAAAAGGAAAAAAACAAGGCGAAATAAAGATATTTCTCCTCGTTGTGCCTCCCTAACGACGCCTTCCCTGGGGAGGCGTAAGTTTTTGGCACTGCCTTAGAATTACGATTTCTCGTAAATCTGGAGCAGTGTCAAAAAGCCATGGATGCTGCTGGGAATGCCCCAGCAATACCCATTTCATGGCCCTTTAACACAGAAAACTGCATTAAAAAGAACAATATTTACAAGGCAACATTAAGCAAAAAAAGTGGCTTAGTGCTGCCTGGGAAATATGGGTCAGACTTCTGCACCACCGAAGCGTCACAAAAAGCGATGTACCGGTGGCGCAAAAGGCTAATAAAAAAGCCCCTAATACTTATACCGAGCTGTGCCTTTGTAGTGGGGATGACTTCAAAGAAGGGTCTTTGAAGTGCACAGACATTCTTTCTACCCACCCCTGGGTCCAGACTATCAATAGGGGGTATTTAGCCCTGTGGGTGGAAAGAGGACACTGCCTATTCAGGTGTGTCAGGAAAAACCATCAGAATACAGATGAGAATTCAGACACATCTAACCATCTTGTGTTTGTGACCGCCCTGCTCTTCGCAGAAGAGGTCGCTCCTAACGCTGCTCACTGCTGCCCATACCGCCAGACTGATAAGTAGTTTACCTGCCTTGCTCGCTAGCACCGAAATAATTGTATTTTTGCTGCCAACAGATCGTAGCGCTAGACTGCTTTGCCTTGATTCTCCATTTACATTTATTTTATCATTGCTTGCGCTTGACGGATTCGCACTGCTCGCATTGCTCCTCATTTGCATATTAGTGCCGAGAAATATTCCGTAGCGCTTGTCTGCCAAGGTACGCTTCTACTTTCACTTATTTCTCTGCTGCATGCAAATTTGTGCCTGACTGTGAGAGCGCCATTACCTTCAACGTAGCGCTATTCACGTGCATTGAGCCGCAACCCTGTGACCAGAACCCTTGTGGCCATTTTAATTGGATTTGTGTTGTTGTTTTGCCTTCCTGACCTGAGCCCCACCCCGCTCCCGCCTCCCAGCTGGCCCCCCCCTCGCCCCTCCCCCTCCGACTTTCCACATATGACTGACGCCTTTTCGCGCAGCGTTCACGTGCAGCGGTCGCGCCCCAGTTGCGCCGAAGGTGCGCCAAAGGTAAGCCCGTCTACGCCCGTCCGCGCCTGGACCGCGCCCAGCGCCAGACCCCCTGCCCCCCGTACCACCCACCCCACCCGCATCACATACAACGCCTCCACCCTCCTAGCCCTAAACCCCGGCCGTCTCCCCAAGTGCGCCCAAGCCGCTCCTGGACACACCCATGGACCCTTCACATGCAACTCCTGCAAATTTGACGGCACCAAGACCAACTCCACATCCACTAACACCAAATACAGACCTGACACTAACCACCTAATATGCATCCTGCTCAACACCCGCTCAATCCACAGACAGGCCATCGACCTTTGGAATCTACTAGACACCATCTCTCCGGACGTCGCCTTCCTAACAGAAACCTGGATGAACGCCTCCTCAGCCCCGGACATCACCATTGCCATCCCGGAAGGCTACAAGATCATCCGTAAGGACCGCACCAAGCAAACAGGAGGAGGCATAGCCATCGTCCATAAGAATTCCATCCGCATCTAACCAGCTCAGACGTCAACCTTGCTAGCGCCGAACACCTTCACTTCCAGATCCACACCGACCCCAAGACCACACTCAGAGGCACCCTCCTCTACCGACCTCCAGGACCCCGTGCACAATTCAGTGAAGACATCACTGACTTCATCACCCCACACGCCCTCCCCTCCGAGGACTACATCCTACTGGGAGACCTCAACTTCCACCTGGAAAATAGCAAAGACAGTAACGCCACCACCCTTCTGGACAATCTTGCCAACCTCGGACTCAAACAACTTGTTAATACCCCCACTCACTACGCAGGTCACACACTCGACCCCATATTCACCTCCAGCAAACATATCTCCTTCAGTCACACCACAGTTCTCCATTGGACGGACCACAGCTGCGTTCACTTCGTCTACAAAAAGACCACAACCCACAACCATCCTCAACCTACTCTGCGAAGAAACTGGAACAAAATCACCATCGACCAGATCTCCTCATCACTGCTTCAAAACCCCCCTACCCACTCTTCGAACCCCAACCAAGCAGCCATTAACCTCACTCAATGGTTAACCAACAGCGCTGACAACCTAGCACCTCTGAAAAAACGTCAAATCAAACTAGGCACCAAAAACGCACCCTGGTTCAACGATGATCTCAAAAAATCCAAGAAACTCTGTCGCTCCCTTGAGAAGGCCTGGAAAAAAGACCCAAACACCAACACCAGAGACGCCTTCAAAAACGCCACCCGCATACACCACCAACTAATCCGGACTGCCAAGAAAGCCGCATTCAAAGACCGACTAGACAAAAACGCCCACAACAGCAAGTAATTATTCAACATCGTCAAAGAGTTTACCAACCCTACTGCCAACTCCAACGACATCACTCCCTCCCAAACCCTTTGCGACTCCCTAGCTTCGTTCTTCCACGACAAAATCGCAGACATCCACAACAGCTTCGACAACCAACCCGGAGAACAACCCACCCAACCTTCTACCGTACCTTCATCCCCCTTGAACATCCTTAACGACTGGAACCCAATCTCCACCGAGGACATCATCCGCCTGATGAACTCCATCCACTCAGGGTCCCCAACAGACCCATGCCCTCACCACATCTTCAACAAAGCAGACTCCATCATAGCACCACACCTCCGAGACGTCATCAACTGCTCCCTCAACTCCGCCACCTTCCCGGAAAGCTGGAAACACGCCGAACTCAACGCCCTTCTGAAAAAACCCACAGCTGACCCCACCGAACTCAAAAATTACCGCCCCATCTCGCTCCTTCCATTCCCGGCCAAAGTCATCGAGAAAGCTGTCAACAACCAACTCGCCGCCTTCCTCGAAACCAACAAATCCCTCGACTCCTCACAGTCCGGCTTCCGAGCCAAACACAGCACTGAGACCGCCCTCATCGCAGCAACAGACGACATTCGAACTCTTCTGGACAGTCGCCCTCATCCTCCTTGACCTCTCCGCAGCCTTCGACACAGTCTGTCATAGCACCCTGTTAGAACGCCTCAGAAACATCGGAATCCAAGGAAAGGCACTGGAATGGATCACTTCGTTCCTCACCGGAAGAACTCAGAGAGTCCGCCTTCCACCATTCAAGTCAGAGGCCACTGAAGTCATTGGCGGCGTGCCACAAGGATCTTCACTCAGCCCCACCCTTTTCAACGTATACATGAGCCCCCTCGCGACCATCGCACGACAACACAACCTCAACATCATTTCCTACGCTGATGACACTCAACTGATCCTCTCACTCACCAAAGACCTGAACACCGCCAAAACCAACCTACATGAAGGAATGAAAGAAGTAGCCGAGTGGATGAAGATCAGCCGTCTGAAACTGAACTCAGACAAAACCGAAGTCCTTATCTTAGGTACCTCCCCCTCCGCCTGGGATTACTCCTGGTGGCCAGAGGCCTTAGGAAAAGCTCCCATCCCGACGGAGCACGTACGGAACCTGGGCGTCATCCTGGACTCCTCACTCTCGATGACCAGACAAGTTAACGCCGTTTCATCATCTTGCTTCAACATTCTTCGCATGCTCAAAAAAACATTTTGCTGGATCCCCATCGAAACTAGAAAAACGGTCACCCACGCACTGGTCACGAGCCGCCTGGACTACGGCAACACCCTATACGCCGGTACCACCGCAAAACTTCAGAAAAAACTACAACGCATCCAGAACTCATCAGCCAGACTCATACTAGACATCCCGCGTAAAGACCACATCTCTAGTCACCTGAAAAACCTCCATTGGCTTCCCGTCAATAAGAGGATAACATTCCGCCTCCTAACCCACGCACACAAAGCACTTTACGAACTTGGACCTGAATGCCTCAACACCCGACTTTCCTTCTACACCCCCTCCCGCCAGCTACGCTCCTCCAACCAAGCCCTGGCTGCGGTACCTCGCATCAACAAAACCACCATGGGAGGACGGTCCTTCTCCTACCCCGCAGCCAAAACCTGGAACTCACTTCCCACTCACCTTCGCCTCACTCAGAACCACCCAGCATTCAGAAAGCAACTTAAAACATGGATATTCGACAAGTAATTCCCCACCCTTCCTCAAGCGCCTTGGGACCCTCTGGGTATGTAGCGCGCTATATAAATTAATTTGACTTTGACTTTGACTTTGTCTAGAGGGAATGCACAAAGTGTAGTTGTCATCCACCCCCAGATGTATTGGAGACAGGCCGCAGGCAAGCAGCAGTAAGAGCAGAGAAATGTCCACTTACTAAAAGTGCCATTTCTAAAACAGCAATTTTAAAATCCAACTGTATCAGTATAGATGATATATCATTACCATTCCAAAGATATGAAACATGATGCAATTACTCCTTTCTAATCAGGAATTATATCTTTAAAAAGTGTGAAGGAATATCCAATGTTAACCTATGCGTGGAGTATGCCTCACAGTAGTGAAAAAGAAAATTTGGGTGTTTGTCGCTATCAGGATATGCAAAACGTAACCGTACATGTTCTACATTTTACTTACAAAGCACACTCCCCTATGGGCTATCTAGGGCCCACCTTAGGGGTGACTTATGTGTAATAAAAGGGGTGTTTTGGATTGACAAATGGATTTAAATGCCATTTTGAAGTGGGAGTACTGCACTCACAGCCCTTGCAGCGGCAGCTCTGAAACATGTTTGAAAGGCAGCTTGTGTGGGTGCTGCAATCAGTGCTGCAGGCTCTCTACTTGCATTTAATTTACAGGCCCTGGGTATATGGTTTACCTCTTAACAAAGGATTTATAAGTAAACAAAATATGACAACTGTGTATATTCCAATGCTACCATGTTTAAGGTAGAAGCACACGCTACTTTAGCACTGGTCAGCAGTGGAAAAGTGCTCAGAGTCCAATGGCCAACAAAAAGAATCAGCAATAAGAAGAGGTAGCAAGCAAAATATTTGGGGGCAAACCACCCTAAGGATGACAGGTCTAACATACCCCCTCCCACTGTTCCTTCTAGGCAGAACTGCAAACTTTTGGGCTATCATGAGACAGCTGGTCCATTGCTGGGATGATTCTTTTTGTACACAAAGGAAAACCTTCCTGCACAAAAACAATCACTAGAGGCTTTTTCCTCTTTCTATGTGTGCTGCAGAATGCAGCACACATAAAAAAAGGAAAAAAACAAGGCGAAATAAAGATATTTCTCCTCGTTGTGCCTCCCTAACGACGCCTTCCCTGGGGAGGCGTAAGTTTTTGGCACTGCCTTAGAATTACGATTTCTCGTAAATCTGGAGCAGTGTCAAAAAGCCATGGATGCTGCTGGGAATGCCCCAGCAATACCCATTTCATGGCCCTTTAACACAGAAAACTGCATTAAAGAGAACAATATTTACAAGGCAGCATTAAGCAAAAAAAGTGGCTTAGTGCTGCCTGGGAAATATGGAGCAGACTTCTGCACCACGGAAGCGTCACAAAAAGCGATGTACCGGTGGCGCAAAAGGCTAATAAAAAAGCCCCTAATACTTATACCGAGCTGTGCCTTTGTAGTGGCGATGACTTCAAAGAAGGGTCTTTGAAGTGCACAGACATTCTTTCTACCCACCCCTGGCTCCAGACTATCAATAGGGGGTATTCAGCCCTGTGGGTGGAAAGAGGACACTGCCTATTCAGGTGTGTCAGGAAAAACCATCAGAATACAGATGAGAATTCAGACACATCTAACTATCTTGTGTTTGTGGCTGTCTAGAGGGAATGCACAAAGTGTAGTTGTCACCCACCCCCAGATGTATTGGAGACAGGCCGCAGGCAAGCAGCAGTAAGAGCAGAGAAATGTCCACTTACTAAAAGTGCCATTTCTAAAACAGCAATTTTAAAATCCAACTTTATCAGTATAGATGATATATCATTACCATTCCAAAGATATGAAACATGATGCAACTACTCCTTTCTAATCAGGAATTATATCTTTAAAAAGTGTGAAGGAATATCCAATGTTAACCTATGCGTGGAGTATGCCTCACAGTAGTGAAAAAGAAAATGTGGGTGTTTGTCGCTATCAGGATATGCAAAACGTAACCGTACATGTTCTACCTTTTACTTACAAAGCACACTCCCCTATGGGCTATCTAGGGCCCACCTTAGGGGTGACTTATGTGTAATAAAAGGGGTGTTTTGGATTGACAAATGGATTTAAATGCCATGTTGAAGTGGGAGTACTGCACACACAGCCCTTGCAGCGGCAGCTCTGAAACATGTTTGAAAGGCAGCTTGTGTGGGTGCTGCAATCAGTGCTGCAGGCTCTCTACTTGCATTTAATTTACAGGCCCTGGGTATATGGTTTACCTCTTAACAAAGGATTTATAAGTCAACAAAATATGACAACTGTGTATATACCAATGCTACCATGTTTAAGGTAGAAGCACATGCTACTTTAGCACTGGTCAGCAGTGGAAAAGTGCTCAGAGTCCAATGGCCAACAAAAAGAATCAGCAATAGGAAGAGGTAGCAAGCAAAATATTTGTGGGAAAACCACCCTAAGGATGACAGGTCTAACATACCCCCTCCCACTGTTCCTTCTAGGCAGAACTGCAAACTTTTGGGCTATCATGAGACAGCTGGTCCATTGCTGGGATGATTCTTTTTGTACACAAAGGAAAACCTTCCTGCACAAAAACAATCACTAGAGGCTTTTTCCTCTTTCTATGTGTGCTGCAGAATGCAGCACACATAAAAAAAGGAAAAAAAACAAGGCGAAATAAAGATATTTCTCCTCGTTGTGCCTCCCTAACGACGCCTTCCCTGGGGAGGCGTAAGTTTTTAGCACTGCCTTAGAATTACGATTTCTTGTAAATCTGGAGCAGTGTCAAAAAGCCATGGATGCTGCTGGGAATGCCCCAGCAATACCCATTTCATGGCCCTTTAACACAGAAAACTGCATTAAAGAGAACAATATTTACAAGGCAACATTGCGCAAAAAAAGTGGCTTAGTGCTGCCTGGGAAATATGAAGCAGACTTCTGCACCACCGAAGCGTCACAAAAAGCGATGTACCGGTGGCGCAAAAGGCTAATAAAAAAGCCCCTAATACTTATACCGAGCTGTGCCTTTGTAGTGGCGATGACTTCAAAGAAGGGTCTTTGAAGTGCACAGACATTCTTTCTACCCACCCCTGGCTCCAGACTATCAATAGGGGGTATTCAGCCCTGTGGGTGGAAAGAGGACACTGCCTATTCAGGTGTGTCAGGAAAAACCATCAGAATACAGATGAGAATTCAAACACATCTAACCATCTTGTGTTTGTGGCTGTCTAGAGGGAATGCACAAAGTGTAGTTGTCACCCACCCCCAGATGTATTGGAGACAGGCCGCAGGAAAGCAGCAGTAAGAGCAGAGAAATGTCCACTTACTAAAAGTGCCATTTCTAAAACAGCAATTTTAAAATCCAACTTTATCAGTATAGATAATATATCATTACCATTCCAAAGATATGAAACATGATGCAACTACTCCTTTCTAATCAGGAATTATATCTTTAAAAAGTGTGAAGGAATATCCAATGTTAACCTATGCGTGGAGTATGCCTCACAGTAGTGAAAAAGAAAATTTGGGTGTTTGTCGCTATCAGGATATGAAAAACGTAACCGTACATGTTCTACCTTTTACTTACAAAGCACACTCCCCTATGGGCTATCTAGGGCCCACCTTAGGGGTGACTTATGTGTAATAAAAGGGGTGTTTTGGATTGACAAATGGATTTAAATGCCATGTTGAAGTGGGAGTACTGCACACACAGCCTTTGCAGCGGCAGCTCTGAAACATGTTTGAAAGGCAGCTTGTGTGGGTGCTGCAATCAGTGCTGCAGGCTCTCTACTTGCATTTAATTTACAGGCCCTGGGTATATGGTTCACCTCTTAACAAAGGATTTATAAGTAAACAAAATATGACAACTGTGTATATACCAATGCTACCATGTTTAAGGTAGAAGCACATGCTACTTTAGCACTGGTCAGCAGTGGAAAAGTGCTCAGAGTCCAATGGCCAACAAAAAGAATCAGCAATAAGAAGAGGTAGCAAGCAAAATATTTGGGGGCAAACCACCCTAAGGATGACAGGTCTAACATACCCCCTCCAACTGTTCCTTTTAGGCAGAACTGCAAACTTTTGGGCTATCATGAGACAGCTGGTCCTTTCACCCCACGCACATCACCTATGGCCTGATGCAGCATTCAAACGCTCATCCTTCGGCTTCTATGGCAGCACTGGCAGCAACCTAAGAATTATGAAACTGCAGAATACCTTCTTGAGTAACCTGACATGATTCACAGAGGAGAGTCAAACACTTGTGTCCAAAGGTTTTTGTTTTATTTCATGACAAGTATTTACAGTGAGACCCTGCAACAGTGGACAAGTTCTCGATTCTCTAGTCAGGGTGTAGGGAAGGGGATGTGAGCACTGACAGTGTGACTTCACTACATCCTTCACGCAGGATGAAGGCAGACCTTACAGTGCAACCGTACTGGCCCGGACTTTATCACAAGCCTCTCATTAGCCTCCAGGTGAGAGAAGGTGAGTCCTTCTAATGAGATGCCAGCCCTGGTCTCAAGCCTCTCGTCAGCCTCCAGGTGAGGGAAAGTGATTCCTTAAATTGAGATCCCAGCCCTGTTCTCCAGCCTCCTGTCAGCCTCCAGGTGAGGGAAGGTGAGTCTGTAGCAGGGTTTCTGTTCTCCCACAGAACTGTGCACAGAGGATTGGAACCTCAGCGAATTAGGGTGACCCAAAACTCACCTTAGTACCCAACAAACCCCTTACCGAGCTAGCTACAGTGTCTCATTGGTCATAACCAACTCCCAATGTTTAGACAAACCAGAACATGAACTTACAAATCTCAGGTTACGTGGAACACATGAGCACTCTTTTGTTATACAATCATTTCAAACCAGAACATGGAGTAAAGAAGAACACGTGAGCATTTGAAATGTTTATTTACTAATGCCGTCTTCTCAGGCGCAGTATCTTAGATAATACAAGTAAACATATTATCAGAAGCAAAGCTACCAGCATAGTTACTAGTCCATAGAAAGCGAACTGTGACAGCATGTTAACATGCTGTAAATGAATAAGGGTTAACAACACTTATTTCTCACCCTCCCTAACTCGCATATTATATTAATAGCTAAGAAGGTCTCTTTGGGTTGAATTAGGGCGGGCCCATACCTCAGGATTCTAGAATGAAGAGATCACATCAGCATACACCAGCTCTCTCTGCATGCGAACAGCATCAAGTGTGTTTGTGTGCCTCAAGCAAAGCAATATAAAACCCGCCTCAAGCCCAAAGTTGGCAGAAGCTGCACTTATGTTATGTCTATGAAGGCGCGAAGATCAGACCTCATAACAATTCTGTATCGTGTTGTTCCTGAAGCTTCAGCACTCTCTGTACAGACATAGTTTATTAAGCAAAGCTGATATCAGAGAAATAACATATTATTCTCATGTAAACCACAACGAACTACTAGGTTGAAAGCTAAATCAACAATTAAGTGTCGTGTGCTGAAGCAGCAAAAGGAAAAATGGTGTTTAAACATTTAATGAGCCTATGCTAACTTAACACATTATAAAGATATACAGTAGCTATATGACACCCCCCCAATGATCCGAGGACGGATAAGATAAGATAAGGGCAACTTCATGAAAGCAGAGTTCAAGAACTGCGAGCCATGAATGTACTATAAAAAAATTTAATATTTTGCTCAAGTCAATAGGTCTGGGAAATAAATCAGTGTACTGAAAAAGCGTTTAAGACAAGACCGTATAAGCAAAATATGCAGCAACAGCCTCTAGCATGAAATCACCGTCTTCATCCGAAAACAGTTCAGCCATCCAATTCAAAAGTGGAAAAGAACATATGTGTTCCTCAAGTATCGGAGCCTCTATTACCATCAGAGGACAACTCGGTGGGTTCTCAAGAAAGCTTAGTTCCAAGAATTCCTGCGCCGCTGCGAATACGTTCCAGGGACCCATTAGTCCATGCATCGCTGCTAAGGCCATAATCCTTTCGTCAGAACAAACCAACTCGTGAGCAGTGATAGGACTCATCAGCTGATTAAAATCGACGTCAGGAGAAACCAGTCCGCAGAGACACAAATCAATGGCCCAATCAAAATCACAGCTCAGGCAGTGAAATACAGGCTGGACACAGGTGAAGTAGGAAAATCGAAACGATAATCCATATGCCATGCTCAAAATCGCAAGCGGCAGTGTGCCAAAATATTCAAGCATCCGGTTGCGAAACAGCGGCAGCAGGGGCTGGGCGGCTTCTTCCACATGTTGGGCATCCATATTTAAGGAAGCAAAGTACAATTAGGACGCCTGCCGCTAGTGCCAGTAAAACCGGGAATCCACCAAACAGACTCGAAAAGATGGAATGAAAGAAACTAGGGATCACTCCAAATATTTTTTCAAATGAAGTCACACGGCCGCTGCTAACTGTTTTGAAAAAATGCGCCAGCCCAGTTGTGGAGGACGCGTTAAAGATAGAATGTATCATTTCGCCAAAATGCAACGGTAAGTCAGTATTTAAAAGGGCCTGAACCTCAGTCCGGGTGTTAGCTATGTGAAGCACGAAAGTTTCCCGAGCCGAACTCAAGGCCACTTCTTTCTGGGACAATAGAGCCCTCAGTCTGCTCATGCCGTTGAACTGTGCTTTCAAGGTTGGGATGCGTGGCCAAATGGAAACCTCCCTATTTTCATGTGTGGGTGGGTACAGGACATTTCTGCAGAAAACGACACGTTCAGTTACGGTTACCACATAAGCTACACCTTTAATTAACCCGCAACAATCTTCATTATTTAAAAGTAAATAACTTCCGTTCCCCAATAAGGTAAAAGTCGGGGTGATTGCTGTGACAGGAGTCCCTTTTAAAACACATGCTAAGTTTGGTCTGTCCTGGTTACAAGAACCGTGTAATTGTATGTGCCTACACATTAACAAATGATCTGGAGTTTCTGTACATTCCTCCCCATTCAGATAAACTTCCTGGCCGTCTTTCAAACATCTATAAGTGAAAGGAAGGGACCACACTTCATGGAGAAACGCACTACCTAAAGGCTCATAACGACCTATGGCAACATATTTCATACAATTTGTAAACTTATACAAAGTAAATGGTAATGTTATCAAACCGTGGATAAGCCACGTTGCAGCGGAGGCCTCTGCCACAGAAAAAGGCAAGGACTCCAATCTTTCAATATGTAACATTGAAAAAGAAGCATCTCGCATGGAAAGCAAGCGCTGTTTGTCAGTTAAATTAAAGGGGGCAAAGAGAGAAGAAACATTCATGTAGGTCCATGGCACCTTGCCAGATTTAAGCGTTTGAAGGGTCCATGCAAATTGCATGATAGAACGTAATTGATTCTGACCATGGTAAAACACAGATACTTCATCATGCACAATATCCACTACAGAAGACACAATATTATCTAAAGTGTAAATGCGGGTAGAAAGCATGTTAATACTATTGTCTACTACTGCAAGCACTTTCTCTAGATTTGCTTGATCTATAGCCCTAAGTCGTGTTGCTGCCTCAATCTGAGAAGTTTTCCAGATTTCATTGTAGACAGTATATATCCATCTTTTTGACCTACCACTAGCCGGGCCCTTGATGAAATCATTTAAATCTACATCATCATTTAGTTTTGCAAGATGTAATTTAACTGCAGATAATTTAGAATGTTTCAGCCAGGTTTGACATAATTTACCCACAGAGTAAGTTGTGACAGAATGCTCAGTTTCAAAACGTGGATCAGGTCTGACCTGTGTAAAGCCATCAGATAAACCCAGAAAACGGCGCTGGCAAGAATCAGCACTCTTGTGCCACACCAGCCAACCTTTAGGTTCCATACTGGAAATGTTAAAGGACGAATTTAGCACTAGGGTCTGTAAGTCCCTAATCGAAAATTGAGTATAATTACTCCATCCAGAATATTCTTCTAACTGTGGGATAGTAGGAAAATTTCGTTTTTTAGAAGTAGCCAATCCAAAGCACGTTGTCTGTGAAATAGTAGAATTCAAAAACAACATTTGATTCGGGATGAGACATGCACAGTGCAAAGCCTCAGTGCCTTGCACCTGCCAGTTTTTAGACCCCCAAACCGATTTCAGGTCAATTGTTTCCTTCCATAATTCATAGCCTCCAATAGCCAGCTGATTAAGAAAGGATTTCGAGTACAATAATTTGGTATCGGTAAGTCTAACCTTGGACATAGGCTTCTGTGTCATTTTGAAATAAAAGGACTCAGGATTAGACTGATTGAAGTCAGTAAAATAAGTGTACTTTTTCAAAAAAGTACTAGAACTGCCTTGTATAGGAGCCGGACAATGCTCCCATTGTGTAAAATTTACAATATTCCTTCTGGATGTTGTTTTATGCAAGAAGTGATTGCCAAAATGTTGAAAGCAAAACAAATCACCATAATCAGCAGATTCTAAGTACAAATCTTCAGCATCAAAGGCAGCATAGTATTTCAAATCAGAAAACAAAGACTCTACGGCCTGAACATCCCAATCATCAGAACATATGTTTTGTTTCAACACATCCCCCATATTAACTTTAAGCACATTAGGGACATTAACAACCTCCGTAGGGCCATGAATTTGAAATCGAACGGCATCCCACACTATCCCATCAAGGACAGGCTAAGCAGAGATGTTAACAAATGTCAAGTCTCTTCTCAGTCTATGTGCAGAATGCGATGAGGAAAGGGGGGCCAAAGTTCCATTGAGATGGCGAATGCATGATCTTTCCTCAACATAGTGTCGATTTACCAATCGGAAAAAATACAATACAAAACCAATTGACATAAAAAGGTAAAATGAAAAAAGAACCAGCCAAATATATGACCAAGGTGGAATTAAAAAATGTTTTTTAAACAAGCTGGCATAAACTGCAAAACAAGATGGTTTCTTCGAGGCAAGGGAAACAGAGTCAAATGAAAATCTGGATTCCGTGGCTAAATGTGCTTGCAGATCAGGCATGGACAAATCAGTGGGGTAAATATAGTCTATTTCATTTTGGTCAGCACCGGGTAAAGTACTTAATAAAGGAATGGAAATTGCAGGCAACTCGAATGGCCACTTCAGATTAATGATTAGAAGCAGTGGGTACAACTGAATTTCTCACAATGGAAGGACAGGAAACTGCTAGTGTCATACTAAGAAGAATCGGCCACTCTGTGTATCTTGACATTGTCAATTGAAATAAACCTGTTTTCCTTACGACCAGGGAGTGGTGGTAAAATGACTGTTCTTGTGCCCTTCACTCCAAGGACTGGAACCGGAGCTCGATAGGAAGGACCAAATTCTTTCTTGTTATCGATCTTCTCTCAAACCAGTTCTCCAACTTGGGGTAGCCAGCCGACTACCGGGATGTGCAATGCAACATCCGATGTGGAGGCCAAATGTTCCTTTGCAAGACTGTCTCTGATCTTTTGTAGATTCTGTAAAACATTGCAATGTTCATCTGCGTCAAATGAAGTGGCGCGAACCACACAGTCTAGACCGTCAAGGTCAGGGACGTACATCTTGATGCGAAAGAGCATTTCGTATGGGGTCCGCCCACCCAGAGACCTTCTAGGGAGATTATTAAGCGCACGCTGAATGCCATTGAGGTGGGTCAGCCAGTTTCTGCCAGTTTCTGCCAGTGCCTATAACTCGAGCTGTCAAAGATTGCTTTAAATCACGGTTCATTCGCTCCACTACACTGTTATCCTCAGGTCTGTAGGGAGACGAAAACTTGACTTGGACCCCCAACGAAGTCATGGCATCCTTATACGCCTTAGAGGCGAAAGCTGGACCCTGATCCGAATGGAAGGTACCACAGGCAAAAATCCCTACAAAGACGCGCAAATCTCTAATGACAGTCCGTGAATCAGCGCTGCGATGGGGGCATACCCACACAAAGCGTGTGCATGAGTCAACTGCTACTAAGATGTACTTATACGCAGTATCAGATGAAAAAGGACCGCAGTGATCTAAGTAAACACAACCTAGTGGTTTTTTAGAAATGTACAACTGTGTCTGTGGCGGACGCGTAGCAGTTGAAGGCTTAATCTGCTGGCAAACGTCACAAAGAAGGACATAATCACGCGTCTGTTTGTACAGTCCCCGCCACCAGAAACGTTGTTGTAATTGAGTTACAGTGGCCGAGACGCCCGCATGCGCAGACTCCACACCTTCATGTGCCGCTGTAATCAAGTCTGCCCTGCGATCCGAGTTGGGAATCAAACGTTCTCCAACATCAGGAATTTTCACAAAAGGAACCTTTTCGGGACTTAAGTGGTATGTGTACTTTGAAGGGAACCCCGTAGGATGTTTACCTCCCTTCTTAGTGGCAGCAACAGCCGCCAAGATGTCACTATCAATCTTAGTTTTGGACCGAGTAACTGCTGCAACTAAGTATGTAGACACTGCTGATTTCGCTGCTTCATCAGCAAGCGAGTTACCGACAGTGTGGACTCCAACACGCTGGTGGCCAAGAGTATGAATCACATAAACGAGCGGCAACCTAGCCTTAAGTTCTGCCACTCGAACCCAGATCATCTTGTGTTTTATTGTGCTACCCTTGGAATCACGAAAGTCATTCTGAATCCAAAAGAACAAGTTTTCATTGTAAGACTGGACACAGTAGAAAGAATCACTTACAATAAGAGTAGTAACACTAGGATCAGCGTACTCCAACGCTAGTAAGAGAGCACAAAGCTCTGCCAATTGTGCGGTGCAATCGCCCAGGGGCATCGTGTGCACTTCCCTGGAAATGAACTCATCGTTCAACATAGCACCGACCACAATGGCGCAAGCGGAAACGTAGGCATGTTTAGAGCCATGCGCAACCTGCGCCGAGCCATCAGTGTAAATGATGCAATGGAAGTCCTCCAAAGGTCGCATAGCTAGAGGAGCAGGATGAACGAACTCATACTGCAAGTACTCTTCCGACCGTAACGAGGCGTCAAAAATAAACATGACGTCCGTGGACGTCAAGGACGCAGCCCACTGAATCCACCGAGGGTGCAAAGCTTTTGAATTTGGTACACTGGCTTTCGTGACTGCCTCCAAATGAGGACAGGGTGTTACAACCAACATGCGTTTCCCCTGTGACAGAGCTCGTTCCTTAAGAATCGCCATCCGCACTGCTGTTAAAACCTTTTCCACAGTGGGAAACCGCATTTCAGCCGAAGTGTACAAGTGTGACTTGTAAGCAATAGGTACTGTGTCTCCTTCATTAAAAGTGAGGTACGTGAAACCCACTGTCCCAGGAATTATTCTTATCACCAGGTTGGTGTGGTTATCACGTGTCAGTAAGTACTTAGAAGCGAGCAGATCAGCCTGCAAGGATTGCAAAATGGCTGAATGCTAAGGCAGCCAGCATGATTTTGAAAAAGTAGGTTGAATCAAAGCATACAAAGGCTTGATTCGCTGGGCATATTCCGGAATGTATGTCCTCCCGAAATTTAAAAAGCCCAGTAAAGACTGTAATTTTTTCAGTGTTGTGGGAGCGCGCAACTGAGCGCATTTATCCAAGAAGTGAGGAGCTAAACCTTTACCTTCATTGTTGAGCTCATAGCCCAGTAACAACACTGTGTACTCAGCAATGTGCGATTTTGCAAAGTTAAATTTGTAATCCATGCCTGCAAAGGTACAAATAATCGAATTTACCCGACACAGATGCATCCAAATTTCGTCGTCTGTGAGATAGATGTCATCCACATACGAGCAAGCATCTGGGTCGATTCTCTCCAAAAGAGAGACAATGCGTGCGGTAAAAATACCAGGACTATTCTTATAGCCCATTGGGAGACGGCGGAATTGTTTTTGGACCCCAGCGCACGTAAAACTGGTCCATTGGGAGCTGAAGCAATCCAATCTATGGGCATAGAAACCGTTGGAAATGTCAAGCGTTGTTTTAAAACGCTTACGCACTAGACTATCCACTAGGGCAGAGCCGTGAGTATTCTGTACTGCACAGTTACAGCAATGCGAGTTTAAATGCCGGTAATCCAATACCAAACGATATGATCCGTCAGGCTTGGTCACAGTAAAAAGAGGATTATTCATCGGTGACACACATGTTTCAATAACTCCCTGATATTCCAATTGTTCAAGGATTTCCGCGACGGAAGATTTTGCTTCACGCCTAATGGGATATTGAGGTTGAGGCTGCGGCTGAGACCGCAACGGAATTTTGTGGCAAGGGGACAATTTATCCCAACCACACTGGTTACGGTACAGAGCCGGTGCGAGAGCCCGAGCCCACTCTTCTGCAAAATGCTGCGCATGCTCTTTCGAGACAGTGTTCGCGAAACTGGGGAGGATTACCTCCTCCCCTCGCGGCGCCGCGAGCACAAAAGGTGGGGGCTAGTCAGCCTCCGAAAGCAAAATATCATAAGTAGAAGAAAGATTTTCCCAAAATACCCCTTTCACAGTACGCTGTATGTCACCTTCAATTAACAGGACAATTTCATAAAGTCTTTCAGGGGGAGCAAGTCTTGTACCGGCTGTTTCAATTACAACGTAGACATCAGTCGCTGTCACCCTCAGCAGTGGACGCAGGGCCTCTCTCACTATGGTAATCTCCGCCGCGCTGTCCAGCAAGGTCAGAGCCCATGTCAGATTCTGAAGCCGCGTTCTCACTATCTGTGGCATATCGATGCACTGTTAAGGCTGCGACTTTCTTTTTCGCAAACTGCGGTCTTTTCGGCGTAGAATCCTCCTGCTTCGCTGCGCCGTCAGTCTGGCGGGGCTGGCCACGACCTTGTTGGCCACCACGTCCTCTACCGCCTCTTCCTCCACTGGTTTTCGGGGCCGATGAGTCCTGAAAGGAACGAGGAGAGCGTTGATCAGAAACCTGTAATCGATCAGGTGATTTAATCATCGCGCGATCGTGCAAGTCATAAACTTTCTCTGTTGGCGCAGGAACCTGTTGCGCAGGATAAGAATCCTGAGTCTGCTTTTGTTGCTTCCCCTGTTTCGGTTTTTGAGGCCAATTTTGTTTTTTGGACTTGGGCTGGACATCTGACGTAGCAGATTGTCCTTGTGGTTGTTTTTTCTCCTTGACAGGAAAATATTTCAGACCTCTACTTGTGCGGCCAATCGTTTTATATGCGGCCACAACTATCTTTGCTAACTGTCGGGGTTTATCGGCATTGGGCAGAGCAGCCAAAGCATTCGACACCTGAAAGTTCACCGCATCTCCTTTAATATTGGAGAGTATGAGATCGCTTACTATCTCAAACGAACCACACAGGCGCATACCCAATTCAACCGCTGCTTCCGGTCCGTGATCATCCTGAACACGCTTAACTATCGCAGGCAGAGCGGTCATAGACGGGGTGCCGAAACACCTCGTATAAACGGCGGCAAATGTTTTACCCCAGCTTTCACAGTCAACAAGTTCAGGAGTTAAATCCTTAGGTAAAGTTATCGTCAACATTCTATATTTATCAGCAGGAGTAGAATTCGGAAACACAGCCTCCAGTTGGTCAAACTTCTCGGCAAGCCAGAAAGGGAAATCATCGCTATCAACTGGGCGTTGTCCAAAAACTGAATTGACCAAAACCAGATTGAGCCTTAAACCGCCACGTTCCGTTTGAACGGCCGGACCCCACGGGGGACCTCCCGGGAGATGTCGACCAATGTATTGCACTAATGCACGAATCACGGCAATCGAGACAACATGTAGTCTGCGAATATCCGCAAGGGGACAAGCGCCGTGATTCGGGTGCGGGGTGAATCCACCCAATGCAGGCCAATTTGTGCCTGGAATGGATAATGGGCCTAACCTCGCAGCTGACATAGAGTGGGGGAGGGCGCCATCAAACGCGATGCTGCCAATGATCAATAGGTATTTCCAGTGCCCTGTACGGTGTATATTCAGCCGGTACAGGGGAGGGTGTGTAGGTGTGGAACACACCAGAAGTTGCGTTCACCGCCGGAAACGTTATCCCAGGGGTAAAACAGTTCGAACGGGTACGCCGGATCCGCACACACCACTAAAACCACAGCCATGCCCTCCATCGGGACCTGGTATGTCTGTAGATGGGTGCGCACCGCAATGCGACTATGCTGCGCAATGGCCACAGCCACAGCCATGATTTCACCGGAACTACAGAAAAACAAAGCAAACTTTGTAGCACAACTGGGTAGTAATCCAAAGAAACAGTTTTAGAAAGATTTAAGCTTGAAAAAAGACCTATCATAAAAATAGGTAGGTTTCACCGACACCACCGTTCTCCGGAAACGACAGTGAAGGGGTTAAGGTTTGAATGATATACTACTCAAGTGCCATGATATACCAACGTACGGGCGCCATGTAGCAGGGTTTCTGTTCTCCCACAGAACTGTGCACAGAGGATTGGAACCTCAGCGAATTAGGGTGACCCAAAACTCACCTTAGTACCCAACAAACCCCTTACCGAGCTAGCTACAGTGTCTCATTGGTCATAACCAACTCCCAATGTTTAGACAAACCAGAACATGAACTTACAAACCTCAGGTTACGTGGAACACATGAGCACTCTTTCGTTATACAATCATTTCAAACCAGAACATGGAGTAAAAAAGAACACGTGCGCATTTGATATGTTTATTTACTAATGCCGTCTTCTCAGGCGCAGTATCTTAGATAATACAAGTAAACATATTATCAGAAGCAAAGTTACCAGCATAGTTACTAGTCCATAGAAAGCGAACGGTGACAGCATGTTAACATGCTGTAAATGAATAAGGGTTAACAACACTTATTTCTCACCCTCCCTAACTCGCATATTATATTAATAGCTAAGAAGGTCTCTTTGGGTTGAATTAGGGCGGGCCCATACCTCAGGATCCTAGAATGAAGAGATCACATCAGCATACACCAGCTCTCTCTGCATGCGAACAGCATCAAGTGTGTTTGTGTGCCTCAAGCAAAGCAATATAAAACCCGCCTCAAGCCCAAAGTTGGCAGAAGCTGCACTTATGTTATGTCTATGAAGGCGCAAAGATCAGACCTCATAACAATTCTGTATCGTGTTGTTCCTGAAGCTTCAGCACTCTCTGTACAGACATAGTTTATTAAGCAAAGCTGATATCAGAGAAATAACATATTATTCTCATGTAAACCACAACGAACTACTAGGTTGAAAGCTAAATCAACAATTAAGTGTCGTGTGCAGAAGCAGCAAAAGGAAAAATGGCGTTTAAACATTTAATGAGCCTATGCTAACTTAACACATTATAAAGATATACAGTAGCTATATGACAAGTCCTTATAATAACATCTCATCCCTATTCTCCAGCCTCCTGTCAGACTCCAGGTGAGGGAAGGTGAGTCCTTATAATGAGATCCCAGCCCTGTTCTCAAGCCTCTTGTCAGTCAGGCGAGGGAAGGTGGGTCCTTATAATGAGATCCCAACCCTGTTCTCAAGCCTCTCGTCAGTCAGGTGAGGGAACGTGAGTCCTTATAATGAGATCCCAGCCCTGTTCTCAAGCCTTCTATCAGTCAGGTCAGTCCTTATAATGAGATCCCAGCTCTGTTCTCAAGCCTTCCATCAGTCAGGTGAGGGAAGGTGAGTCCTTATAATGAGAACGCAACCCTGTTCTCAAGACTCCTGTCAGCCTCCAGATAAGGAAAGGTGAGTCCTTATAATGAGATCCCAACACTGGTCTCAAGCCTCCTGTCAGCCTTCAGGTGAGGGAAGGTAAGTTCTTATAATGAGATCCCAGCCCTGTTCTCAAGCCTCTAATCAGCTTCCAGGTGTTGGAAGGTGAGTCCTTATAATGAGATCCCAGCCCTGTTCTCAAGCTTGCTGTCAGTCTCCAGGTGTGGGAAGGTGAATCCTTATAATGAGATCCCAGCCCTGTTTTCAAGCCTCCCGTCAGCCTCCAGATGAGGGTAGGTGAGTCCTTATAATGAGATCCCAGCCCGGTTCTCAAGCCTTCCATCAGTCAGGTGAGGGAAGGTGAGTCCTTATAATGAGAACGCAACCCTGTTCTCAAGACTCCTGTCAGCCTCCAGATAAGGAAAGGTGAGTCCTTATAATGAGATCCCAACACTGGTCTCAAGCCTCCTGTCAGCCTTCAGGTGAGGGAAGGTAAGTTCTTATAATGAGATCCCAGCCCTGTTCTCAAGCCTCTAATCAGCTTCCAGGTGTTGGAAGGTGAGTCCTTATAATGAGATCCCAGCCCTGTTCTCAAGCTTGCTGTCAGTCTCCAGGTGTGGGAAGGTGAATCCTTATAATGAGATCCCAGCCCTGTTTTCAAGCCTCCCGTCAGCCTCCAGATGAGGGTAGGTGAGTCCTTATAATGAGATCCCAGCCCTGTTTTCAAGCTCTCGTCAACCTCTAGGTGAGTGCTTATAATGAGATCCCAGCCCTGTTCTCAAGATTCTTGTCACTCTCCAGGTCAGGGAAGGTGATTCCTTATAATGAGATCCCAGCCCTGTTCTCTAGCTCCCGTCAGTCTCCAGGTGAGGGAAGGTGAGTCCTTATAATGAGATCCCTGCCCTGTTCTCAAGCCTCCAGTCAGCCTCCAGGTGAGGGAAGGTGAGTCCTTATAATATGATCCCAGCCTTGTTCTCAAGCCTCTCATCAGCCTTCAGGTGAGGTAAGGTGAGTCCTGTATGGCTCCTCGCATTAAAGGGTCAATTTGTGGATTCTTCCCAGAGATGCCACGAGGACCCCTGCTTAATTTACATATCTTTTTCTTCCCAGAATGCATCTGTACAGGATAATCATCCATATTTATTGTTTTGTTTATGCTAAAGCTCAGAAATAAAATATAAAAAAACAATACCACAATATACTTTGCCCGTACTGATCCTTATTCAAAGATGCAAATCGTCAAGGTAACAACAACCAAATTATTGTCAACCTCCTCAGATATTATTCAATAATATATTTTATTTTTCGTTTTTCAAAAATCCTTTTGTATTTTAGATAGTATCATGAATCAACGATGTTTGACGTTACACCACAAGACCAACAAAACAATTTACCACAAACTTAATAACTCCAAATAAGTACACCAAAATTGAACAACATTCAAAGACGAGTTACTCACATATGCAACATAAAACAAAGAACATATGCACTGAATGGACTTTTTCACAATTTTTTTACATTGATGAATCAAACTTGAGAAGCCAAGAACAACAGTGTGAATGCTTCAACGGAAACGTTTCTGCACTATGCCAATTAATGGACATGCATTTCATAATTCTCTAAACCAGGCAGAAAAGACATCTTATCAATGATCACAAAAAAGGGGGTTGTTTCGATAATCACAACTAAAGAAGGTCGACGCGTTTTGAGCCCCGTAAGTTGTAAGCTGGGGGTTCTCTTCAGGACCAAACACTATTTAGCGAAATGAGCCGATTTCGCATCTAGACTTAATCAATAGCTGACTAACAAAAGTATTAGTCTTGTATAATGTCAAAAATCGTTGATTCATGATACTATGTAAAATACAAAATGATTTTTGAAAAATGAAAAATAAAAATATATTTTTGAATAATATCTGAGGAGGTTGACAATAATTTGGTTGTTGTTACCTTGCTGATTTGCATCTTTGAATAAGGATCAGTACGGACAAGGTTTATTGTTGTATTTTGATTAATGGCTCAGCCTTGCTGATTAGAGCCAGACCCTGTTTTGTTAGAAGCTCAGAAATAAGCAGTTAAAGCTCAGTGCTGCTCACAAGAAGATTTCAACGACAAAACCTGTGAAATCTAAAGTAGGATCCTACAATTCATAACTACTTTAATGTGTTTGAGTTTAATATGTTTGGAAATGATAAATGTTCTTTCATTTTGTTTTCACTGGTATATCATCATCTCAATAGCAGTTTTTCATCCTTTTAACTGTGTGTGATGTTATGCATTCTCTATTTACTGGATATGACATCATAACTTTCCTATAACTGCAGGTGATGTTATGCATTGACCATTCCCTCTTTATAGCATCCCAAATGTATCTTGCCTGCTTCTCATACAAAGTGGTAATGATCAGTCATATGTCCGACATAACCCCATCCCTTTGACTGACTGTGATGGCATACAGTGATTATTCCATATCTATGACATCACACCTCACTTGCATACTGGGATGTCATATATTCACTAATCCCTGTCTATGACATCACACCATCTCACTGACAGACTGTGATGTCCTACATTGATTATTGCTTTTTATGATCACACGCCATCTCATTGTTTTATTGTGATGTTCTACATTGACTATTCCCTGCCTATGAGAACACAAGATCCCATTGAATAATCCCTGTCAATGACATCACACCACCCCATTGAGTGGCTGTGATGTCATGTATTGATTATTCCCTATAAATCACCACCCCTTCTCATTGACTAGCAGTGATGTCTTCCAATCTGGCCTTTTGGTACGTTTGATTCTTTTTTCAGCCTTAATAATAGTTTCACTAGGGTAACCCCTTCTCAGAAATCTACTCTATGTTGGTAACGCATTCTTCAAACTCGGTCTGTTCACTGCAATTGCGTCTAGCCCTGAGGTATTCGCCATAAGGGATTGATTGTATCTGGTGTTGAGGATGAGAGCTAGAGGCATGTAGAATAGAATTGCAGGAAGTCGGTTTCCTATAAAGTTTACTATGTAGTTTGTCATTACAGACATAAAACTCTAGGTCTAGGAATTCCATACTTTTTTTACTATGTTGCATGGTAAAACTGATCTCCCATGTATTGTTATTCAGATAGTTAAAAAAGGAAAGCAGTGATTCATCAGTGCCCGACCACAATAAAAAACAGTCGTCGATGTAACGGCCCCATAAAATCACGGAGTCGATAAACTCTGCACCCTTCGAATCCCGAATCCCAAATCAAATCAGCCTCCAATGCCCCCATAAACAAATTGGCAAAAGAGGGAGGGAATTTTGAACCCATGGCAACTCCTTTCTTCTGCCGATTCCATTTTCGATCAAAAAGAAAGAAATTGTTGTCTAGGATTACGTTCATCATGTTCAGAAGCATCTGGGTGTGTGCCCATAGTGAGGCAGGTCTATTGGATAGTAGTTTGTTAACAGCTTCCAAGCCTAATTTAGGGTTGATGCTGGTGTAAAGTGACACCACATCCATGGTCACTAATGTGGTGCCCTGTTGCCATTCCATGTCTGCCATAATGCTCAGTATGTGTTTGGAATCTTATATATATGATGGTAGGTTTTTTACAAGAGGCCCCAGGAAAATATCCACGTACTCTGCTAATCTTTCGGTGGGACCTCCTATGCCTGAGACAATTGGTCTACCCGGGGGGAAGGGGAGGTCCTTATGTACCTTGGGTAGCGTGTAAAGCCAGGGGAAAGTGGGCCTGGATACTTTCAGGTAGAGGTACTCATCGTCGTCCAAAAGACCAGATTGTTTCCAATTCATTAAGTGTTCATTAATTAGCAATGTCAGAGGACCCATAGGGTTCTGACCTAGTTGTTCATAACATGATTCATCGTTCAATTGGTTCTGAATCTTGCTGTTGTAATCCACGAGGTTCATAACCACAACATTACCCCCTTTGTCTGCTTCTCTGATAATGACATCAGGTGAGGTTGATAGCTTTATTTCGATATGCAGATATCTTAAAAGCATTACATACAAATATAAAACTGCAGATCAAAAAGAGTTATAAAAAACATTCGAATTTAACAATATTAAAGTACCACAATGGATGCAATAAGTTAATTAAAAAGTGAATTAAATTGATATAGACAGTCTTTTGGCGCGAATCAACCAGGTCCATTTTAAAAATTTTGAGACAGCACAAACTATAGGAGGGGAGGTGTCTTTTTGTAAGATGCGTAAAGCCACCCTATGTTCGCGAGTCGCTAATAGTCTAAAAATAGGCGTGAGCCAACATCTCCTTGGAATAATCAGGGCACTCAAAAAAAATGTGTGACACCGTCTCGGGCCTGGTAGAACAAAGGGCACAGAAAGGTGACAACTGCACATGCGAGTTCCATCTGGAAAGGAGATCCCCTATCGGAAGGGTACCCACTCTGAACTTAAAATACAAAGCCCTGTCGATTGGCATAGTAATCAGATCAAGATAGGGTTCGTAGGCCACCACGTCCTTAGTTCTTAGGAAAACTGTGGTGGAGGTACAGTGGCGGGGGTAGCTGATTAATTTAGAGGACACCCATTCCCAATAGATTTTTTTCAAGATGGCTTTGGGTGGTGCAGATTTAGAAGTCCAATGGGCCCCCAACCCCAATTCCCCCAGAAGGTTTTTAACATCCCTTAGCCATTGGATCTCAATATCCACGTACTCTGCTAATCTTTCGGTGGGACCTCCTATGCCCGAGACAATTGGTCTACCCGGGGGGAAGGGGAGGTCCTTATGTACCTTGGGTAGCGTGTAAAGCCAGGGGAAAGTGGGCCTGGATACTTTCAGGTAGAGGTACTCATTATCGTCCAAAAGACCAGATTGTTTCCAATTCATTAAGTGTTCATTAATTAGCAATGTCAGAGGACCCATAGGGTTCTGACTAACCCTGGGCAAAGCACTGCGCTACGCTCGCGGAGTTTGCGAAGTTTTCGCAACTTCGCACTACGCGAGCTGCATGTAGCACAGTGCGAACATGCGTAGTGCAGCGTAGCGTAGTGTAGCGGTCATTTTTTGCTTGTTCGCAGTCTTGAACGTCATGTTCGCGACCGCGAGCAAGAAAAATGACATTCCGGCGAGATTCTCATCGCGAGGAGGTCAAGTTTCTCATTGTGAGTGGTTGCGCATGCTCGCGACCGCTCTCAATGAGAAACTACCTGTTCGCGTTGAGAAAGCTGCTGCTCGAGTAATAATCTCCTCGAGCAGCACTGTGCAAGATGCCGTTTTCAATGCTTGCACAGTGCCGGATGCTTGTCCGCACTGGGCAATCATTGAAAACGCATCTTGCACAGTGCGAACATGCTACTACGCAGCTCGCGTAGTGCTAGGTGAAGTTTGCGTAGTGCGAAGTGCACTTCGCGTAGCTTCGCGTAGCTTCGCGTAGCTCTACTTCACGAACTACGCCCACCCTTAGTTCTGACCTAGTTGTTCATAACATGATTCATCGTTCAATTGGTTCTGAATCTCGCTGTTGTAATCCACGAGGTTCATAACCACAACATTACCCCCTTTGTCTGCTTCTCTGATAATGATATCAGAATTTTTGCTCAAAGTGGAAAGTGCCAAACGTTCACCTTTAGTCAAATTATCTCTGTATTTGACTTTAGTGTTTAGAGTTTTAGTGTTGGTTCTATTCAGATCATACAGAACATGTCTATAAAAATTGTCTATAGCATTTCCTCCAGGTAGCGTTGGAGTCCATTTGGATTTGCTCTTTAAACCACTGGTTAGGCTGTAATCAGTTCTTACATCAAGCTCCTCCAAAAGTCTCTCCATATCATAGGGACTCTCTTCTCTGTCAGTTAAAGAAAGAAGCAAATGTGTGGTTTGCACATCCTTTATTGTTAACAGTTCATTGTCAAAACCATTAGGAGGAGGGGACACGCCCACGAGGAACATGGCGGCGGGCTGAAAGCCGGTCGCGGCAGCGCCGAGGTGTTCTCCGATGACTAAGACGAATGGCATGCAGTAGCGAGAGGTCGCGAGCTTCCCCCTTTTAGGTAAGCGGCAGATGTATTATCCCCCGTAACAGTCCAATGTTAGGCTAAGCCGGCTCCTCTGTCTGTTTTTTTCGAGGTTAACGGCCGTCTGAGTGGGGGTTGCAGCAGGCGGCGCTAGGACCAGCGCACATCCGGACCCGGGCCCGCTTGAGGAAACACTTCCACCGGGAGAACGCCGGCTGAGTTTACGGGCTAGGCTGCGCTTTGCAAGTACTCAACTCTGCCTCAGAGGACAGGTGTGCGAGGCAACTCAGAACGCCCCACTCGGAGAACAGCATATCTACACTTTTACCCCTATGGCCTTGGTTGGTTACGTCTGGCTTGACCACTTACAGAAAAAAAAGACGGCGCTAGGACCTCCACGGACCGGCGCCTACCTGTATCCACGCTGGAAGAACGCCGACGGTGCCTATGGAGCAGATTTCGCTCCGTATTATTTCAACTTAAACTTGGAGGCCTGGCGACATACACATTTGAGCAACAATCCCATAAAACGGCGTCTGAGAGAAAGAAGCTTTACTCTCTTGCGGTAAGGTGTGGGGAGAAGGGGAGTAAAGTGGTAGTGACTCACGGATTTAACACTGGGAGGCTGGGCTGTTGTATGGATCAAACGCAGATTGACCTTCCAACCTACAAGGATAGTTATGCTGACTTAAGGAAAGCTCCAGTACAAGAGCCGGCAGTGTTGAAATGTACTGAGTCAGTAGGACAAAAGCCATCGGAAGCTGCTATATCTGAGACAATCGAGTCTGTTAATGTTGGGATAAGTTCAAACCCTGAAAAAAAAGGAAATATCCTCCCAATAAGAAGAAATAGGTACCAGCTGAGATCTAGGGTAGAATTAAAAGAGAAAGGGGCTTTAGAATTTGAAGAGAGGGAGCGACCTATGCCATTAACCCCTTGCAAAAGTAAAAAGAAAAAGTCTATTTTAGTTAAAAAATTTAAAGGAGTATCCCTCGAGAGCCAGGTGGCGAAAAGTACCCCATCCCTCAAATCTTTTTTCAAGGTCTTAGATCAGGCTAGGCGCACTTCTGTGCAGTTGGAGGACAACATTGGCACTATACCTTTAAAAAACCGTTACGGGGCTCTGGAAAACTTGGGAAATATGGAAAATGTTGATGAGGGAACAGAAATGTTGGGTTCAGCGAGCTTAGGGCAGCACAAGGCTCAACTAAATCCTCCTGAGACTGAAAGCGCAATGGCAATTAGTACTCCGGCTAACTTAAATAAAGTAACCCCAGTAGACAAAGTGCAAGGAAAGCAAGATACGAGACCCAAGAGTCAGTCTGGAGCAGCCAAACCTGCACAAAGTAGCTCTAAGGAGTTAGAAGGAGGGACAAGGAGAAACGACGTAAGTAAAGATAATCAATCAGATTCTGCTCAAATAATTTCTGGAATAAGGAGAAGCTCTGAGGACTTATGTGAGCGAGAGAGTGACCGGTTAGGGGACCTTTTTCGATCTTTGAGAGGTGATATGATGTCGAAATTTGAGATATCAGAAACTAACCAAAAAACAATATAGGACAGATTTGATGTGTTAGAATCTAAGTTAGAGGAGATCACTCTTCGTACAGGGAACCTTGAAACAGAAACGGCTGCTCTGAACAAAACTGTATATGGAAATCAAAAGGACATAGATCATCTAAAAGTCCAGAACAGATCATTGGTTATGGACATTGAGCGGCTGGAGACTCAAGCACGGAGGAATAACCTAGGATCCTGAAAATACCAGAAGGGGAGGAGTTGGAGGACATAAAGGGATTTGTTTGCAAACTCTTGAGAGAAGGTGTATTAAAAGATCGCCCGGATATAGATCTGGAGGCAGAAATCCAAAGGGTGCATAGAGACCCTTACAAGAGACGCACAGACAGGAAAGCACCCAGAAAAATATTAGTAAATTTCCAAACATACAGTGTCAAGGAGCTCATCTTGAGGAGATCCCTTTCAAAAACAGATCTCCTTTACAAGTCCAGTCCTTATTTTATTAGGTCTGATATCGGAGCAAGAACCGCACAAAGACAATGGGAGCTGGGCACTAGAATGCCGGATCTGAGGTCATTGGGAGCACATGTGCAAATGAGATTCTCGGCTATGCTCAGGATTATGTGGAAGAATAAGACCTATAGTTTCACACAGCCAGAAGAGGTTGACAACCTTTTAGACCGAATGAGAAGCGAGCAGGAGGAATAGCATTGGATAGTTCTGGTGATCACTTCAAGGAGGGAGGAAAATAAAAATAAAAAAAAATAAAAAATGGTTGGGGGAATTTGAGAAAGTAAGTCATTGCATAAATATGCTGTATGATAAAACAGGGGGCATGATTTATTTGTGATTTAATTTGTCTCGCTAAAATACAGTTTATTGGTCACGGGCACCACCCGGTTGCTCCGAAAGGCGAAGTCATCGCCAGGTATGTTGGGGGGGTTCCTCAGGGGGGAGGGGTTCTTTGGGTGGGGGGAGCTAGGGGGAAAAATAAAAAAAATCCTCATATATAAACAAACGTATTCTCTACAGAGGCATGGATGGGTACGAGTGGATACTAGATTCATGATTAATCCATATAAGCTTAAGGTCCTGTCATGGAACATTAACGGTATAGGGGAAAAAGTAAAACAGAATAGAATTTGTGAATTTTTAAAAAACTCAGACGCTCAAATCATAATGTTACAAGAAACACACTTAGAGGCAGCACCATGTAATTCTCTCTTTAAGAAGTCAAGGTGGGTCCAAGAAAAAAGTTAGCTCCAGGCAATCAGGAGTCACAAGGGAGTTTCTATTATAATTCGAGCGAACAGAGGGATAACTTTAAGAAGCTTTGAGACAGATCAATCAGGAAGATGGTTAGCTGCAGAAATATATATTCAAAACATCCCTTACTCAATTGCAGTGTATTATGGCCCAAACGAGGACAATCCGGGCCCGCTGTTCAAACTTGAAATAGCATTACTAGCGACAACTGGCCCTTTAATTTTAGGTGGCGATTTTAATTTGGTCTCCGACCAAAAATTAGATAGAACCTCTAAAGCTAAATACCATGCTCCCTCAAAATCACTTGCCACTTTAGATGCCTTAATGAAAGATTTTACACTAATAGATGTTTGGAGAAAAAAGTATAGAACCCAACCAGGCTTCACTTTTTACAGTAAGAAATATAAGAACTATTCTAGAATAGATCACTTTTTAGTTGATCAACACCTTCTCAAGGATATCAACTACCTTTCCTTTACGCCCACAGGGTTATCGGACCACGCTGTTCTGGAAATGGTAATTGAATTGAATATAACTCTTCTAAAACCAAGGGGGACACTGGAGAGATCCCTTTTATTAGATAATCAAATAAAAGTAGAAGTTAAAGATAAAACATTAGAACTCTTCATAATAAATTCAGGAACTTCCTCCCCCCAAGTAGTATGGGAAACTTATAAGGCCTACTTGAGGGGAATCTTAAGCTCACTAATGAACCATAAGAGAAAGAGCATGAAAATAAAAAGAAGGGAAGACTTGGCAGCAATAACAAGAAAGGATCTTGAATTACAAAATGCTATTCTAACGAACTCCAGTAGAGTACATTTGCTAGAGAAGGAACTTATTGATTTACAACTTCAGTTAAAAATTTTGGATGAGAAAATTCTTAAAGAAAAATGGGAGTCTAGTAGACTAAAAAACTTCGAATACGGAGAAAAGTGTGGAGCCCTCCTAGCCTGGAAAGCTAGAGAAGAGAGAACTAGAAATAATATTAAAGCCCTATTATAAAGGCAGACAGGAGACTTGATGGAAACAGACGCAGAGATTAGAGAAGAAGTTAGGTCCTCTATGAGAAGTCTTTATAGGGAAGACAAAGATCCTAAGGGGGAGGACTTAGAATCTTGGCTGGTAACAAAACATTTGCCGCAAATGTCTGAAACGGATAAAGTTTACTTGGAAAGTGAGATCACAGAAGGGGAAATTCTGGGTCAATTGAAGAAAATGAAACGAGGGAAAGCTGCAGGTTCAGATGGGTTGCCAGTGGAGATCTATCTGGACAACAAAGATCAATTAATACCTTCACTAAGGGACCTCTTTAACTTATTATTAATTCATGGCTATTCCACACCTCCCTCATGGGCAGAAGCCATTATAACGCTCATACTAAAACCAAATAAAGACTCAAAAACAATAGAGTCTTATAGACCCATTTCACTGCTAAACACTGATATGAAGATCTACTCCGGAATCTTAGCCACTAGACTATCGAAGGTCATAAAATCTATAATTCACCATGACCAGAGAGGCTTTATCCCAGGGAGACAGTTAAATGAATTAACATTTCAAGCAATAGGGGCCATAGACTATGCCAGCGCTAAAAATCTCCCGCTGGCCCTGATCGCCATAGACGCGGCTAAGGCCTTCGATCAGGTCAATTGGAAGTATCTATGGGCCACAATGGAGGCATTTGGGTTCCCTCTTTTCTTTATAGAGGCGGTTAGATTACTATATCACAATCCAAAGGCAAAGATTTTAGTCAACGGAATCTTATCTGAGTGGTTTGATATATCCCGAGGTACCAGGCAGGGCTGTCCTTTATCTCCCCTTTTGTTTGATATTTATATGGAGCCTTTTGTTTGTGGAATTAGAGAGGACAACATAATTCAACCATTTCAGCTCGGCAATTTGTCTTTGAAAGTGGCATTGTACGCAGATGACCTTCTTTTATATACCTCTGATCATTCAGTAGCAATACCGAGGTTGTTTCTTTTATCGGAAGAATTTGGGAAACTGTCAGGTTACCAAATAAATAAGGAGAAAATGGAAATTATGGGATGGAATATTAACACACATATATTGGGCGCAAAACAGAAAATGAGGTACCTGGGAATTTACTTAACCCAATCACTAAAAGACATTACATCACTCAGCTGGCAAATGGTGGTTAAAGATATTAATAAAACTTTAATAAAATGGGGGAACCTGCCTTTGAATATATACGGTCGTGTCAACCTCATTAAAATGACGATTCTTCCAAAATTGACTTTTCTATTTAACTGTATCCCTTTATCTTTTTCGCCTAAAGACATTAATACTTTACAGGGTAAAATCGGATCTTTTATATGGGCCTGCAAGTCAACAAGAATTGCATGGAAGAAATTGAGAAGGGGCTTAAAAATAGGAGGGTTAGCCCTCCCTGATCTAATGTTATACTGTCATGCATTTCATTTTAAAAATGTTAGGCTCCTTGCAAATAAGTTAGATGCATCATCACAGGGCCGCCTGTTTCAAGCTTTATTAAATGATTTACCCTACGACCATGATTTCTTTATATTTAAGTTCGGAGACAAGAAATTTTTCAAAAAAATTCGCCTCAAAATTTTACAGACTGCGTTAAAAAATTGGGGGTTTATCAGGAAGACATTTGATATCCCTTACTATCACACACACACTCCAATATGGGATTCTCCTGGTACACCTCAATGCCTTCAGGATCAACTGTCACAACCTCCGAAAACAGCTGGGTTAAAAAAATGGGGAGATCTCTGGGCAGATTCGGGCCTAGTGAATTGGAACTCTTTAGCACAACTTACTAACGGCCAGTTGACTAGGTTCAAATACTATCAATTATCCGCCTGGTGGTCTAGTCAAAATATGCAAAGGGAGAAAGATACAGACATTCTTGATGCAATTGGCAGAGGGGGGAAATGGTTAAAAGAACTTTCATTTTGGTACAACTTGATGATTAAAGAAGAGGATAGTATTCTGTATTTGGAGGTGAAAAAATTATGGGGAAACTGTATATCTGATCCTCCTGAAGAAGTCAGCAAAGTATGGTTAGACTCCTTTTCTCTCTCACAGAGGCTAATTAAACCAGCCAATTTAAGACGCAATCACTTGTTTACGGCCTATAGAATCTATTGGACTCCATTGCGCAGCTGACGATATTCATATCTTTTTGGAATGTCCAGCTATTCAAGACTATTGGAAAACGATAATGGATTTTTTGAGTGATGTACTTTCAACAACTATCTCTTGCTCTCGCAGACTTGTCTTCTTTGGTTTATTGAACGATTATAATATGAATAGTTTGGATACTCAGTTCATTTTTTATACAATAGTCACTGCAAGGAGACAAATTTGCATGGAGTGGAAGTCAGCGTCTCCTCCCAGATTTGCAGTATGCTTGAAGTACATAATGGAAGTATGTAAAATGGACTTGGTTGGTCGTAGCGAGAATACTGAGAATGTCTGGTCTAAATTGGTGGTCTGGATAAATAGGTGAGCGGTCCTGTGATTATGCCAGAGGTTGTGTCGGTCCTGTCCTCCACCAGTCGTAGGGAGCCCAAAATAGGCCTGGAGGAGTAGGATAAGGAAAGCAGCCTACCTCTGGGACATCTCTGTCTGCCATGATACTGTCTCCAGGGCGGACTCGAAAACAACAGTATAAGAGGCAACAGTGAGACCCATCTAGAGCATAAGAATTCTGGTGGCATATATGAGGACAAAAAAAAAAAAAAAAAAAACATTAGGAGAAATATACAGTTGTCTAGAGGAGTCTACCTCTATTAAAATAGGTGCACTTTAACTCTGCATGCGGTTACTTTCCATTTTATTACTTCACCTCAAGATCGCACGTTTTGTTACTATCTACTGAGACCTTCAAGATGTTGGATCTTGTGTTTTGTTTTTGTGTACGGCACATGTTCATATATAACATACAAATCTGCAATCCACTGGATACTGCTGGAATGTTTTTCTAGATTTTACATGTGAAGTGGGATTGTTCCTCTCTCTCATGATTGTCACTTTATCACATGATTCACTTCTATCCCTTCCATTTCAATGGGAGATAGCGGCACTTTAAAGGTGGATACGATAGTCACCTTAAGTCACTATTGTTGTGTACTGTGATGTGCTGTACGCTATGAACAATTCTAGACCCATTCAATTGTGTTTTTGTTCCCAGCCC
This sequence comes from Lissotriton helveticus, assembly GCF_964261635.1. NCBI lineage: Eukaryota > Metazoa > Chordata > Amphibia > Caudata > Salamandridae > Lissotriton > Lissotriton helveticus. Next base: position 36,502,067 of record NC_136065.1, read on the forward strand.
TGAAGAGTCGTTGTGATCAAATCCACACGACAAAACACGTGTCGGCTGATTGTGGACACAATTAAACTACCCACGTTTAAAACATACTTGGACACCTGCTTCTGCTTACTTTGGCTATAACTGTTTATGCTTACAATTTTCTTGTTATCCATGTTATACCTTGTGTTTGTGTGCGAGAGTATTGCTGTTTCTAATTCTGTGAGAGCCTGTTGACTCTCCAATTGGACGGTTAAGGGTTTCTCCGTTCACTCTTACGCACCATCCCTATCCTTGAATTTAATACCCTAAACGGTTACACTAGGCAGCGCGCCTACCCTTTCTGAGATTCTTCCAAAAAACCTTGGCTGCTGTTTTTCTTATTACATAATTTGATATATGATTTTTGGGAGAAGAAACAGATGTTAAGACTAATCAAAAAAGGAATTAGGTGAGGAGGAAAAAAGCATGCTGCCTGTTGCAGACCTTTCCTGTCTACTTCAATGCAGTTGTGACTCAGTACCTGGATCTGCATCATTACTGGTAGTAGAAGAAAGTCTGCGAGGTTAAGATCCTCCATGTTGGTGTAAGCCTCTTCCCTCATGACCAACATCAAACCCACACCAATCTGCAAACCCTTCCAAAGTATGCTAGATGATCACCCTCAAATGAGATGCCGCTACCACTGACTCACTGTAAGCCCTAGTATTCAATCGTACCCCCTGGTAGTCACTCCAAGACCCATCAGTTGTTATTGGCATAGTCCAGGTCCTCGAACTGTGTTCTGTACTGGTCTGTTTGTACCGAGGCATAGAGAGGGTCCTGAGCCTCCACGGCCCGCGGGGCAGCTCTCTTCTGCTTCCCAGGGGTGGTGGGCTGAGGCGCCCCATTCAGCAGAGTCACCACGTCTGCGTACTGGATACCAGAATCAGTCGTCTGCTGGACCACTGCTGGTTTCATCACCTTCAGATTGGCGTAGCACATCTTCTGCAATGAGAGAGAATAGAGGTCTGTAGACTCTTTATATGTTTTGTGGACCATGAAGGCTTCCCAATACTCCACAGAAGAGAAACAACCAGATTAATTCAGGACAAACTTACTACATGATAAATTCATATCTGCATCTGGATGAGTGAGAACCAGCTGTGCCTGGAACCAGTGTAGTGTAGTTTTTATTTCCCTAATAGGCTCTGCGCATTGGAATAATATACACCATATGTTTGGCATAGGGCTGAGGCCAGTATAGCCCTATCAAGTATATTAAACTTAATTTACTTTGCACCAGCTAACTCAGAGGCCACTAGAAACTCTTTGAGAAAAAGAAGGGAGTAGTTTCTGGCAACTGCATAAACATGACAACTTTCTTTCCCTTTGGAATCGGAACATGTCTCAGAATCGTTGAAACAATAGTTAATAGTTTCACTTAGCTAATCATGCATGCTTAGTTTCTTCAAAGATACACAGAAATAGTAGATGGGAGTTTCAATAAAAGGATTTATTGAACAGTTTTTTTTCTTGTGTAAGAGATAAGAGCTGTTACAATCGTAAGACAGTATGCGAGATATCTTATGTACAGCGTAAGCAGTAGAAATAAATAATACTGCAATAGCATTGTCTTTTAGCTACGACACATATTCACATACATATACATAAATAACACAGGCTAAAAAGTGGATACTCATATGATGCTTCTCTAACTAGTGTGCCTAACCTAAGTGTATTACAAGGTAAGAAGTAGGTGCTGCATTCTATAGTATGGTATGCTATAGTTTGGTATACCAAGAGTCCCTCTAGGTTCTAGTCAGCTCCATACCCTAGAATGAGAAAGGTGGGAATCTCTTTCCGGGTCTCAAACTCTAACACCCCGCAAAGGGAGTCAGAACACTGGAAGCTGGATTCTCTGCAAGCAGGGATGACAGCATCTCTGTCAGTGCGTCAGGCTGGGACACGAATTCCTTTAAAGTCGTGGTCTCTTCCGAACTTGCCGTGGCGAGCCGTATCGAGCTGTGCAGCAGAGCCGTGGTTTGCCATGGCAAGGGAATGTTTATTTATACCTGGAAGGTGCTTAGGAATGTTTGCATTGACGTAAAGTCGGGCAGAGGAAGACGTCATGAATGTACCCTTAAGGAATAGTGGTTCATGCATAATAAATGAGTTCTTGGAGAAATCAATAATACTAGGCTAGGGAAACTCACAATGGCTTAAGGGTCTGATTTCTAAAAACTTGTTGTGACGTTGGGGTGGACGGATGTAGGTGACCATGCCTGTATTTGAATAGCGTGGCTAGTGCCTAAATATGGACAGGACTCTTACGCCTAAATAAGGGCAATGCGAATTGTGCCTATAAAAGGATATGATTTAGGAAAACCTATATACGGACACCTAGAGCGTAATACAACACCAGGGGACCCAAAAGAGAATGATGCTCCTCTTAAAAGAAGACAATACATACCATTTCCTCTCCTACAATCATCTCCCCGTTGTTTCATTGCCTTCGCCTGCCATCTCCTCATCAAGGTGTGTGTGGCATTATTTTATCAATTACCTTGCCATAGCATCCTCTATTTACTACTCACACAGGTCTTGCCTTTTTCGGATTATTTTATCAATTACCTTGCCATAACGTCCTCTATTTACTAGTCACGTCTTGCCTTTTTAAGATTTCTTTTTATCAAATATATATTTAAATATTTCTGACTTATCCGAACCTCTATTGTAAATGTAATTAATACTTCCCCTCATTTAATGGTATTACATTTTTTACGTATTTAAATGCTTTTCACAATTATTTTTAATACCTGAATCTAATGCTAGCGCTGTGTTGTATCTCTAAAAATCACGTCCTCATAGCCATTTGCACCCCCTCTTGATTTTAAGTTATTACATTCATGTAAAAATGATTTTATTTGTTCAAAATAATTTAATTTAATTGGAGGACCCATATTTTGACACTAATGCTAATCATAACCCTAACCGATGACTTAGGACCATATTTAGAGTTTGGTGAACTGGTTCCTCCATCACAAAAGTGGTGCATAAGTGGACCCCTTCCTGCACAACAACAATCCTGAGAGTAATTTACCTCTTTCGATGGGTGCTGTAGAAAGAGAAAAACCGAGGAGAAATGAAGATATTTTTCCTTGTTTCGCCTCACTTGGAAAGACGAAGCAAGTTGACACATTCCCAGGAGCACCAGTGTTGCTAAATCTGGGAATGCACCAAAATCCATGGGTGGATGTGTGGGACCACCCACGCTCCACCCATGGAACGCCTCCCTGGGGCAGAGTAAAGCAGCGATTTGTGCCGCGTTGCGTTACTCTAGATTTATCAAGCCGTGCAGGGCCATGCAAGGTGGCTTTGTGTGTCTTGATAAATCTGACTGAGTAGTTGTGTCACTCTTGCACCCCCTTGCGTGGCACAAGAGCGACGCAACTCAATGATTAATCTGCCCCTATGTGTTTTGGTCTTGTTCGACAACTTTTTCATTTCTTTAAAAAAACTCCCAAAGTGGGAGCTTCCTTTTGAAAAACAAAAAGGGTCCTAATGTCATAGTTATTGTTGGATTTAACTGTGCATGAACACCATGCCTTGCATGGTGGTCCGGGGCAGGGTCTCTATGACCTGGCGGTCCAGGAGCGGACAGACCACCGGGTCAAATGCTTCCACCAGCAGCGCCAACTAGGGTCACTGGTGGAAACCCGGTGGTTTCTCCACATCTAAGTGGGGGGGAGACCTGTGAACTTGGCCAGCTGGGTGCATTTATGGCCATTTACCGACTGCGTCTTTTGCCTAGGTTTCCCAACACAAACAATACATGCATACATATATACATACATTTATACACTATTAAATGTATTTTTCTTTGCTTATATGCAACATTGTACCGTGACTGAAACATAATACATGTAAATGTTAAATGTACTAAAGGTATGTGTGGGACAACTTAATCCCCCATTTTCATTTTTCTCTTCTAAAGGAAACATATGCCCTACAGTCCAATTAACAACACCGATTGTTTCTAGGTCTTTATTACAGAAAGCTTCAGCTGACTGTTGTTGCGGACATATTGTCTTTTCTTCTATTCCGTTGCATTTCCAATCAACCAATCTGGTAAAGAGTAGCCCTGTTCTGAAGCTGGCACATCAAATCTTTTAGAAGATTCTTTTGGGGAGGTGAGTAAAATTATAAAGTCTTAGACATGCCATTTTAAAAGTTAAAATAATCTACTTTATTCATCATGAAGTCCAAAATCAAATCAGTGGGCTGCTTTAACTGTAAATGCTAGGCCGCCTTGTATTGTCTCACGGAATCAGTATACACATAGGAGGAGGGGTTGTTTCCCCTGTCATCTTAGAATTGATTAACATCTCATTCTCTTCTGGAATGGTCCCTCCCCTATGGAAGGAAGCTATGGTAAAGGCATTTTTTAAAAATCTAGCCTTGATCCTTCTAATTTGGGAAACTACCGCCCCATATCTCTGCTTCCAGGGGTCAGCAAAATTGTTGAAAAATATTTCAACTCAATATAATCCTCATTCCTAGAGACTCACAAACTTCTCCACCGGTCCCAGACAGGTTTCCACCCCCTCCAGGGAACAGAAACAGCTTTGCTCTGAGTGTTGGAAGAGTCAAGAAAGATAGTGGACTCCGGAGGCACCGCTGTGGTCCTTCTCCTTGACCTCAACGCAGCCTTTGGCACAGTAAACCATCGCATCCTGGTCCAGAGACTCGGGAAACTGTGTGTTACCGGAACTGCTCTGTCTTGGTTACTGTCTTTCCGGAGTAATAGATCCTTCCAGGTCTTTGACAACGAGGTGAACTGAAAGTAGATGCCCCTCTGTTGTGGAGTACCTCAGGCATCTTCCCTAAGTCTCACCTTATTTAACGTTTATATGTGCTCCCTAGCAGAGGTAGTATCACCTTTTGGAGTACACATAGTCACTTATGCAGATGACACACAACTTGCGATTGGGCTTAATAGAGCCGAAAGTTCCCCTCCCAGTCTGCGTCCATGCTTGGAAGAAATTGCTAACTGGATGAACGATTCCTTCCTGAAATTGAATGGTGAAAAAAGCAAAGTTATGATTCTGGGCAATCATTCTTCCCTTGATCTAAATGCAATCGGGCCGACCTCTCTCAGCTTAGCCCCCACCCCCAAGACGCAGTTAAAAAGCCTGGGTGTTTGGATCGACCAAGACCTCACATTTAAGGTACACGCACGGAAGACGACAGCCACGTGCTATGGTTTCCTGAAAATGATTCGGAAGGTTCTTCCCCTCCTTCCTTTCAAGGCAAGAAAAATTATGGTCCAGGCCCTTATCCTGTCCCGGCTGGAATACGCGAATACCCTTTACCTGGGTGCCCCCGCTGCTACTCTCTCCAAACTCCAGACAAACAAAACTGGGCAGCAAGACTTATAATAGGCATTCCTAAACATCATTAAGCCAAACCGGCCTTGAGATCACTCCACTGGCTGCCAGTCCGGGAGAGAGTCTATTTCAAAGCCCTGTGTATTTTCCACAAGTCTTTAGCTGGAACAGGCCCCGCCATTTTTCATAACACCATCCAGTCCTACCGGCCCAACAGAAGCCTTCGCTCCAAGACTATGAATCTTGTCATCGTCCCCAGGATCAGGAAAGCCAGAAGCGGGGGTCAGCAATTCTCTTTTAAGGCGGCCAGGCTTTGGAACTCCCTCCCTCCCCACCTACATGTAGAAACCAACCACCTAGCCTTTCGTAAATCGTTAAAAAATGTGCTTTTCCCCTAACTGGTGAAACTCCCTACTACTGCTGCTACCAGCGCTGGGATGCCTCCGGGTAGCCATGCACTATACAAATGTCATTTCAATTCAATTCACTCTGATGCTGAACAGAGGCATGTCTCTGGAGTATATCTGTTTAGGCTCCTTTGTAATGGCACAGGGCCCATGCCCTGAAGGGCCTTCCAGGCGATACACAACGCTTGGACTCTACGCAGTCAATTGATAAGATAGTCTGGTGCTCCGAGTAACAGCAAGTTACAGTAATCGAACCTGCTCAGAATAACGCTGCATGGGAAACAGCATTTACAACGCAGACAGAACTACGCAGTGCCATTAAAACGCAAGCATTACAACGAATGAGTCGTTACCACGCGCTCCATTACAACGCAAGTCATTCCACAACTTGCTTTAGGGAATGCATTGTTGGATTTTTAATACATCCCCTTCTCTACTGTTGCACAGGCTGGAGATGAAGTAGTAAAATATAATATTCCATAGTCCTGCCCTTCCCTAAGGCAAGTCGTTGTAATGACTTGCGTTGTAATGGAATGTGTGGTAACAATGCTTTTGTTGTATTGGCCGCGTTGCAAAGACATTAATTGTAAAAGCATGCATGAATACATCATACATCCACGCTGCACACTATTTAAGATTTAGCTTGAGCTGGCAGCAGTGGGAAATCCTTCCTAAGACCTTACAGGAGCACGAAGGAGGTACCTGTACTTTGGTGACATGATTCTCCAGGGATAGTTTTAAACCAAAAGTAACCCCAAGGTTGCGGACCGTGTCAGGAAGAAGCAGCTCTTGCTCAGTTTGGAGAGGCGAGATGTTAGAGGGGAGTGCCATGGGGACTTTGTTCGCAGAACAGCAGAGGAATGCAGTTTTTCTATGTTAAATTTGAGGGAATTTGTATTCAAACAGTTAACAAGGTCTGTCACAAAGTTATCGAAAGCGTCAATAACATCCTGATGGTCATTATTGAGGTCCAGGATCAGCTGTGTGTCATCTGCATAGTTAACTAGCCTGATATTATGGGCTTTGATAAGGGTGATGAGCGGCCTCATATAAATATTAAAGAGGATAGGGCTGAGTGCCGAACCCTGTGGATCTCCATGTTGGATAGTTTTAAAAGCAGAACAATATGGGGCCAGGGCAATTGTCACCTGAAAGATAGGAGCTTATCCACTTCAAAACGGTCCCACCAACTCCAAACGAGGCTAGTCTATTCAGGAGGGTTTGGTGGCTGACCGTATCTAAGGTGGCCGACAGATCGAGCAGTATAAGAAATGTGCACTGGCCGCTGTCCACCTCCAACAGGAATTTTTGCATGGCAAGGAGTAGGGCCAACCCAGTCCCATGCTCTGGCTTAAAGGACAATGTTCTTCCAAATAGTGGGACAAACTCCTACTGACAAAGCACCAGAGTATTTTTACTATAAAAGGAAAGAGAGATATCAACCTGTAATTACTGAGGATCAATGGATCTGCTGTAGATTTTTTCAGCAGGAAGGGGGGGGCTATGGCCCTCTGTGGGAGAGTACCCGACTCCAAAGATTAATTGCATAGCTGCAACATAGGGGATCAGCTCCTCTGCCATTTCTTTCCATACCCTATAGGGTCAAGAGGTGAGCGTGATGAAGTGGAAATAGCAATGGACTGGAAACCCTCCTCAGATATTGGGTCGAAGATTTCAAACCCTGTGAAAAAGATTATCTTCATGATTGGGCCCATCGTATGTTTCGATGTTACTTGGCGTAGTAACTTCGACATTAGAAGGAATAGGTGTAACTGATACTGTAATTCCATTTGGGTGTGATTCTTCCAATATCCTCCAAAATCTTGCTGATCTTCTTCTCAAAGAAGTCCGCAAGAATATCGCAGAGATTTTGAGAAGGTGTTATTTCCCGTTTTTGACACTAGGTGTTAGACAGATCATGAAAAATGTCCCATCAATCAGTCAATCAGGGGCTTGTATAGCAACGCAAGTTCAAGTTCAAGTTCAGGTATTTATAAAGCGCACTACTCACCCAGAGGGTCTCAAGGCGCTGGAGGGAGGGGTTTACTTTTTATCGAATAGCCATGTTTTCAGTTCTTTTCTGAAGGAGATGTGATTCTGAGTAAGGCGGAGGTGGGTGGGGAGTGAGTTCCAGGTCTTGGCAGCCAGGAAGGAGAAGGATCTGCCACCCATGGTGGTTTTTCGGATGCGCGGGACTGCGGCGAGGGCTTGATTGGATGATCTTAGTTGGCGGGTGGGATAGTAGAAGGACAGTCGGGTGTTGAGGCATTCGGGTCCTAGATTATAAAGGGACTTGTGTGCGTGGGTAAGAAGGCGGAAAGTAATTCTTTTGTTGACGGGAAGCCAGTGGAGGTTTTTTAAGTGACCGGTGATGTGCTCTTGGCGCGGAATGTCTAATATGAGTCTCGCTGATGCGTTTTGGATGCGCTGGAGTTTTTTCTGCAATTTTGTTGTAATTCCGGCGTAGAGTGTGTTGCCATAGTCCAGTCGACTCGTGACCAGTGCATGGGTGACAGTCTTTCTTGTTTCGAGGGGGATCCAGCGGAAGATCTTTTTGAGAATGTGAAGGACGTTGAAGCAGGAGGACGATACAGCGCTGACTTGTCTGGACATTGAGAGGGAGGAGTCTAGAATGAAGCCGAGGTTACGTGCATGGTCTGTGGGTGTGGGCGCAGATCCCAAAGCGGAAGGCCACCAGGAGTCGTCCCAAGCTGAGGGGGAGGATCCTAGGATGAGCACCTCCGTCTTGTCTGAGTTGAGTTTTAAGCGGCTCTGTTTCATCCATTCGGCTACTTCTTTCATACCTTCGTGAAGGTTTTTTTTGGCGGTGTTGGGGTCTTTGGTGAGGGAAAGGATTAGCTGGGTGTCGTCGGCGTAGGAGATGATGTTGAGGTTGTGTTGACGTGCGATGGAGGCGAGGGGACTCATGTAGACGTTGAAGAGGGTGGGACTGAGTGAGGAGCCTTGAGGTACGCCGCAGATGACTTCGGTGGGCTCTGAGTAGAATGGGGGGAGTCGGACTCTCTGTGTTCTCCCGGCTAGGAATGAGATGATCCAGTCCAAGGCTTTTCCTTGTATGCCGATGTTGTTGAGGCGTTGTATGAGGGTGTTGTGACAGACAGTGTCGAAGGCGGCGGAGAGGTCGAGTAGAATGAGGGCCACTGTTTCACCGTTGTCCAGGAGTGCTCGGATGTCGTCGGTCGCTGCAATGAGGGCTGTTTCGGTGCTGTGTTTGGCTCGAAAGCCGTTCTGTGAGGGATCCAGGGAGTTGTTGGATTCAAGGAAGGCTGCTAGTTGGCTATTGACGGCTTTCTCGATGACTTTGGCCGGGAAAGGGAGTAGGGAAATGGGTCGGTAGTTTTTCAGATCTGAGGGGTCTGCTGTTGGTTTTTTCAGAAGGGCGCTGAGTTCGGCGTGTTTCCATATTTCTGGAAAGGTGGCGGAGTCGAAGGAGCAGTTGATGACATCGCGGAGTTGGGGAGCGATGATGGAGTCAGCTTTGTTGAAGATGAAGTGGGGGCAGGGGTCAGAAGGTGAGCCAGAGTGGATTGAGTTCATGAGGCGAATGGTGTCTTCAATGGTGATTGGGTTCCAGGAGTTGAGGTAGTTAGTTGGAGGGGTGGGATCTGAAGTGGGTGGGGTGAGTTGGTCATTGGGAGTATTCTTGTAGCTGTTGTGGATGTCGGCAATTTTGTTGTAGAAGAAGGAGGATAGCGCATCGCAGAGGTCTTGGGAGTTAGTGATGTCGTTGGATGCTGCGGGAGGGTTGGTGAATTCTTTGACGATATTGAAGAGTTCCTTGCTGTTATGAGAATTGTTGTCGAGACGGTTCTTAAGTGCTGACTTCTTGGCGGATCGGATCAGTTGATGGTGTTTGCGGGTGGCTGTCTTGAGGGAGTCCATGTTGTCTGAAGTTGGTTCTTTTCTCCAATTCTTCTCCAGGGAGCGGCATGTCTTCTTGGATTTTTTATGGTCATCATTGAACCAGGGAGCTTTTTTGCTGGATGATTTTGACTGGTGTTTTTTCAGGGGTGCTAGTTCGTCCGCACTGTGGGTAATCCATTGCCTGAGGTTGGTGGCCGCTAGGTCTGGGTTCGTTGCCAGGGTGGGAATGTTTTGGCTGAGTGATGTGAGGAGTTGTTCGGTGGAGATTTTGTTCCATTTTCTTCGGGGAATGGGTTGTAGACGGTTGTGGGCCAGGGTTGTTTTGTAGCTGAAGTGAACACAGCTATGATCCGTCCAGTGGAGGGCTGTAGTATGATCGAAGGAGATGTGCTTGCTGGAGGTGAAGATAGGGTCGAGCGTGTGTCCGGCTATGTGAGTGGGGGTGTCAACAAGTTGTTTGAGTCCGAGATTGGACAGGTTGTCCAGAAGGGTGGTGGTGTTGTTGTCGTGAATGTTGTCAAGGTGGTAGTTGAGGTCTCCTAGAAGAATGTAGTTCTCGGAGGCGAGGGCGTGCGGGCTGACGAAGTCAGTGATGTCGTCACTGAATTGAGATCGGGTGCCTGGGGGCCTGTAAATGAGTGTTCCTCTAAGTGTGGTCCTGGGGTCGGTGTGGATCTGAAAGTGGAGGTGTTCGGCGGTTGCAAGATTTACGTCAGAGCTGGTTGTAATTTTGATGGTGTTTCTATGGACGATGGCGATGCCGCCTCCAGTTTTTTTATTGGTGCGGTCTTTTCGAATGATCTTGTAAGTGTCCGGTATGGCTATGGCGATGTCGGGGGTAGAGGATGCATTCATCCATGTTTCAGTAAGGAAGGCGATGTCAGGTGACGCAGTGTCGATTAGGTCCCAGAGTTCGGTTGCATGTCTGTGGACCGAGCGGGTGTTCAGTAGGATGCATTTCAAGTCGTTGGGTTCGGAGCTGTGTGTGGAGGAAGTGTGTTTGGTGAGGGTCCTGACGCAGTTGAACTTACAGGAGAGGCAGGGGAATGGGCCGTGGGTACGTCCTGGGGTAGCTAGGCAGCAAAGTGGGGAGCGTCCGGCGTTGAGGGCGAGGAGAGTAGCGGCATCATAAGTTACTCTGGGGGGATGGGAGCGGCATAGGGCGCGGACGGGCGTAGACGGGCTTACCTTTGGCGCACCTTCGGCGCGGCTTGGGCGCGAACGCTGCGCGTGATCGCTGCGCGTTGGAACATCTGTCATAAGTGGGTAATGGAGGGGAGGGGCGAGGGAGGGTCAGCTGGGAGGCGGGGAGCGGGGTGGTTATCCGGTCCGGGGGCAAAACAACAACAGAGATGAGAACAAACAAAATGGCAGCACGCCGAGAGCCAAGCAGGGTTCTGATCAATATCGCAGGCAGCGCGGCACAGTAATGAAAGAATCTAGATAAATCGCTCTTGGGCAGTCCAGCGCTCCTGATGCAAAAAGCACAAGCAGTCTATTAATTCTTAACTAAGCGATGAGCCAATCCTGCGCTACGATTCGAAATGGACAATTAATTAAATAATTATAGTGGTGGATGTGCAATCTCGCACTGCGACTGAGATGCGCTGGTAAATTAGACACTATTAGACAGTGGCAACGAGGCAGCAAGCAGCAGACTGGCGCTACGATACCAAATCAGCCAGGCAGACCGGGGAGCAGCGTCTGGAGCGACCGCTTCTGTGAGGCACAGGACGGTCACAGCGCTACGCAGCTAGAGCGGGGCTTGTGTAGTCAGTGGGAGGGAGGGTCAGCTGGGAGGCGGGGAGCGGGGTGGATATCCGGTCCGGGGGCAAAACAACAACAGAGATGAGAACAAACAAAATGGCAGCACGCCGAGAGCCAAGCAGGGTTCTGATCAATATCGCAGGCAGCGCGGCACAGTAATGAAAGAATCTAGATAAATCGCTCTTGGGCAGTCCAGTGCTCCTGATGCAAAAAACACAAGCAGTCTATTAATTCTTAACTAAGCGCTGAGCCAATCCTGCGCTACGATTCGAAATGGACAATTAATTAAATAATTATAGTGGTGGATGTGCAATCTCGCACTGCGACTGAGATGCGCTGGTAAATTAGACACTATTAGACAGTGGCAACGAGGCAGCAAGCAGCAGACTGGCGCTACGATACCAAATCAGCCAGGCAGACCGGGGAGCAGCGTCTGGAGCGACCGCTTCTGTGAGGCACAGGACGGTCACAGCGCTACGCCGCTAGAGCGGGGCTTGTGTAGTCAGTGGGAGGGAGGGTCAGCTGGGAGGCGGGGAGCGGGGTGGATATCCGGTCCGGGGGCAAAACAACAACAGAGATGAGAACAAACAAAATGGCAGCACGCCGAGAGCCAAGCAGGGTTCTGATCAATATCGCAGGCAGCGCGGCACAGTAATGAAAGAATCTAGATAAATCGCTCTTGGGCAGTCCAGCGCCCCTGATGCAAAAAACACAAGCAGTCTATTAATTCTTAACTAAGCGCTGAGCCAATCCTGCGCTACGATTCGAAATGGACAATTAATTAAATAATTATAGTGGTGGATGTGCAATCTCGCACTGCGACTGAGATGCGCTGGTAAATTAGACACTATTAGACAGTGGCAACGAGGCAGCAAGCAGCAGACTGGCGCTACGATACCAAATCAGCCAGGCAGACCGGGGAGCAGCGTCTGGAGCGACCGCTTCTGTGAGGCACAGGACACACGTGAGGGTCTCGAGGCGCTGGTCTCACTGGGTGGAGGATCATTTAAAGAGCCAGGTCTTGAAGTCCTTCTTGAATTGAGTCAGCGATTAAGATTGTCTGAGTTGGAGGGGCAGGTTGGTCCAGGTCCTGGCGGTGAGGTAGGAGAACGAACTTCCTCCGGTTCTGGTCTTGTGGATCCTTGGTACAGAGACTAGGGCGAGTTGGGCGGAGCGGAGTTGTCTAGCAGGTACGTGGAATGCAAAGCAGTGGTTCAGGTATGCTGGTCCTTTGTCATGTAGAGCTTTGTACACATGAGTGAGAAGTTTGAAGGTGATTCTCTTGTTGACTGGTAGCCAGTGGAGTTGTTGGAAGTTTTGAGTGATGTGGCTGCGGTGGGGGTATCGAGGACCATTCTGGCTGTGGCATTTTGATAGTTCTGTAGTTTCTTGAGCTGTTTCTGGGTGACGCTGGCGTAGAGTGCATTGCAGTAGTCGAGTCTGCTGGGTGACCGTCTTTCTGGATTCTGTGGGGATCAATCTTAATGTCTTTCGAAGCAGGCACAGCATGTGGAAGCAGGCTGAGTAAACTGTGTTTATTTGGCAGTTAATTGTGAGCAATGAGTCCAGTATGATGCTGAAGTTGTGTGCGTGGTCTGTCGGTTGGGGGGGAATCCCAGAGTGGCTGGCCACCAGTAGTCTTCCAAGCCTGAAGGGGTGGGTCCCAGGATGATTACTTCATCGTGTCCGAGCTGAGCTTGAGGCAGCTGTCTTTCATCCAGGTAGCAACGGCCTTCATTCCACTGTGGAAGTTGGTTCTGGTAGTTGTGTGTTCATTGGTGAGGGAGAGGATCAGCTGGGTGTCTTCTGCGTAGGAGATGATGTTGAGTCCGCAGCTTCTGAAAATGGTTGCAAGCGGAGCCATGTAGACACTGAAGAGGGTAGGGCTTAGGGAGGAATCCTGGGGAACTCCACATCTGATGTCTGTGAGATCTGAGAGGAACGGTGGTAGTCTAACTCCCTGAGTCCGGCTGGTGAGGAAGGAGTGGATCCAGTCCAGTGCCTTGTTGTGGATGCCAGCATCGTAGAGTCTTGTAATAAGGGTGCGGTGGGAGATGGTGTTGAAGGCAGCCAAGAAGTCTAATAGGATGAGGGCTTCGGTTTCGCCCCGGTCGAGGGGGGAATGGATGTCATCTGTGGTGGCGAAGATTGTTGTCTCTGTGCTGTGGTTGCTTCGGAAGCCCGATTGGAAGGTGTCCAGGACCTGGTTCACTGTGCTGAACTCGGAGAGTTGGCCAATGATAGCCTTCTTGATGACCATGGCTGGGAAAGGAAGGAGGGAGATGGGTCTGAAATTCTTGAGATCCATTGGGTCTGAGGACGGATTCTTCAGCAGGGGGTTGATCTCAATGTCTTTCCAGTCGTTGGGGAAGGTGGAAGTTTTGATGGATCAGTTGATGATACGGTGAAGCTCGGGGGTGATGGCGGCGGAGGTCTTCGAAACTGGTGGAGGTGACGGAGTTGATCTGGCGGGTCATGGTGAGGGAGGAGCCAAAGATGATGCTGAGGTTCCATGCATGGTCTGTAGGGGTGGGTGGACCCCCGCGGGTGGGGGGCCACCAGGTGTTGTCCCAGGAGGAGTTGGAGGGTCCAAGGATGAGGACTTCCATTTTCTCAGAGTTGAGCTTCACGGAACTGTCCCCTTCATCCAGGCTGCGACGTCCTTCATTCCTTCTTGGAAGCATAGTCTGGGGTCTTCGATGTTCTTCGTGAGAGAGAGGATGAGTTGGGCGTCGTTGGCGTATGGTACTATGCTGAGCCCATGCTGTTTGACGATGGCAGCGGGGGGGCCATGTAGATGTGGAGAGCGTGGGGCTGAGCGATGATCCTTGGGGTACCCCACAGTTGATCTCTGTGGGTTCGGAGAGGAAGGTAGGGAGTCTGATCCTCTGGGTTCTGCCAGAGAGAAAGGATCGGATCCAGTTGAGGGCAGTTCTTCGTATCCCAGCGTTGTGAAGTCTGGCTGCGAGCGTGCGATGTGAGACAGTGTCAAAGGCTAGTAGGATGAGGGCCGCGGTGTGTCCATGGTCGAGTAGCATGCAGATGTCATCGGTGGCGGCGAGGAAGTCCAACTCGGTGCTGTGGTTACTGCAAAATCCGGAGGAGTCTAGGATGGAGTTCTCTTCGATGAAGGTGGTCAGCTGTGTATTTACGAGTCACTCTGTGACTTTGGCAGTGAAGAGGAGCAGAGAGATGGGCCTGTAGTTTTTCAGGTCTGTCGGGTCAGCCGTTGGTTTCTTGAGGAGTGGCTTGACTTCCGCCCACTTACAGTCGTCTGGGAAATAGAAGGAGGTGTTGATGGTCCATACTAGTTCGGGTGAGATGGCAGCGGCGGCCCTATAGTAGATGTGCAGTGAGCAAGGGTCCGTGGGGACTCTTGAGTTGGTGTTTTTCATAATCGCTGTGATGTGTTCGACAGTAGCGGGGTTCCATGTAGTGACGGTCGGCTCGTTGTCGGCAGTGGGGAAGGGGGTGTGGTGTTCGGCGTCTGTTCGCTGAAATTGTCGTAGAGGGACTTGATTTTCAGATGGAAGTAGGAGCTGAGCTTGTTGCAGATTTCCTGGGATTTTGTGACATCCGTGGCTTCACTGGGGGGTTTGGTGAATTGCTGTATGACGTTGAAAAGTTCTTTGGCATTGGTTGCGTTGGTGTGGATTTTGTTCTTGATTAAAGTCCGCTTGGTGTCTTTTATGTGCCGGTGGTATTCCTTCAGGGCGTTCCTGTGGTTGTTCAGATTTTCTGTGGTTTTCCGGTTTCGCCAGGTTTTCTTGAGGCGTCTGCAGGAGTGCCTGGCTTTTTGGAAGTCAGTGGTGAACCAGGCGGCCTTCAGGGTTGTTGTTTTGCGGGGTGGCGGGGGGGGGGGGGGGGGCGAGATTGTCGGCGCAGCTGGAGATCCAGCAGTGAAGTTTTTTGGTTGCGGAGTTGGCGTCTGTCGTGGCGATTGGGAAGTCGTGTCGGAGGGTGGTGTTGAGGTGTTCCTCTGTGATCGTGCTCCAGTTCCTACATCATGTGTTCAGGCAAAAGATTGGGCTTATGCAGCCAGTACATGTACAAGTAAATTTTAGGTCTTAAGTCAAAGGAATTCTGTTTGTATTTCATATCATCTTTGTGAGGAGGACATTTTACTGAACCTATGTCTCGGTCTCTTACATCATCTATCGAGGGCAGGGAAGGAGAGGTGACCGACACCATTGGGGAAGCAGCTGGCATTAGTGGTCCCCGAGAGTACAGTGACACTGAGGGGACCAGCGACTCAGAGGTGGGCAGGAGTTCCCTGGAGGAGTACGGGCCAGAAACACCTAGCTCAACATCTTCGCACTCCAGCAGTGACTCCAAGGTGTTGGCCGACACAGGAAGTTTGACATCTGCTTCTTCGTCCACCACACCCAAACCTGTGTACACCCTCCCTGCAGCTCCCCAAACTGGTATCCGGGCCCACAACCCTATGAAGGCAGAGTCTCCTTCCCCCCCGCACCACTGCCTTGCCCTGTCTCCGATGCTGCCCTAAGTGTGGAGGCCATAGACATCTTGCAGCAGCTGTCTGTGCATCAGACTGCGCTCCTGAATGCCCTCCAGGATCATGGCAAGAAGTTGTCACAGGTTGTTGCGTTCCAGGAGGGCATTCATTCGGACATGGGTGTCCTGCAAAGAACTGTCCAGTCTTTGACCTCCACAGTGAAGGCAGCCATTCAGCAGTACCAACCTCCCAGTCCAGTTCCTGTCCCTTCCACCACCACCCTCCCAGTGCCCCCACCTAACCAGAGCACACACCCACCAGAGCACTCAGGCACCCAGTCATTCAACACGCAGCACTCAACAACACCACTCAACCGACACAGACACAACACACCATCCTCAAAGCATACAAAAAGCATACATGACAGCACAACAAGACCCTCACAGGACACTCAGAAACATAAAGCCAAAAAACATGCATCAACATTGCATACCACATATGCCTCACCCTCCAAGAGCTCTCCCATCCACACACCTCATCCCAAAGCCTCCGAAACACTTACCCTGGCTGCAGAGGACCTGTTGCCTGCCACAACTGTCACCTGAGTTAAGAGGGCTGGGTTGCCCAAAGTTTCCACTCCCACCCACCCCCTGAGAAGTATGGCCACAAGGCCAAAGAGGTGAAAATACTTCCACAACAGGGGAGGCAGGGGAAAAGCCCCCTACCCAGAGCATACCACCAGATCTGGGAAATCTCCCTGGAAAGAAGCTCCACCACCTGCACCACTTTCTGGGAAGAAGGAGGCTGTTTTGGCCACCTCACTTCTCCCTTGGCCCAAGAAGCTTAGTGGGTATCAGATACCCAAACAAGAGAAACCCAGCCCTCCACATGCATCATCACTGAGCCTCCCCTCCTCACTTTTCCTCCTCCCCGTGCCATGACTCCACCTGGTCCAGCCAGCCCTCAGACTCCCACATCCAGTGATCCCACTGTTTCAGCCAGTCCTCCCCCTCACAGGCCCTGTCCTCCCACTACCCCAGACAGTCATCCCCCTCCCAGTTCCAGCTCTCCATAATTTTGAACCAGACTCCCCCTTCCACCCCAAACCTCCCTTAGCGGTGCCTGACTGCCGATTGTGATCTTTCCATGGCAGTGGACTGTGTTGCAAGTTATTAGTGCAAGTTTTCATGCACACAAGTGCGGACTCTATTTTGGACTGGCCATTGGCCTTTATGTTGGCACTTTTCTTACAGATACAGAGTTAATGTATTAAAGTTAGATTTTTGTTCAGAGATTTGTCACTGGTCTGGCTAATGATGCAGACAAATGCATGTGTATATAATCATCTGTTCCATGCTCTGAATGCAGCATTCACAGTAGCATCCACTTGATTTGCTGTTGCAGGTCTTTCCAGAGGTTACAGTGGCGTATCCTGCTGCCTCGCCGTGTATCGGGAATCGAGCCTTTGCGATTGAGCTGGTCTGGAGAGCGAGGCATAGCAGGAGCAGGCACAAAGAGGCTCGGAGAGGCAGCTTGCGGTTATGATTGCAAGGAGCAGGAGTAAGCCGCGAGAGAGCCAGGAGCCGCCCGTGAGTGCTTGCAGGTGCTCGAGCGGTGAAGGCGGCGGCTGGTGGACACGGTTCCCGGCTGTTAGTGGATGGACAGAGGGCCACAGCCAGGGCAGAGCCATGGGTGGAGGCTCCCATGATCACTGCGATCACCGACCATTGACAGGCTCCCGTGAGTACTTGGCCGCTGGGGGAGATCTGTGGCTCTCACTGGTTTGCTGCCGGTTGTGCTGCCTGCCCACCTTTCGCGTGTTTCCTTGTCTCCCTACCTGAACTCGTGCTGAGCCTCAGTGCTGCTCGTCTAAAGGTTTCTATAAGGCATATAACAAGCATCCGAGGAACACAGCTGCTGTGCCCCCCCGCCCCACTGTGCTATTAAGTCACTGAGCAATCTAAGGCCCCTTGGGAGCAGCAGAGAGCAGCAGATTTGTCTGTGAGGAGGCCGCTACTTTGTGGTTCGCTGTTCCCTCCTCTGGCAGTTCTGGCCTCAGTGTTTACTTAGGTCACTCCAGCCCAGGTCTTCTGAGTGTCCGCTTGTTTCTGCGGTTAGGGAGGAGAGGACGTAGAAGCAAGCAGGGAGCCAGAGACAAGCGGCCATATACTGTATCTACTGTATCTACTGCATTTACCGCATTTGCTGCATTCTCACTGCCCACTGCATACTGTGCCCTAAAACGTTACAAAATGCTACAAGCACAGCAAACAGCAAACTCAACCTATTCTATGTGCTTGTCAACCAGGCAACTGGAGCGTTTGGAGCACGAAAAGAATTGCCGAAGGGCTGAAAGGGCTGTAGGGCTGCTAATTTACTTACAATCTTTGCGCCTTTAGGTGGACTTCAGGAGACTTCATGTGTACTCATGAGGTCGGGAAGAACTAGGGAGACCCCTGTGTCTAAATCAAGGGGGATAAAAGAGAAGAAGCCAAACCCCAGTGCAAAAAACATCGCTGAGCCAAACCTCATCACAACCGAGCAGGTTCCGACCGAGTATCAGGGTGTGGCAGCAGTAAAAATGCAAGTCACAAGTACAACATGCTACCAACCAAAGATCTACACAAAATTCAACTTTTTAAAGGATGCGGGCTCTGCCATTTTTTCCAGCAACAATTCTCGGCAAGGCCTACGAACCCCATCGCTACCAGCTTTACCACCTTCACAAATGCTAGCATTTGCCACAAGCCCTTTGCTTCCAGTCAAACCAATGGCATTGCAGCACCAAGGGGAGACTTCAAACCACAGAAACCAGGGCAGTTTCCAGAGGAGCCCGACGAAAGGAGAGAACCCTCAGGAAGCAATAGACGCTCCGCCATCACCTCCGTAACAACCTGCAGACAAATCGGAAATCAGCTGCCTGGGCAGTAGCCAGTGGACTCCATCGGCAGAATGCAAAGTGAAAAAAACAGTCACTTCATCACCACAACTAGATACCAATCCGGGAAACTGGTCCACCGAAAGGTTTAAAGCCAAGAAGGAGCCCGGGCTGAACTAAGGATAAAAGAAGAGGAACAAACCAGGGAAACAAATTTCAGCCCCTCGACGAGCATGCTGACCAGAAGCCACAGTACGCCGATTAAGACAATAGGTCTAACGATCAAAAGACCATCAACAATCTTAGATCCACACGGTTATGCCGAAGGTAGCGTGCCCATCAAAACAGGAGGATCAGGTGTAGGGTCTCAGGACCCAAGCCAGAAAGAAGACGGTAGGGCAATGGTGTCTTACCTAAACACACTTGAATGGGAAGACATGCTTGCAACTTACAACCCAGACCAGAAAGAGCACCCTCACCAAAACTCCCCACAGGAGTCTCCCCGGGTCACCAAACGGGTAGTCCATAACACTAACAAAAGCATGAATGAGAAAGAGCTCAGGAAAAAACAAAATTCTGGTACCTGGACTTCTCTTTTAAATACAATCCAACTAGCCGTCGAAGCATTCAATACCAATCAGAAAAGATGGAGTTGCTACAACTAACACTTCTGATTACAATGGCAGTTTTTACAGCCAGTATTGACGATAAGCTGGGAAACCTGAATGGCTTGATAACAAGAGCACAAACAAATACCTATCTCAGTTGTAACTGCAATCAGGTTGTCGATAAATTAGCTACTCTGCCCTCAATGCTAACTGGTCTTATGAGCAATATAAAAAATTCAACAGCAGAAAATCCAACAAAAGATCTAGGCACCACCGAAAGCGCAGAGGGAATATCCAGCAGGAAGAAACCTGATATTGGGGCCAAAGGAAAATTCTGAGGAGTACAATGAGGAGATGGCTCGGACTGGAAACGGAAAACTGCAAAAATTCAATGCCAAACAACAACGACAATAAAAAAGGAAAGGCCGCAGTCAAAAGATACAAACACACACAATAAAATATTTTTCGATTTTCGCAGGCGCCCAGAATGATCACACAACTAATGTTAGTGAAGTAGGGCCAACACATCAGGCAAACTTGTTACCATCTACTCTCGAACAACAGGAAAAACCAAACAGAATAAGCATGGATCATGGTGAAACAAAAGGCCAAGATTTGCCAATAAGAGATAAAAAGAGAACAAAATGAAGAACAAAATCTAGAAATAATGAAGATGTGCCCATCTGCAAATGTTGACAATTGAAAGATCAGCCAGGGGAAATACAGTCAAGATCTAAGGAGAGAACCAAGTCTCCCATCTAATGAACCTGTACCATTAGGGCAAGCATGCGAACAGACGGGCAACCCAGAGGCAACAAGCACTCTAGAAAGCAAGCAAACAACCCCTACTTCAAATCCCCACATAGGGGACAGAAGAAGAATCAACTGACCAACAATTAGGCAAAATCAAGATTTACTGTTAAGGGACACAGAAACGATGATCAGACCAATGGGGAACCCACTGAAAAAACAGCCTCATGAGAAGGGCAAAGAACTAATGCGAATTCCTCTAAAACATACAATTACAAAACCAAATATAAAGATCTTCATGGCAGCTGGAGCAGGCAAACGTCTGGAAATCCAGGAAGAAAACGCAAACAAGGGACTAATGGCTACAGCACACTTACTACCAGTGACACAACAAATGCCAGAAAATAGACGTCAGTCAACAGAGGTTTTAGTTTTCTATCCCGAATATACATCAAAGGGACAACAGGGACTTGCTAAATCGTGCCAACATCCTGAGATTAATTAAATCTATCCCAAAACTGGAGGGAATAAGTTCAAAGGACTTAGCTTCTGTAGAATTTTTACCTGTTGTTAATCCCCAAAGCTTGGAGGCAACTAAGACGACTTGGACCTCAAGCATCATTGCAGACTTGATTTTAGCAGAGCAGGAGTTTTTTTAACAATTGGGGCATCAGCATTACCCCCTTTCAAAAACCAGCCTACCCTCTACCACTTCTGAGCATGATGAGCTCATCAACAATGACACGTTATGTTATGTTATGTTATTTTTATTTATACCGCGCACAGCTGCCCCAGCAAAGGGGCGTCCTGGCGCATCAGGCATACTCTAATAGTGTACTTTGAGGCGCACAGGGAAATTCTCCAAAAAGGAGCACTAGCAGCCAATGGGATCGACCAGATTTATGGTCGAAGGCAGCTGCTGAGATATATCAAGGCCCAACAAGGGAAGCACTGTCTCGTACCATCACCATACGCCCGAGGAGAACTGACACTACCTACAAGATAGAGTTTGTATTAGGGGAAAGGAACCAATCCTAGGCCTTTGCTCGTGGAACATTAACGGATTAACTACAAAAATAGATCATCCGGACTTTCTGCACTATATCTTCCTTTTTGACATAATAATGCTCCACGAAACCTGGCTCAAGGACCCACAGCACATCAAGGGCTATACATGCTTTGCTACACCTGCCTCAAGGACAAGTAGGTTCGGCCATCACTCTGGTGGATTGGCTACCTATGTCTCCGTTACAACAATAGCATCAGTAACCCTTATGGATTCAATCTCAAATACAACACTAGCAGTTAAAATAAGCATTGTCCTTGAGGAAAAAGAAGTGGAGGTCTGCATAATCAATTCATATGTACATCCAACAAATAAAGCGTAAGATTCAACCAAAATCACTAATGAACTGTCCGAGTACGTCACTCAGATGGAAAATCCACTCTTCCTTCTGACAGGGGACCTAAATCAAGATCTTATCTTCTCGGCACAAGGGGAGGAGGTACAGGCTCTAAACAGAATTTACAATATACCACCACAAAGTGTCCTACTAGACAGGAAAAAACATCGCAATAGTTTCTTTCTCAATGACCTAGAACACCAAAATCTTCAGGCACTGAATGGAAGATTTCCGGCAGACTCTCCTCCAGTTAATTCTTTTTACTCTACCACAACGAGCTCCATTCTTGACTACACCTTTGCTAGCCTTGCGCTGCTCCCTCACATCTCTGGGTTCAGAATGGGCGACATGGGTGACAAGATCATCGTCCCAGGAATTTCATATAATAGCAAATATGCCAACCTTAATAAGGCCAGACACAACTATGGGGCCGATCCACTCCTTGAATCAAAAAAAGATCAAATGCACGATTGCCAATACGAACTTCCAGGCTGAAGCAGCACTTCAACTTTTCGATATTCAAGCATCGACTACAGCCGGCCACATTACTTTTTGGGATCACTTTACTGCTATACTGCTAAAAAAGCTTGCAGCTACTTCCCTCTCAAAAGACAACCTTCGTAAAGAGGGCAGTAAAAATAATTTAAAGAAAGAACAGAGAGTACAATTAAGGAAACTTAAAAGATCAGTAAACTCGATGCTACGCAAGTTGGGAAAAGCCCCTGGAAACATCAGCTTATGAGTATTTTTGAAACACCAAAGGGCAGCGCTCAAACAACTAAAATGGAACAACAAGAGAGGTGGTGAGAATGAATTTTGGGCTAAACTCTTATACGACATTAACAGTAACAACAGTGCCCGCTTTTGGGAAACAGTAAATGGGATCATGTGTCCGCAATCCAAAGAAATAGGGTCTCAAATCCCTGAAGAGATCTGGTTAAAATATCTCTCTTGCCATTTCAATGACCACACAGAATACCTAGAAGTCCAAATGGGGACTAGTAGGATTCCAGAGAGAAATCGGGAAGCGTGCACGCCAGAGACACGGGAACAGGCCTATTCAGGCATAAATACCAATCCGTCTGAGACATCGAGGTGCCAGCAGTTAGACTTAATTAAAAAACAGATAGCTAAAGGCAGGAAAGAAGGCGCCCCGGGACCAAATGGCATTCCACCTGCCCTTTATAAAGCAAAGAACAAAGAGTGGGCAGACATCATGCAACCTTTATTCTTGGAAATCAGGTCGTTAAACAGAATTCCAGAATCCTGGAGGGGTTCAATGATTGTTCCAATTTACTAAAAAGTAAACAAGGCTGATCCAAACAACTACCGGCTAGTAGCCCTTATTGATAACAAGGCTAAATACTTTGCTGGCAGCATACTAGAGGAGCTAACACTGTGGGCTGAGTTAAACCTGATAATACAGCTGAATCAGACATGTTTTCGAAAAATGACTGGAACATCAACAAACATTCTCGTCATTTCCTTAATAATCGACGCAGCAAAATCTTCTAAGATCCCTTTACATCTGTGTTACATCGATTTCAGCGCCACATTCGATAATATCGAGAGAGGCAGACTATGGGGGAAACTGGCGCAATGGGGCCTACCACAGCCGACCCTAAAAATGCTGATGCTCCTCCACACAGACACCTGGGTGCAGGTGAAACTAGAAAGTGGCATTCACCTGTCCTCAAAAGTACCAATTGAAACAAGGGTGCGTGCTTGCGCCAACCTTGTTCAATCTTTTTATGGCGGACTTACCAAAAGTGTTCGATGCCTGCAACTCCCACTCACCGAGGGTAGGTGGGAAAACGTTGACCAACCTTATGAATGCAGACGACGTAGTGCTACTCTGTCATACCTACATTGGACTTCAACGACTAATGACTGAAATGCAGTAATACCCCACAGAAAACAACTTAAAAATAAAACTCAGCAAGACACGAACAATGTCAATAAATAACAACAAAAAACAACAGAAGACTTGGTTTATTGGTGGCACAAAAATTGATCCAGCTTGTGAGTACAAATATCTGGGAGTCACATATGACAAAGAAGGTTCTTTCGCGCACCAGAAGCAGGAAATAAGTAGGAGAGGTTTATTGATCGCCATGACGATGAAAAACCTGGCAACCCAACTGATGGGTCCAATTATGACCCTGTTTTTTAAAGTAATTCAGGCCAAACTGCTTCCTTTGATTACCTATGGCAGTGAGGCATTGCGGGGAAGAGATTCTAAAGTCCTGGACAGTACACAGGTCAAAGCCTAGAGAATAATGTTCTCCCTCCCGCTTTACACATCTACGGATCAAATAAGACTGAAGATTGGCCTGCAAAAACAAGACTTAGCCAGGTACGGGGCATATATCATCTGTTGGCACAAACTTAGAAGCGCCACTACAAATACACTAACCTCTCTGCTATGGCGCGACATACAACGCAGGGACGTCTCCGAGGCAAGAAATTACCTTCAGCTAGCCTTGGAAGTCACTAAACTCTCAGAGCTCTGGGGTGCACAACTTGGTCACAGCAATTTCAAAAATTTTTGGGGAAAAATGTAAAATCACTCTCCGTATTGGAGGACAAGGCATTATTCTCAAAAAGATCTCATGCATGGATGACCCTAAATTCCTATAAATCACTAACTCCACAAATATACTTTAACCAGGGTTACCCCAAAGCAACAAAAATGAACTTTCTAAAGCACAGACTAGGGATTCTTCCATGCACAGGGCACCTTCCACCATGGTTGAGGAAAGACGGAAAATAGTCCTGCAGGCTATGTAACTCCAACAACGGTGACATCCTTCACATAATCTGCTTATGTGAAGAGCTGCACCAAGCACGACAACTGCTCCTTAAAGACCAATTCAAGCAAAAAGGGATTTGCACTAGAAGTCAAGCAGTGCTTGCCGGTCTGAATCCGTCAAACACCAAATTAAATTGCAGATTTGGAATATTTCTGACAGTGGTCGAACAGAGAATGCCAAAAATGGTGGAAAACGCTATAGAGCCAGGCTGATTTGCAGATGGACAATAAGACCTAATGACATCTTATTAAATACGTCCATTGAGCACTAAGGGGGGGGCGACTTTGTGTAAGCAGAGTCCACAGTCCACACGGCAAACACAGTACATGGTTGAACTGGACGAGAACAAGTTAAAGTGGTGATCAGTACTTTCCAGCAGCTTGTGTAAAAAAAAGCATGTTTTAACCAGTTTTATTGAATTATCTTTTTAAACTGCAATTCATTTATTACTTCTGTATTTTTCTTAAAGGTTTTAAACAACAATGTTTTAAGAATCTTTGTAACATGTATTGAAATGGTTTTAATTAACTATGCAAATTAAATAAACTTCAAACTTCAGAGGTTACAGCAACTAATGTGCTTATTGAGTCAGAGGGTTATTGGGGCCATGGTGCTTATCTGTGATGGTCTTCTCTTGTCCTCGACATTAATTTGTCAGAGCTCTACTTTTGTACGCATGCCATATTTGGATCCTAGACATCAACAACAGCTATTTAGATTTATGTGATGACTTGAGGGGTGGACAGGGTGCATCATATGTGAGGGATCTATCTTGATGTGTACGCACCATTGTGGGTGTAAAAGTTATCTTGAATCGGTATGGCTTCACAGTCACATGGGTACATTTACATGTGTGCACTTGACTACTCATGCAGTGTGATTGTCATGTCGAAAGCTGAAGTATTATTGTGTATATGCCCTTGAGCATGACCCTTACACACATGTACGATCCAGTTAATGAGTGCCTGTTTGTTTACATTCTCAGACACATGCAAGAGGTTGTATGCACATGTTGAAGTTGTTGCCAGAGCAATGTGCAGTGTGTCAGTGTGACCACGTAGTCCTAGGGTACACCTACTTGTGGGCCACATCCTTTGTGAGTATGCAGAGTGTGTCACTCAAATGTGTTGAGGTGGGAGTTTTGGGATCAGACATAGCTCTTGATTACTTTTGTTCTCACAATGCTGACTGATATTGGCAAACATAAATTATATGTGACGTTTGCCATACATTGATGTCAGATTACACTTTATCTACTCCATTATGTGGTATTTAAATACATACCAGTCCTGTACACAAATCTAATCTCTGTAACTCCACTGTGTGCTATTAAAGTGTACATGTGACCACTGTATGACACTACAGTTACAAGAAGAACATTTGAGGCCTACACAATGTGAGATACTCCACTATTACTTTTGGTCTGTACACTCCTCACCTGTACAATACTCCTGTATACACCATTCCACTTAGCAATATTCCACGCAATGCCAGTGTTTAACCCGCCCCACCACTCCATAGTGTGACACTATACTGTATGAGAATGATTTGTGCCCAAAACCATTGTGCCCCTCAGCACTGCTTCCCAATTTGATATGTGCTATGTGAGTCTACTTAATTGCAGTTATGGGTAATCCTCTATTGTACAGATGATTTTACGGCACGGTCCTCTAGTCTTGTCCCATGCACATGTGTTTGCCTGAGTTGTGTAGCAGTAGGCGATAGCTAAAGTGTGTAGATGTTTGCCGAGGCACTGCCACCCAGCCTGTGTGGGAAGTGATCTATGTGCTGTGATGATTTGTAATGTTCTTGTTCATAGTGGTGAATTCAGATATGTCTGTCCCTGAATGTAGTGGTGTTCACACACTGCTTACTGTGCATGCACTGCCGTCAGTGGCTGATGGACTGTCCTTGACAAGTGTGAGGCCCCCTGATGTTAAGCTTAGATTGCTGTGGGATGTGTTAGGATGTGCATATGTTAAGAAGTTGTTAGGGAGGGGTGCAGTCCTTGGCCTGTATTGGCTCTTTTTGCAGACAAGTGCATGTGTGTGTTATGTTCTTTTTGCAGTACATTGTGTTTAAGGAGTGTGTGTATTTAAATGCATTCCAATGGGTGTGTATTTGGTACTGTGCATTTCTTGTGTGCATGTCACATAAGGCAATGTGGAGTCCTGTTTATTTGCTGGTTTTGTGTGCACAATTGTGGTATGGCCCCCTATCTTTGAACAGTCACTTGTTAGGATTGTGTCTAGGAATGCTTGGGCAGTACACTGACACCATGGTCCCTTTGTAACCTGTGGTGTGTATATGGCAGTGTTGGCAGATTTCAGGCCCGGGCAGAGGTGGTGTAGTGCCACTATGCAGAGTTCCACAGAGTTGGGCAAAAACTCCATGGAACTCTGCTCCACTCCGCTTCCCGCCTCCAACCCCCCAATAAATATATATTTTAAAAGATGAAAAAAGACACTTACCTCTATTGTGGCATCTCTGGGCCGCCCTCTTCCTCCTCACCTGTGGTCTCTTCTGCAAACTCCCTACATCAGACGTACGTCTTGGTATGACTGCGTGCGCATGCGCAGTCCTACCAGGACGTACGTCTGATGTAAGGGTTTCTGCAGATTTGTCTGGATGCACACACTTTGGGGTTATATGTGTCACTTGTTCCAGGGAGGACTGGTAGTAGATTAGGCTATCCACTCTTTTCCTGCACATGGCCATGCTTGTTGGACTTCTTTTGGAGTGGTCAGTGATACATGTATTTAGCATTTGCATTGAGTTCTGCATTAGATCAGACATCCTTGACCTGAGCTCAGAGATTTGGAGATACATACCAGGGTGTAGCTTTGTGTAGCACAGAACTCATAGGAGTACATTAGCACCTCTATCAGAGATTGTCTCAGGTGTAGAGCGGGGAAGGTGGTAGATGGGTAGTTGAGGGGTAAGTGTGAAGGGTATTATTAAGTTTTACTGTCAGGGTAGGTCACCGTGAGGCATGAGTGGTGTGCTAATGGCACACACATGACTTATTAGTTAAGACAAACAAAGTGCTGGTCACTGAATGCCTAATGACAGGTCAACTCAATCTGGTCCAATATCTTACTTGCATTGCTGAATCACAGTGATACTGCACTGATGGTATATTTTGTACAATTTGAATCTCTGTGCCAAACATGAATTAATTGATGTCCTAAGTGTGGTGTCATATGTGAGACCTCTTACATTCTATGAACATATGCTACCACTCATTTCTCCATACATTTACTGCACTGGTCCCTTTACTTTTGAATAGTTTACTTGTTCTCATACAGTGTTGGTTACATATAGTTTGTGGAGGAGGCAAAGTAAGAGTTTGGGAGCTCTATCAAGGGGTTGACATGCAGACTGACCAGTTCCAAGGTTTGTAATCTGCACAATGATTCTTTATTTATTCAATTACTCACATGTATTCACATGAGTAGAAGGCAGGTGTGAGGAAGAGAGGGTCTGACATGGGTCTTAGGTCAGAGTTCACTGCTATCAAGAAGGCTTATTCATGACACTTTGGCATTCATTCAAGATGTTCTAGTTGGTGCTACATTTGGAGAGGTGGATTGATGGTTTAGAGGAGTTCAGTGGAGTGGCAGGGTAGTCAGTGTTATTAATGTACAGGACATACTCACATGGGGTCATTTAGTGCAGCAGTACACAAATGAGACAACTGCACCCTGGTGTTTACTTTAAATTTGCAGTTTAAATCAGAAATATTCAACAGTGTTGCATGGTATGGCCTGTCATTATGTGGTATGGTCTGCCATTGTATGTGATGAGCCTGGCAATGTCTGCTTAGGGTGTGGGCTGAACTTTGATTATGTTACTGTGGTAGCTATCTTAACATGTTATCTGCCTTTGCTCTTTGACTCATCCAACACCTTATTGTACTACAGTGAACTCCTCAAACACATCCTGTTTGCTCTTGCCTCCTTTATTCCTCTTTGGATCTAGTCTAACCCTGATTCGCCTGCAATGATCTCCATTGTCCCTTTCAAGTGACTTCTGCCTCATCCGTCACTCCTGTTGCTATCCATTTTTATAAAGAGCCTACTGAGATGTCACTTTAAACATTGTGCCTGGACCGAGCGGAGTACGCAGCTCTATGTCTGCGACACACCTACTACACAGGAGGAGACAAGTGTGGCCGACTTCTGGCGTATAGGCTCCGGGTTGCGCGCCAACAGCAGTTGGTGAAAGAGATCGTTGGGCCTCATGGAGACTTAGTCACGAGGATGCCCAAATCGTGGATACTTTCTGCAACTTCCATGAGGCCCTTTACACGGGTAGCCCTCTAGACGATTCCGCAGCGGCGGCATACCTAGACTCGGTCAATCTTCCCTCTCTGGCCCCTTGGCAGGTGGAATATCTAGATAGGGACATCCGCATTGAGGAGGTGATCTCAGCCATTGCCTACCTCAAACATGGCAAGGCCCCAGGGCCGAATGGCTACACGTCTCTCTTTTATAAAACATTTTGCATGACTCTGGCACCGATCCTCACCCGCCTTTTCAATTCTTTTTCTGCACCGTCGCTATCCCTCCTGACCTCCTGCGGGCTTCTCTCACGGTCATCCCCCAGCCGGGGAAGGACAGGACCAAGTGCGGCTCCTACTGGCCAATATCACTTCTGAACGTGGATCTTAAGTTATACACTGGGATCCTAGCGGCTCGGTTGGCCCTCCATTTGCCGGGACTCGTGGAACCGGACCAGGCAGGGTTTCTCCCCGGACGGCAGACGGTGGATAATACCAAGAGGATTGTCCATCTCATAGAATAAGCCTCCCGGATCCCCGGGGAGAGAATGTTGCTGTGGGTAGACGCCGAAAAAGCATTCGACCGAGTCCACTGGCCATACTTAGAACGGGTCCTGACGAAAGTAGGTATTGGAGAGAAGTTCCGCTCCCTCATATTTAACTGCTACAAATTACCCTCGGCGGTGGTGCGCGTGAATGGGTACAGCTCGCAGAGCTTCACTATTGGAAGAGGCACGAGTCAGGGGTGCCTGTTGTCGCCCCTACTCTTTGCCTTGTACATGGAGCCCTTCGCCCAGAGGATACGACAGACTAATGCAGCGACAGGGGTAAGGTTTGACGGCTTCACCCACACCATCAGTCTCTACGCGGACGATGTTATACTGTCATTGGAGAACCCACGAACGGCCCTACCAGCCTGCATCGCGGAGCTAGACACCTTCACGAGAGTTGCGCGTTTCAAAATGAACATGGATAAATCTATGGCTTTGGATTTGTCACTCGCTCCTACCACCAAAGCCTACTTACAAGTCCTCTTCCCCTTGCAGTGGTCAGCAGACCTCGGGCCGTACCTGAGGATCCAGCTGGCTCCCACTGTTCCGGCCATGGTGAGAGCCAACTATGCCATACTATGTGGGAAGATATGAGAAGAGTTGGGACGCTGGTGGCGCGGTACCCTCTCTTGGCTGGGTAGAATAGCCGCGGTCAAGATGACAATCCTGCCCCAAATTCTCTATCCATTTAGAGCACTGCCGCTGCAGCCACCTGCGGTGTGGCTTCAGCAAACACAGGCAGACCTTTCGTGGTTTATTTGGCAGGGTCAGAAACCTAGACTGAAGAGAGCGCTGTCTACTCTAGCCCCGGAGGCCGGGGGGCTGGGGATACCGGACCTGAAGAAATATTTTCAGGCAGCTCAGTTACGCTACCTGGCGGAGTGGAGCAAGTGGGAGTCAGATAAGCACTGGCTCTTCCAGGACCAGGCGGTAGCGGGACGCCCCTTGCAGGAAATACCCTTTCTGCACAAAGCCCACCGACCCGCTAATTTGTATGCTTCCTTTATCACGAAAGTCCCCCTGCAAGCGTGGGATGCCACTAACACCATACATGAGCTTACCACCTTCCCTTCCCCGCTGACTCCACTGGTTGATAATGCAGATTTCACTCCAGGGATGGAAAGGGGGCCTTTACACACTGGCGGCCTGCGGGGTGCCGGGCTCTATGCCACATATATGGTCCGGACGTCGTTATTCCCTTCGCGCTCTTCAGGCAAGAATACGCACTGCCAGAGACGGAACGGTTGCACTACATGCAAGTTCGCCACTGGGCACTGCACCCACAAGTGAGGGACACAGCTGATAGGAAACTGCTACCCTACGAACGGTGGCTCTTAACCTGCACATCAGACGCAAAACTGATATCTGACCTCTATAAATTCTTACAACCACCGCCCGCACACCTCCACAACCCGGGTAGGGAACGCTGGGAGCGGGAATTGGGTAGGACGTTGAGTCATAAGGAATGGGATCAGATCTCACACAGGGCTCGCCACTCTGCATACCATACGGGGCTCACGAAAACACTAACCAAGGTGACGACATACTGGTATTATACCCCGGAACGCATACACGAGATGGACCGCAGCAAAGATAACACCTGTTGGAGAGAATGCGGGCAAGTAGGCACATTATCGCACATCTTATGGGAATGTCCGCGTCTGCACTCCTACTGGAAGCAGGTGATAGATGACATTGACACGCACTTTGAGACCGAGCTGCCTCGCTTCCCTGCATACATTCTTCTGGGGCTCTCGAACCGATTGACATACCCATTGCGCTCCCGCAGGGGGCGTCAGATTGCTATCGCCCTGGGCTCTGCGGTGCAGAACATCCTTACACACTGACGCACCACTACAGTTCCCTCCCTTACAGGATGGTTACATAGGTTGTGGCACGTACTGGGGATGGAGAAGTTGTCCCTTACTTTTGCTGGTGATATAGATCAGTTTGATGACCTTTGGCAGCCGTTCCACTCCTTGCTGGTCACTGAATTTAGGGGAATTACGTGCCCGAGATATCTTCGTCTATTACGGCTCACTGCACCTGAGGGGACAGATTCAGGAAAGGACCTTGGATGAGACATTGCTCCAGGGTGGCGGCTGGGAGAAAAGAAGTGGGATAGAACTAAGCACTGGACAGAGGGTGGGGGGGATGGGGGGTCTGGGGAGTTGGGGAGTTCAAGGGGGAGGGGCTTTCAGGGGGAGTTACATCCTGTTTTGCAACACTTTCTATATCTATGTCACTCTGCTGGCTGCACTCATCTGGAATGTCATCTAGAAGGCTTTAGAACCCTGCGCTCGCTTCTAACCATCGCAGATGTGTACCTCATATGCAATGTAAGTTCTGTTTTCTTGTGCTGCTGCAATAAAAATTGTTTAAACCTAAACACTCTGCCTGCACATCACTCCTTGCAGCAGCTATGTTGTGCTAATTGGAGGCTCATTTTGATTGGGTGTGGACTGGAGGATGATATAAGGTTCTTGCTAGCCTGGAATCATGTGCTGAACTTCTAAAATCCATATTGGCAAGTTTGGCCACTGCTTCACCGCTGCTGTGACGTGACCACCACGGTCATGCTAGGTGGTATCATTTTTATAGAGATGGGTTTCACCGTTGCTGAGGTGACAATGTACCTTTGTGCGAGAAATGGGTAATTTAACTGTTGTATATGTTCCTGTGTCCATCAGGGTGTCCAATGTTGACAGGTAAGTTATACCTGAGCGATTGCTGTGTGTTGTTGTCAAGGGGTTACATGCGGGAATATGTTTTGGACTTACCTCTGATGTTGTCCGCCACGGCGTCGTATTTGCTTATAGTGGATCAGGTAGAGTAGCGGTAGGGCTTTTAGAGCAGGATCCATGACGTACATGAACGTGGATAGATGTCTCTGACTCGAGTTTCTTGCTCTGTAGTTGTGCTTCTGCCATCTCCGAAGAACTGGTTTTACTGCCGTGTTCCGATGGCCTGATTGACGCATTGGGATCTGGTGGGCGGTCGGAACACCATTCCGCATGGCTGCCTTTCTCTATTGGCTCCCTCTGGCATCGTTGCGTAACGAAATTTCAGGCGGATTCGGAAACACCGTGACGGCCGGAAAATGGGCTACCTTTGCCCATTGTAATATGGCAGTCGTGATGACTGCTTCCGGAGTAACTAAATGGACATATTCCTCCAGCACCGCAGATGTGCCTACAACCGCCATCATAATCAGCCCCTAAATTACAAGTATCAGAGTACAAGGTTCTTTTGCTAAAAAGACGTGACTGGATACATTTCTCACATATGACAGGGGAGCCATATGATAGCTATGTCAGAGCCTCAGAGAGCATCAGACATACACTGGTTCAGTTCATGCTTGCTTTATACTTTTTTTTTTACTTTGTTAGTGAATGCCTTTGGACTAAAATGTAAAATGTGGGTGTACTTGTAAAGCGCACTGCGAATCCATGGAGTATCCTGGCGCTGAAGACCGCTGGGGAACCCGTCCTGGTTTTCCCTGTGAGATGGTCCCTTTCTGGGTATCTCCAAGGTGAAACCAGGCATCCCCGGCGTCTGTGGGGGGCCATTGTAGAGATGACGCAAGCTTAATGCCCAGAGTTGCCGAGTGTGTTCCCTGGTTAGAGTAGGCACCGAGGCGAGAATTATCGAGTCCGTTTTGACCCTGGTCCACACCCTGCCGTGTCGGGAATTGAACCCTGGTCCGGGGCCGTTCTCTGCTTACGGGTCTGCCGCGTCTAACCAGTGAGCCACACCACTACAACCTTACTATTACCAGAGTAAGATATCAAACAATGGCGAAGTGTTTCTGCATGGATACATGCACCCCTATTAGCACTTGCTTTTACAAATTTCAAATTTTCAACAAATAACCGAAACAATGCTGGAAATTAAATACTGGCTAAAACAATATTGTAATGGCTATCAGCAGTTTTTGCAGCTACAAGGTGAAAAGTATCGAAAGGCATGTAATAGGATCAGGTGCGCTCTAAGGCAAGCCTCCAATTGCAAAGATCACACACACATACACACACAGCAGGCAGTAAGGCAGTTCCAGCTTGGCAGCACCCTGCCTGTTTGATAAACATCTCCCTTATCAATATCTAGTGAAGTACATTTCCTGTACTTTTCGGAGTGAAAAGTTTTGATTACCTCCTCTGGATTAAAAGAGAAAGCAAGAGCGGGTTCTCTAAACTTCTGCTAAGGCCCGTTAGCTGCAGGAAGCTAACACCAGAAAAATGCAGGTCTAAAAAATGGTGATAACTATTGGGGCCTCATCAATGCAGCTTTTGGTGCAGGACTGCGCTGCAAGCAATGTTGCAGGGCTGCCCTGCAACAAAACGAAAGGTCAGGAATGCGCAGAATCAGTAAGATAGTGCGCATACCTGTGCCCCAGTCACAAAAAGTGTTGCTGCGCTGCAACAAGACAGCGTTGCAACACTTCTCACTACGCCCGTTTTGCGACAACATGGATACGCTGTAATCACTGGACAGTGCTTCATGACGCAAGTAATGACAGAAACGTCAGATATCCTGACGTATCTGCCTCCGTGAAAGTCACACATTGCTGCAGTTGTGTCACAACCATGATGCAACTCCAGCAATGCAAGGGGCCAGCCAATCCCTGTGGCACTGCCTCACCCTCACGCCCGCCATCAGGCAGGCGCAAGGTACTGACGCAGTGCCGTTCATGAGGGGTACTCGAATGTCGGTGTAGTTGGAGATGCATCGGTGGTGGTTCCTCGCTGCTGTGTCATCATTTGGAAGCATTGGTGAGGTGTTGGTGCAGAGGGAGCTGTTGAGACATTCCGCGGTGGTCTTGATCCAGCTGCGAGGGGGTGCGAAGAAGGCGCTGGCATCCGGTGGGCAAGGTGAAGACGTGATTCATTCAATGATGGTAGTGTCAGGAGAGTCTGTTGTTGTAGCTGTAGTTGATGTATCCGCTGGCGGAGTGGACGTGCTCGACAGTGTGTCCTGCAATGTGGCCTGTTGAGGTGACTTGCTGCTTGAGTCTGACGACAGTGACAGGAGGGGGTTGTGCTCTGGTCACTGGGGTTGCTCAGGTAGAACTTGAGTTCACAGAGTTGGATCTCGTTGGTGTAAGGGAGACCCTGGTGCAATGAGGTCTACAATGGGATTGGAAAATGGGGGGCCATGGCCTGTGGGGACTGCACATGAGGGTGCCGCAGAGGATGTTCTTGGGCTTGGTCCGGATCTGGGACTTGACGTGGTCCATGGTCACCCTTGGTACATTAGAGTGCGTGGTCAGTCGGAGTGTGCCCTGTAGGTGACGGCATCACCTCCTCCTTGATGTCCGGGGTGCCCCTTGTGGGTGAAACTGCAGCCGTCAGTGATGGCGAAGGTGATGTCCGGTACGGAGCAGAGATTGGTTTTGGCAGGTGAGGTGGCGTACAAGTTGATGGCGTGGAGGGTGCAGGCGCCGTAGCGGTGGAGTGTCCAAGAGGAATGCACCTTGGTGCTAAGCACGGGCCAGGGGCAGAAGGACACAAACGACATAGCCCATGGGTTGCCCTTTGCACGGGAGAAGACCATTACAACGCAGGCAGTACATCGTTAACAAGGCAACTACGACAACGTGGGTGCCTTAAAATCGCATTTGAATACAATGAGTTCTCAGGTCAGCAATGGGATAATTTGGGGGTGTTTTATAGGGTACAATATGTAAAATGGGGTGTGTTTTAGGGTAAAATATGAAAAACGGGTTGTATTTTGGGTAAAATATGAAAAATGTGATGTATTTTGGGGTAAAATATGAAAAATTTGGGGTGGTATTATAGGGTACAAAAATACATTTTTGTGGTGTGCATTTGTCTCAAATGTGATTTTTTGGGGTCTTTTGGGGGTTCTAAATTGGAATTCCAGGGTTCACGTTTGGGTTTGTTTTGCACTCACTGAAGTGGGAACAGTGATCTTCATGTGTCCGCCAAACAACACCTACTCTACTGTTGCAATGTGCCTAGTATTGGTATGCATTAGAATTGAATGCGATGTCATGGCATGCGTCGCAACCACGTATGTGCCTTTGGCACACAAGCGGCATGCCCACTGTGCATGGCAGCACACCGGCCAACATTGAGAAGTGCGGGGGCGTTTGGACAACTGTGAGGTGGTAAAAGCCGTAAAGAACACCGGATGATGCATGGATGCGGAGATGTGTGTGTGAGCGGGTGTCGTCAGAAAGTTATTGAGGGAAATCTTACCTCTAATCCGTCTCTCGTGTCTTCGTAGCTCCTGCTCTTCTGCTTCTACTTCCATTAAAATGAAGTAGGCAGCCAGGCTCCCTCCCTTGAGTCACTCACAACGCTGCGATGCAGCGGTGGGATTGGCAGTTGGCAATGGGACAAGTCATGCAGCCAGGTGCCGGACGGGTGGGCATGTTATTCATATAGACTGTAATGCAACCTGCATTGCGAACAGGGAAGAGCGCATGACTGCTTTGGGGGGCCTGGGTGGGCTGACCAAACAGTCATTGTGCTCTTGAGTGTGCATGCCCATCGCCCATGCCCTGATCCGTGTTTGGAGCAGTCCTATCCCCCCACCCCCTTTGGATACATAACATGATTACATCAGTTAGTTATCCCTAGTTTTTCCCATTTTGTACTTTTTTTTGGCTTCTCTGAGCCGGCACTTCACGCTTCCTGCCGCTGCTGCCCCTATGGCCCAGCACCGCTGTCTTGCCCATACCCGCCTCCCAGGTGATCGGTAGTCCGCCCTCCCCTAATAAATGGTGGACACTTCACGATTGCACCGTGGACGCGCGTCGCTGGTGTCCCGAAGGCGCGCCTAAGCTAAGCACGACCCGACCACAACCACCGCCAGGAACCCTGCATCCTGGGCCACCCACTGCTCCAGCACAGCCACACTCCATGCACTCAACCCTGGAAAAGTCAGAGACTGCCAACAGGCCTGCCAAACACGACCCACGGCCAGTTCTCCGGCCTCCACTGCTGCCAGAGCTTAACCACCACCCCAGACTCAAACACAGCTGACGTCAGCACCGGTGGCACCCTAAGATGCATCCTCCTCAACTTGTGCTCCATAAACACGACGTGGAAATCTGGGAGATACTCGACTCCCTCTCGCCTGACATCGCCTTTTTCACAGAGACCTGGACCAACGTCTCCTCCACCCCGACATATACACCACCATCCCGGACGGATACAAGATCCAGAGGAAGGACCGCCACCACCACCCGGGACGGGGCTTCGCTATTGCCCACAAGAGCACCCACTGCCTCAACACCTCCAGCTAAACCTTCCCCTCCACCAAAGCACCTGCACTTCCAGATCCAGAACAGCCACAACTCCACACTCTGAGGAACCCTCATCTACAGACCACATGCCGGACACACTAACCAGCCCACCATCTCCACCTGTCACAGCCGAAGATACTGCTTTGACCAAGAAAGGCATCCACTTGTGGGCCCCCACCAACACATGCCCTCCTCACTTCTACCACAGAGCTGCATCCGCCATATCACATAAGCTACAATGCACCATCAAAACCACCTTCAAATCCAGCACCTACACAGACGACTGGAAGTGTGCAGAAGTCTGGCCCCTGATCAATAATACCACAGCTGACCCCACCGACCTTAAGAACTACTGGCCCATCTCGCTCCTCCCCTTCGTGGGCAAAGTAGGTGAGAAAACAGTCAACAGGGAACTGACACGATTCATTGATGACAACACCATCCTCGACCCATCCCAATCCAGATTGCCAAGCAACCAAAGCAACGAGGCCGCCCTACTTGCTACCACAGATGACATACACACCCTCCTGGACCAAGGCCACTCGGCAACCCTCATCCTACTTGCCCTTTCACCGGCCTTCGACACTGTCTCCCACCGCACACCAAACGCCAGACTGCACAACGCTGGCATACAAGGA
Organism: Lissotriton helveticus; assembly: GCF_964261635.1. Lineage (NCBI taxonomy): Eukaryota > Metazoa > Chordata > Amphibia > Caudata > Salamandridae > Lissotriton > Lissotriton helveticus. The sequence continues at coordinate 36,539,123 of NC_136065.1, forward strand.
ACAGCCCTAGACTGGATCCTATCATTCATCACTGGAAGAAGCGAAAGGATTAGACTGCCACCCTTCCTCTCAGATCCCACGTAAATCACCTGCGGAGTCCCAGAGGGGTCATCTCTGAGCCAGTGCCTCTTCAACTTCAACATGGCCCCCTTGAAGCCATCGTCCGACAACACGGCATCAACATTGTATCCTACGCTGAAGACACCTAGCTCATCCTCTCCCTCACCAAAGACCCCACCACCACCAGATTCAACTTCCAGAAAGGAATGCCAGAAGTCACAGTCTGGATGACCAACAGCTGCCTGAAGCTCAACACCGAGAAGACAGTAATCCTCATCCTTGGAACCACACCTTCAGCATGGGACAGACAACACCGATTGGCCTCCTCTATCGGAGGCCCACCTACCCCCTTGGACCACGCCAGAATCCTCAGCATCATCCTAGACCCATCCCTCACCATGAAACAACAGGTCTACGCCGTCACCTCCAGCTGCTTCAACACCCTCTGTGTCTTCCACAAGACCTTCAAAGGGATCCCTTCAGAGTCAATGAAGACAGTCACCCATGCACTCATCACCAGCAGACTGGACTATGGAAACACACTCTACGCCGGCATTTACAAATCCATACTCCGCAAACTCCAGACATTGCAGTACACCGCTGCCAGACTCGTCCTCGGCATCCCCTGGCACAAACACATCAGCCAACACCTACGTAGACTCCACTGGCTCCCCATGGAGTAAAGAGTCACATTCCAAATCTTCAATCATCCCTAAAAGTGCCTACACAACAACGTAACTAAACACCTCAACAACAGAATCAACTTCCACGTACATAAATGAGACATTGGATCTTCCAGCCTTGCGCTGTCCTAAACCCAGCGCATCCACAGTCCACGGAGCCAGAGCAGCCCGAAGATCCTTCTCCCACATTGCATCCGCGACCCAGAACGTACTACCGGCAGACATCAGAGGTGCCCCCTCCCTGAACACCTTCAGGAAGACCCTCAAGACCTAGCTCTCCAGCTAACAGATCTGCGCCCCCCTCAGTGCCTTGAGACCCTTACGGGTGAGTAGCGCACTTACAATTCCCCTGAGCGATTGCTTGATTGATTGAGTTATGATCATGTGAAGATTGTTCCTCTTCTGCACTGCTTGAGGTGGTGGGACAAAGCTCTTCCGCCATAGCGGTTGAGATCCCCTTTGGGGATGCGCCATCTACGTGGGATAGGCATGAGCAACTCATCCCCCGGCCCTCCTGCGCTATACATCCCACCTTCTCCTTGCCTGGACATTGACCCCGGGGCGCAATCCACTGCACTCTCTCCAGATCTGCAGTTGATGCAGGAGGGCTCCCTTAGCCGTGTAATTGCAGCACTCAGACAACACAAGTTGGGCTTAGCACAGGGGCTTCACCCTCCACAGCGTCCAGCCATCCCAACATCATCAGTCCTGTGATGCAGTGAGACAGCACCCACCATTGGTAATCCACTCTGTGCACAATGGTGTAGTGGTGGATTGCAGTATGCTATGCGGACCTCACTACCAAGGTGCGCAAGGCAGACATCTCACACAGGTCAGCAACGTGTCTCCATGTGACCTGTCAGACTTCACCACCAGGTACAGGTGATCGTCGCACATCAATGTCTCCCGCAACGGGTAATTCGCTCCACAGCTACTCCACATCCCACTCCAGGCACCAGATGTATGTCCAGCATCCCGCCAGGCTCCAGGCGCAAGTCCAGTGAGACATCCAGGCACCAGACGCAAGTCCAGCGAGGCATCCAGACGCAAGATGCTAGTCCAGCGAGGCATCCAGGCTCCAGGTGCACGTCCATCAGGCATCCAGACCCCAGGCGCAACTACAGAAGGCATCCAGGCACCAGACGCAGGTCCAGCGAGGCAGCCAGGCGCAAGACGCAAGTCCAACGAGGCATCCAGACTCCAGGTGCAAGTCCAGCGAGGCATCCAGGCTCCAGGCACAAGTCCATCAGGCATCCAGGCATCCAGGCACCAGACAGAGGTCCAGCGAGGCATCCGGGCACAAGATGTAAGTCCAGCGAGCATCAGGCTCCAGTTGCAAGTCCAGCAGGCATCCAGGCTCCTGGCTAAGGGTGGCCGTAATTAGTAGAGTAGTATAACAAAGTTTAACACAGATTCCACAACTTTGTTCCGTTAGACTCCCAATTAAACAGAAACCTCATTCAATTTTTAGTAAAATAACAAGTATCTCTGTTTTTACATGCTAAAATGCATATAGTTATTTCACAAAAGTGAAAATGAAAATGTATCAAGCAGTGAGAGAAGTGATGATTTTGGGATCCTCCCTAACCTAGGGACAGAACCAAGCAGATGCCTTAAAAGCAAAGAGCACATCTTGCTGAACGATTCAGTGGTGGTCCCATCCTCTTAGGACCACCACCCCAAGCACATTTATGGGCAAAAAAACAATCCCAACCAAAGGCCCTGCAAATCATTATGGGACGAGATTAGCAGTGGTCAGTGAATATTATAGTATCCAATATCAAAATAATTCTACAAAGAGCTGCAGTTCAACTAGACGTTACTAGGTGTCCCTCACAAGTCAAATGCAAAAGCATTGAAACCCTTTCATGAAGCTGCAGTTCCACTAGTAGTTACTAGGTGTCCCTCATGAGTCAAATGTAAAAGCATTTGACTTAAGGGACACCTAACAACGACTAGTTGAACTGCAGCTTGATGTAATAATTTCAGTGCTTTTGCATTTGACTTGTGAGGGACACCTGGTAGTCCAGCGGGGCATCCAGGCTCTCATCCTGATAATCCTGGATGTTGGGGGGATCGAGGGGGGTTGTTGATGTGTGCTGCACTTGGCCCTGGGTACTCAGATCTGAATGTAACTTGTTTTTGTCCACACTTGCGGGTTAGCATGCGTTTTATTATCGCTATAAGCTTATCACTGGATTCTGCCCACTATCGCCGGTTTACCTATCGACATCGCGCAGCGGTTAGTGGCAGTTTTCGCGGAAGTTATCGCCTGTTAGCGACGTGTTGATAAAATATCGCTAACAAGGAGAATTAAAAGGGCGATAGTGGCAGTTTTCGCAGAAGGTATCGCCTGTTAGCGACATGTTGATAAAACATCGCTAACAAGGAGAATTAAAAGGGCGATAGACAGCGATAAAAAGACTAACGATAACCTAGGTTTTCAATAGATATCACAAGTCTTTGATAATATGCCCCTAGGTACACATTTGCATACAAGGTCAGGATTAGAACGGGTGCCGTAGGCGCCTCAATAGGAAAATACGTGGTGGCGAGACACCAACCATTATGCCGCTTTGGTCCCCAAACGGCCGGAGTAAGTACAAAACCGGGCCTTGGAAAACGGGGTTCGAAGGAGCCCCCAGCTCCAGGGCAAGGGGAGGGTAAGCGATGCACTAAGTGTCCCCTATGCAAGACATTACGGGGTCATTTACAGAAAGAACCCCCCGAGAACTTGCCAGCCTTACGGAGTGCCTCGGAGTGGTGTGGCTCACTGGTTAGAGGCGGCAGACCTGGGAGCAAAAGTCGGCCCAGGACCAGGGTTCAATTCCCGACGCGGCAGGGTCGTGGACCAGGGTCAGCGGATTCGACAATTCTCGCCTCAGTGCCTACTCTAACCAGGGAACACACTCGGCAACTCTGGGCATTAGCTTGCCTAATCTCCACAATGGCCCCATCAACGCCGGGGATGCCTGGCTCCACCTTGGGGATTCCCAGTAGGGACCATCCCACAGGGAAAGCCAGGACGGGTTCCCCAGCGGTATACAGCGCTGGGACGCCCCTTTGCTGGGGCAGCTGTGCGCTTTACAAGTATACGACATTTAACATTTACCGCACTTAACTCACAGTGTGCCTGGCCCGAGTATCCGAACGTTCTGTCTGATGCTCCCACAAGGATTATGAGGAGCACGCTGCTCCTCCAGACAGGGTTAGACACCATGTCCCAGTGGGGTAGGGCCGGAAAAAGTCCTGCAAGTAATGGGGGCCGCCATCTTGGAATGTTGAAGATAGGGCTAAACCATGCTTGAAGTTGGAATAGTCCTGGAAGATGTAAATTCTAAGACATTGGGCAAACTACAACAAGGCCCAAATATGTATAATTCCTGCCCAAGTGCTCTACTAAGAAGAGCAGACACTGCAGGGATGCTAGGGGGTAAAGGGCTAACTCATGTAGTGGTATGGTGGTGGCCATCTTTAAAAAGGAAAAGGAAGGGTCCTGGGATAAGTGTTTCCGAAAGCGTACAGCTGCCCAAAGGTGGAACTGCGGCCGAGGTGCACAGACACCAAACTATCCTTTGGCACAAGCCTGATATTTATTTATTTTATTTTGTGGTTTTTGTAGAGCGCATCACTCATCCCAAGGGATATCACGGCGCTAAGGACCAGGAAAGCTGCTGAGGTGTATGCTGAAACTTACGGCTTGGGAAAGAGATACGTTTTAAGATTCCTTCTGAACTGAAGATAGTTGGTGGTGTGCCTTAGGTCTGAAGGGAGCTCGTTCCACCTTTTGGCTGCCAGGTGGGAAAAGGAACGTCCACCTGTTCTGGCCTTATAAATATGTTTAGGCTTCGCTAAAGCATATTGGCATGATCGCAGGTTTCTGTTGGGTCTGTAGAATTCGATCCTTCCCTTAAGTATCGAAGGGCCTGTTCCATGTAGGGTTTTGTGAGCATGGCTGAGTAATTTGAAGGCAGCCCTCTGACGCATCGGGAGCCAGTGAAGTTTACTCAAGCACTCCGATGCTGAGTCACGTTTACTTTTGTTGAGGATAAGTTTAGCCGCCTGGTTTTGCACAATCTGTAGGCGTGAAAATAGCTGGTCATTCATCCCATTAAAAAGTGCGTTGCCATAATCCAGGCGGCTGACCAGTAGGGCTTGGGTGACAGACCGTCTACAGTCCAAGGGTAGCCAGGGGAATATTTTGGCAAGGAGTTTGAGTATGGCAAAACCTTTTCCGCAGAGTGATCTAACATGGTCTTTCATGGAAAGTGCATCATCCATGATGATCCCCAGGTTACTGGCATGTTGACTGGGAGAGGGGGCCGTTCCCAGTGAGGGAGGCCACCATGTGGCATCCCACACGTGTTTTGCTCCTCCAAACAGTAAAATCTCCGATTTCCCAGCATTCAGTTTCAGGGAATGCTTATGCATCCATTGAGCCATTTCTCCCAGACAGTTGTGTAGTTTGGTTTTAATGACCTCAGGGCCTTCGTCCATAGTCACCACCAGCTGTGTGTCGTCTGCATATGAGCAGACTCCAATGCCCCACTTCCTCCCAATGTCGGCTAGAGATGAGACATAGACATTGAAAAGGGTGGGGCTCAGGGAGGCGCCTTGCGGCATCCCACAGCTGGTGGTGTCCGGTCTGGAGTGAAACTGCCCCATGTGTACAGACTGGGTGCGATTGGACAAGAAGGAATGTAGCCAATCCAAAGCCTTAGATTGGACTCCCTTACTTCGGAGTGTGTGAAGCAAGCAGTCGTGGGAGACCGTATCGAACGCTGCCGACAGGTCAAGCAGTATCAGTGCCACCTCTCCACCTTGATCGGTGGAGGATCTGATACTGTCTGACACTGCCAACAACGTTGCTTCGGTGCTGTTATTGACTCTGAACCCAGATTGAGACGGGTCTAGGAGAGAGTTATTCTCCAGATATCTGGTCAGCTGTATGTTGACCAGTTTCTCCAAGGCTTTAGAGAGAAAGGGAAGCTGTGATATAGGTCTATAGTTCTCGGGGTTTAGGATGTCGGTTCCTGCTTTCTTTAATAAAGGGGTAACACACGCGTGCTTCCAGGCGTGGGGGAAAGTGGCTGTGGTTAGTGATTTATTAAAAAGTTGGGTAATTGAAGGACAGAGCGTGGATGCAATTTTCGAAAACATAAAGTGGGGACAGGGGTCTGAGGGGGATCCAGATTTAATTGTGTTTAGCACTGCAAGGAACTCCTTAGTTGAGAATGGCTCAAAGCTGGTAAGATGAGGCCCAATATCTAGATCTGAAGAGTCTGTGCGTGTTTCTAACGGGGGAACAGTTATGGAGGAGGTGTCGGGCTGATTGATGTTTTGAGGAATGAAAGAGGAGTAGATTTTTCGGATTTTTTCCGAGAAGAATGTACTGATGCGTTCACAGGCCTCTGTTGAGGGAGTGAATGTTTGTGAGGTACTGGGGGGTTTACCAAGTTCTTTAACTATTTTGAATAACTCTTTTGTTGAGTTACAGTTGTCTTGGATGCGTTGTGTGAAATAGTCCTTTTTTGCTTGTTTTATGGCAAGAATATACTGTTTCCGTGTGTTAACATAGTTTAGTCTGGCTTCACCATCTTTGGACTGCCTCCATAGATGTTCCTTTATTTGGCAGGATTTTTTTAGGTTAAGCTAGGAGTGTACCATTTCTCTGATATGGCTTTGGTTCTGGCTTTTCTCGGTGGGGCTAATGTATTTAGTGTTTGCAATATACCCTCTTCAAGTAAGGCGGCATTAAGGCAGATAGAAGAATCCTCCGGGAATATGACTTTGTCTTTTGGGAAGTTAGAGTCAAAGTTCGCTTCGTTAATCAGCCTCCAAGCCCGTTTGGATATCTGTTGAGCGGTCTTGGTTTTGGGGGGTCGTCCAGGAAGAGTGAGAGAGAAAGCTATAAGAAAGTGGTCTGACCAAGGCAGCGGGTTGGTCTCTTTGAGGCTGGTAGAGTTAATATTGGTAAATAATAGGTCTAATGTGTGGCCAGCAGAGTGCGTAGGCCCCACAATCCACTGCTTGAGTTGAAGAATTTCCATATCAGATTTCAGTTGGGAAGATCCTGGGGCCTCAGTTTTTTCGTAATGAATGTTAAAATCACCAACTATCATGTAGTTTTTGTGTTTTAAACATATTGGCAGGAGTTGTTGTAATAAATTTGCGCCGATGCTTGTTTGTTGTCCTGGGGGGTTATAAACCACTGCGCCTGCTAGCATAGTGAAACCATCCAAGAGTATTTTGAATGGTAAGATTTCATGTTCAATATAGGCGGTCATTGGTTCAGTCAGGCAGGTTAAATGCTCTCTGAATATAACAGCCACCCCGCCTCCTCTCTTTTTCCCGGCTCTATCTTTAGAGATGATTTTGTAGTTAAGGGGAATAGCAATTGCCAGGTCTGGGGCGCTAGACTCAGATAGCCAGGTTTCTGTTACGAAGACTAGGTCCGGTGTCCTAGACGTGATTAGCTCCCAGATATCTAGGGCATGTCCCGGTAAAGATCTAGCATTAAAATATAGGCAGTTCAGTGCAAGGTTGTTGTTCATATGGGGTGAATGGCTATTCGATGGCGTTGGAGTCATACTGGACCAGTGGCATGCAAGGCACGAGATGGGTCCATAAGTGGAGCCTGGCATCTTGCGGGTACATTGGTGTCTTTTAGTGCCTCTGTTGTCTTTCTGGAGAGTTAGCAGTTCGCTGCGAGAATAGCGAATGAGCATCTGCGGGTGTTGGGCAGGACTTGCAGGGGGTATCAGCCCTGGCCCCGGTCGGACGCGGACGGGTGCAGACGGGCTTGCCTTCGGCGCGCCTACGGCGCGCCCGCTGCGCGTCCGACCTAGGCACATTTTATCAAGTTGTAGTGAGGGGGCGTGGCCTCAGGGCGGTGGGCGTGTCCCACTGTCCTCGCAATTAGGCAACAGCTGTTTTCCCCGCAGCAGCGTTCAGTCGGCTGCGCGGCGTCACTACAGCATTTCCAGGATAACAGGGGAAGTGCACAGAGCAACGTGAAAGGTGATTTTTAAAAAGTGTAACATACAATTTTAAAAGAGCAAAGCTCCCGGCTTTCCGCCTCAGGAGCTGATCTGGTTCTGATATGTGTTTTAAGTGTATGTAATGCTGTATTTCAAAGCGTACTTGATGCATGTAGAACGGTATAGTTAATGATGCTCCATCATCATCCACTATGGTCATTCGTGTACTTTATTTTGGTCCCCAAATTTACATCTGTGAGTTCAGACTGTTTAGTCACTGTGCAGTGCAAGATTGCAGGCCTTCCCTCACATCTGTCCCTGCCCACCCTCTACCTTTTTAGTTAGGTACGCCACATTGCTTGTTGGGAATCCTCAGACACACACACACCAATATCATTGGCCAAGCTACGCCCAGTCTAGAACTGTCTGCTCCGTCTGGTACATAACAATTACTCCCATGGATCTTCTCCACCACGGTCATGTTGCCAATTAAAGCTCTAAATATCTATAATTTACATGAACACACAATCATTCTAGTCTCGCTAACGTGAACACCTGCAGTGGAAAAGCATAAAAATTGCAAACAAGCAAAAATGAAATCTAGAGAGTCAGACCCAACTTAGGGCCCCATTACGATGGCGGGCAGCTACAGAAAACGGGACCGACTGCCAGAGGTGCGGAGGTTCCCACGGGGCAATCAGGATGCGACCGCCACCATCTTTTGCATTCCGGCGGGCGGTGTTGACATACACAATGTGACAGGCACAGCGCTATGCATGCCACCTTGTTCATGCCAATGAGTGCACCCCCCACCCCGCCAACACCCTGGGGGTAAAAGACTGCATCTCTTTCCATGGGGGCCCTAATCCGCCCAAATCATAATATGGCGGGCGGTGCATGCTAAGCACCGCCACCATATTATGGGCCAGGACAGCACGGCATGCAATCAGAACAATTGCCTGCCTGCAGAAATGCAGCGGATGGTCTTTCCGTCCGCCTTCCCCCGGCCATTGTAATGTGGCGGGAAGTAACTGGAGGGCGGGTGGTGAAAGATGATGTCGGGTGGATTTCCACCGCCAGTCGGGTGGTGGCGATCCGCCCGACATCGTAATGGCCCCCTAAGTGAGCCATGGAATGTCTTGAAAGTGGGATCTAGGCCCTTATACTCCCAGGGTCTTATTTATGAGCCCTTGCAACATTTTTACGCCACCGTTGTGTCACTTTTCATGATGCTGCAGCAGTGTAAAACATGCGCCACAATGCGACATATTTACAAGGTGGCGCATCCAGGCAGATGCGTCACCTTGTAAAGCCCTGTAAAGCCCTGCACTACATTATACCTGCATCAGGTATAATGAATGCAGGATGGGCATTCCCCGCAACAAAGGGTCATAGGAGTGGCGCAGGGAAATCTATGTGATTTCGTTGCGCCATTTCTAGGACACCAATGTGTCAAATCCTTACGCCTGCCTCTTGGCAGGCATAAGGGTAATGCAGGCCCTTTCACATGGGGCTTGACCCATATGAAAGTAACATTGCTGGAGTTGCGTCAGACTTTCGACACAACTCCAGCAATGCGCCACTTTTTACAACACGATGCGTCATACTGTAAATATGACACATCATTGGTCTCGCAAGGAGGGCGCAGTGAGAAGTGGCGCATCGCTGCTATCACACAGCGATGCGCCACTTCTCATAAATGAGGAACACACTTTTTATCTATACTATGGTTCCATTCACAACTAATAAATGTGGTCACCTAAAAGATTTGATTAATAAAATGCAAACATAGTAATACAATTAAATCACACTATGCTTATAAAATGTGCAATTATGACGAGCACTAAATTATGCATATCCATCACCTAGGGCCATATTTACTAGCTTTTTATGCAACACAAAGCTTCACTTGCACCAAGAAATGCAAGACAACTCTGTCTTGCCTTGTTTTATTTTTTTACTATGCAATACAAATCCATGCAAATCAGACTTTGCATGGCTTATTAAATTCAGAAATATATATTTTGTTGGAGATGTGTTAAAAAAGGGAGACAACCCCAACACAAAATATAAATCTGGGCCATGGATATATTTACTAAACGTTCACGCAATGCAGGGCTGCAAGCAAAGTGGCTGTGCTGTGTTTCATGAACAAGAGTGAGCTGAACAGTGCCATAAACACTAAGATATGGGATAAAATACGAAATAATGAAGAGAAATACTAATATTTCTTCTCATTAAGAGTCTCTGTGTTAGGCTCACCATATTGGTGCAGTACCAGGTTAATGTCTTTGGTTAATCTTGGATAGTGTCAAATCCCATGTGTGGGTGCATGAGAATGCGCATGCTCCACCCGTGACACCTACCAGAGCGAAATGTATCACAACGCTGAACAAGCCACTGTGCTGTGTTACATTTCATTACAAAAGTATGCAAGTCGACACAAATCACCCCTTACCGTTCATTGTGAATCTCATTTAAGGACTTGCATTGCCTTAAAACGGCTTGTCACACAAGGATAACAAAAGCCCTTAGAAATGATGCCCCCTAGTTTGAAAAGCTGCATTATCACTGAGCGGCAAGAGCGGTGGCACACATTTTAAGAAGTACCGCTTTGTTCGCCATAAGTGTGGCAGGGTATGCTCAGACGTGAGTCCTTTGCTCACTTTGCCACAGGATTCAAGCAATCTTGGCTGAAGACGGCTGTAATGCCAGAAACCGGTCCTAGGAAGCTTGTTTCCGGTCCAGGGAAGGCATGGCTTGGCAGTTCGGGCTGGACTGTTCCCGTGAGGCACAGGCTCAGACTGATTTGCATATGGCCATGTCTGTACTGGGGAAACAGAGTGGGCTAAAGAACGGTGATGGATCAAACCAAGATCTGTTGACTGGGTGTGAGTGTTTGATTGGTTCAGATGCTCCGTCCTTCACCACCCCCTTTTGTACCACATTTTATGAAGGGCAGCGTCTGTCCCTTGTTTGCCCTTCTTTCACAAACGTTGCATAGTTGCTGAATATGATTGAACTGGGTGATTATAGCAGTAAAATAATGATATTTTCTACATGACATGCAAATGACTGACCTGCAACCTTTAGTTCCACTGCAGCCTCTTCATAGAAGAATCCTGTATTATAGAAACACGTGTACAGGCCGCTATCAGTAGGTCGAACATTGTGTATTTTCAAGGACACACGGCCAGCAATGATGCCATCTTTAATAAGGGTTGTCCTGCTTCTGTACTCTGGCATCTGATTGTCAAACTGGTCCTCTCCGTACCGATACAAGTGGACAAGGTTCTGGTACTTGTCTTTAAACCACCTTATAGTCATGTTCTCTGCATTGATCTTGGGTGACAGGTGACATGGCAACACTGCATCTTCTCCAGGACGGATGACCAAGGGCACGTCAAGTCCAATGACGGAAAATCTTGCTGAGAGAAGAAAAGCGAAAAACCGACACAATGACAAGAGAAGATCAGCAACACACAACTCAAAAAATACAAAGTCTAAACTATTGTATAGTATTGAAAAGTGTGTCAATCTATCCATCCTATTTTACAAATCTATCTATCTCTATATATACACACATATGCTACTGTCCTCAACAGAGGAGGTTTTGGTGGTCCGTGAGGGCATCCTCAGAAAAGGTTGCTTTGTTTGTTAGATATACATATATATATTCACTGAAAAAACCATATGTTATAGACCATATATAGTTAGGAATTAGCATTTACAAAACCTTGAAAATTCACTGAAAAAAACATAGGTTATAGACCATATATAGTTAGGAATTAGCATTTACAAAACCTTATTTTACTCACACAAAACCATTGAAATTCCATATATAGTTAGTTGCACTAACTATATATCGCGCACCCGCAATCCACTGCTGATGATGTCACATATTACATCATTCATGACATGGTCAGTGACATCACTGATGACATCACTGATGACATCTCAAATGACATCACTGATGACATCACTGATGACATCTCAAATGACATCATCTAGTGTCTGTGTGTTTTTGTAAAGTTTAAATATGTTTTACATATTGAAGAATGAGTGGATGTATGGAAGACTGAGTGTGTGTGTGGCTCGCTGGGAGGTGTGTGACTCTGTGCATATCAATGTGTACTTGTATCAGTGATTGTATAAGAGAGTACAGTATGTGTTAGTATATGTGTGAAAAAGTATGGTGTTCTGTGTTTAACTGTATAGATGAGGAAATCGAAGTGTGATTGATTCTTCACAGGACTGACTAGGTGTATGAGTGCATATGATAGTGTTGTAATAATGAGTGACTGTATGTATGAGTGATTGTATGGGTGAATGAGTGAATGTGTGTGTAGACGTAGGAATCAGTGAGTGCGTATGTAGTAACTGGTATTGGTGTGTCATGATGTCATCAGTGATGTCATTTGAGATGTCATCAGTGATGTCATTTGAGGTGTCATCAGTGATGTCATCAGTGATGTCACTGAAGTATGGTGTTCTGTGTTTAACTGTATAGATGAGGAAATGGAAGTGTGATTGATTCTTTACAGGACTGACTAGGTGTGTGAGTAACTCCATGGATGAGTGGCAGTGTGTGAGTGTCTGCATAGGTGTATGAGTGCATATGATAGTGTTGTAATAATGAGTGACTGTATGTATGAGTGATTGTATGGGTGAATGAGTGAATGTGTGTGTAGACGTAGGAATCAGTGAGTGCGTATGTAGTAACTGGTATTGGTGTGTCATGATGTCATCAGTGATGTCATTTGAGATGTCATCAGTGATGTCATCAGTGATGTCATTTGAGATGTCATCAGTGATGTCATCAGTGATGTCACTGACCATGTCATGAATGATGTAATATGTGACATCATCAGCAGTGGATTGCGGGTGCGCGATATATAGTTAGTGCAACTAACTATATATGGAATTTCAATGGTTTTGTGTGAGTAAAATAAGGTTTTGTAAATGCTAATTCCTAACTATATATGGTCTATAACCTATGGTTTTTTCAGTGAATTTTCAAGGTTTTGTAAATGCTAATTCCTAACTATATATGGTCTATAACCTATGGTTTTTTCAGTGAATTTCATTGGTTTTTTAACAGCTAATATCTGTAGCTGTAAAATGTATTCTTCTTTAAATCCAAAAATATATTTTATATGTTTATGAATAATTTTTTTTTTAAATATTTTTTTTTCTTCGTTCCCGCTTCGCGAATCGGGAAGCTTCCCGTTAGCTGACCTTGATGCCGCGAAATAGACCGCGAGCCGGTAAACGTTTCTTTACCGCAACTGCCGCGTTAGAAAACAACATCGTGACGCCTCCCGTCCGCATGACGTTTCACGTTGTCGCGTGATACGTCATATGACGTGCTACGTTAGCGAACTGGTACGCGAAAGCGAGTCGCAAAGCGCAGGTTTCTGGAAGCAAACCGGGAGGCCCTGCAAAGCGCTTAACGTAAACACAGCAGGTCATGTGACTTGGTAATAACACTTTTCATTGGTTCATTTCACGTTTGGTTTCCTAATGATGTAAGACTAGGTCATATAATCTAAAATGAACACTTTTCATTGGTTGAGAACTCTTGTTTTTCCCAAATGATGAAAATCCCTCCTTCTTTCCTCACTCTGACTTTCATCATTGTGAGAGAAAGACCCTTTGTGATCACTGAGCAATGGCTTCTTTAGTAGCTTCAGCTGGTGCTTCCCCACCACCTCCACCACATCCAAGGAAGAGTGGACCACCTGCTCAAGTTATAATTCAACAAGAAGAGGAAGAAGAGGAACAGAACGACGAGCACGAAGAGAGGCAGTTTTTGCCTGAGGAGCCCAGGACGTCTCACCGGAAAGAAAACTTCATTTGGCAATTTTTTAAAATTCCCAAAGGTCAGAAAAAAGTAAATGCAAGATACGTAACTTGCCTTATATGTCAAGATAGACTGTCCAGAGGAACCGAGAAAAAATACAGTTTCGGAAACTACACAATGCATCGCCATATGACTAGGTGGCATCCTAACAACTACAGTGCTGCACAGTTTCGGAACGACCTAGACAATCTCCCTATTATGGCCAGAAGATCTGTTGTACCGGAAGTAACGGGACCAGAGGGCAGGGAGATGGTGCCAAATATACAAATGAGATTTGGTGAAGTAAAACACATCTGCGTATTTTGCGATGGATTCATTTGCTACGGAGAAAGAAGCATCACTCTGATCAACAGAGCTATTGACTATCATATGCAAGTTTGTACGAAACGCCCAAAATAATAAATACTTTTTTTTTGTTTTGTTGCTCCTGTTGAGCCCTTTACAATGAATCGTTTTCATTGCCCCCTCCAAGAAAAACCCCAAAAAATATAAAACTGTTCAGAAAAATTCAAAAAAAGTAAAAAAATGTTCCGAAAAATAATAAAAAAAATATAAAACAACAAAAACAATAAAAAAAAAGTTCTTTTCAGAACTACCTCCCCGTTATTAAAAAATTGGTACAATATTTGGAACTGTGCCAACCTCTATTTCTCTTAGTTCGCTTCCCAGTTCGCTCGCCGGTACGCGAACCGGAAGCAAACCAAAAACAGTAAGTATAAGGGAAGGAAACAGACACTTATGTTAAAAGAAAGACAGCTATAGGGGAGTAAACTAGAGATACTATTACCCGTAATCCACTGCTGATGATGTCACATATTACATCATTCATGACATGCTCAGTGACATCATCAGCAGAGGATTGTGGGTTTTTTGGCAACGTGCCTTATCCACGGTTTAATAACGCTGCCTTTTGCTTTATATAAGTTTTCAAATTGTATGAAATATATACCAATAGGTCGTTATGAACCTTTAGGTAGTGCTTTTCTTCATGAGGTCTGGTCGCTTCCATACACATACAGATGTTTCAAAGATGATCAAGAAGTTTATCTGAATGGAGAGGAATGCACTGAGACGCCAGATCATTCACTAATGTGTAGGCACATACAGTTACACGGTTCATGCAACAAACACCGACCAAATATGGCTTGCGTGTTGCAAGGCACGCCAGTTCCTGCTATCATCCCCACGTTCAAGTTGTTGGAAAATGGTAGTTATTTGATGCTCAATAATGAAGATTGTTCTGGGTTAATTAAAAGTATTCCTTTTATCGTAACAGTAAGTGAACGGGTTATTTGCTGCAGAAATGTTCTATTTCCTCCCACACATGAACATAGGGAGTTTTCAATCTGGCCACAAATACCAACCTTGGGAGCAGATTTCAACGGCATGGCAAGAATAAGAGCTCTTTTGTCTCAGAGAGAGGTGGCCTTGAGTTCGGCCCGTGAAACTTTCGTGCTTCACATAGCGAACACCCGTACAGAGGTGCAGACCCTTTTCAATTCAGATTTGCCTTTCCATTTCAGCAAGATGGTTCGGACTATCTTTAACGCATCCTCCACAAAGGCCCTGGCGCACTTTTTTAAAGTTGTTACCAGTGGTCTCGTGACTTCATTTGAGAAAATCTTTGGAGTCATCCCTGCTTTCTTTCATTCTATTTTTTCCACTCTGCTTCGTGGATTGCCATTTTTACTTGCATTACCAGCGGACGCTCTTGTGCTTTTTTACATTTTTAAATATGGATGTCCCTCCTATGCAACCTCCCGCCCTGCAGCTGCTGACACTGTTCCGCAATCGCATGCTAGAATATTATGGCACAATGCCGTTGGCGATATTAAGCACGGCATATGGATTATCTTTTCGATTCTCCTACTTCACCTGTGTCCAGCCTGTATTTCACTGCCTGACCTGTGATTTCGATTGGGCCATTGATTTGTGTCTCTGCGGACCGGTTTCTCCTGACGTCGACTTTAATCAGCTGATGACTCCTATCATTACTCACGAGTTGGTTTGTCCTGGCGAAAGGATTATGGCTGTGGCATTGATGCATGGACTAATTGGTCCCTGGAATTTACTGGCGGCAACACAGTCATTCTTGGAACAGAGCTTTCTTGAAAACCCACCGAGCTGTCCTCTGATGGTGATAGAGGATCCGGTGCTGGGAGAGCACGTATGTTCTTTTCCGCTTTTAAATTGGATGGCTGAACTCTTTTCGGATGAAGACGGTGACTTCCTATTGGAGGCTGTTGCAGCTTATTTTGCATACACAGTTATGTCATAGACCTTTTTCATGTTTGATATGCTGAGTACTAGCATTTCATTGACAATTCATTGACTTATTTGTCAAGTTTTTATTATTTACCTTGCCTATTGGCTTAAGACTCGATAAAGTACTTGGCTGTTTTATTTTTCTTTAGCATTAAATTTTCCTAGTTTTTAATGCTTTACCTTGCGGACCGTCCACATATAAACTTGCAATCTGCTCTCATGAGATGGCACTTCTATTATCTTATTCAGTTCGTTTCCGGATCATGGGGAGGTGTCATCTAGGTCCTGGATATCTTTACACCGTGTTAAGTTAGCATGGGCTCATTACCGGTTTAAACGCCATTTTTCCTTTTTTGCAACTTCTGCACACGACACTTAGTTGTTGCTTTAGCTTTCAACCTAGTAGTTCATCGTGGTTTACATGAGAATAATATGTTATTGCTCTACTATCTGCTTTGCTTGTTAAACTATATCTGTACAGCGAGTGCTAAAGTTTCAAGAACAACACGATACAGAATTGTTATGAGGTCTGATCTCCACGACTTCATACTCATAACATAAGTGCAGCTTCTGCCAATTCTGGGCATGAGGCGGGTTTTATATTGCTTTGCCGAACACACATACACAACAGTTGATGTGGTTCACATGAAGAGAGAGCTGGTGTATGCTGATGTGATTCCTTCAAATCTAAGACACTAAAGTATGGGCACGCCCTAAACCAACACAAAGAGACCTTCTTAGCAAATAATATAATATGTGTATTAGGGAGGGTGAGATATAAGCAGCCGCGGGCCGTGGAGGGAGTTACGGTGAGGCAGGGAGGCGGGGAGGGGGAGAAGCAGGGTGGAGCCCTCTCCACCCTGCCCCTCCCCCTCCCCGCCTCCCTGCCCCACCGTAACTCCCTCCACGGCCCGCGGCTGCTTATAAGTGTTGCTAACTCTTATTCATTTACAGCATGTTAACATACTGTCACCATTCGCTTTTTATGTACTAGTAACTATGCTGGTAATTTTGCTACTGATAATATGTGTACTTGTATTATCTAAGATACTACGCCTGAGAAGACGGCATTAGTAAATAAACATTTCAAATACACATGTGTTCTTCTTAACTCCATGTTCTGGTTTCTAAGAAATATATAACGACCGACTGTTCATGAGTTCCACGTATCCTGAGGTACTATAAGTTCATATTCTGGATTGTCTAAACATTGAGAGTTTGTTATATCCAATGTGACACTGTACCTAGCTTGCTAAGGGGTTTTTGATTACTACGGTGAGTTTTGGGACACCCTAATTCGCCGAGGTTCCAATCCTCTGTCCACAGTTCTGTGTGAGAACAGAAACCCTGCGACAGGGGCACCCCCGACCCTTGCTGGAGCTTCATCACACTTGCGATACAACTCCAGCAATGCGCCACCTTTACGGCACAGATACATCACGCATCTGTGCTGTTTTTGCCCCATGATGCGCCGCATTGTAAATGCAGCACACCATAGGTGACGGAACAGCGGCACAGAATGACTAACACATCCCTGGTGATGCGCCAGTCATCATAAATCTATCCCTATGCTTCTTATCTTGTTAGAGATGAACCGCCATATGTATCATCAAAGTTTTTTGCATTTCCTAAATAGCGAACTTGAAGGAATAAATAGCGATTCTTTACCATTCCTAGTTTGCGATGAGCTATTTGCTAATTACAAATTACCCATTCATTTCCTTCATTTCCATAGGGCGGTTGGACTCACTTTTAGCTCGAACGGCTGAATGGATTTCCACGAAACTTGGCAAAATTGTAGGGACTGGTAGCCCGATGTGCCTTTGCTATGTCTCAAGATATATGCTCCAGTGGTTTTTACGAAAATTAACTTTGAAAAATATATATTGGGCTACATTGGCCTATATATATGTTGGAGCCCAAATGTAGCCCAATGTAGCCCAATGAAGCCCAATGAAGCCCAATGTAGCCCAATGTAGCCCAAAGATGGCCGCCAGAGACGAAAAAAAACAAATGTAGCCCAAATATCAGCCAGATGTAGCCCAACTATAGCCCAGTGACAGAATGACCAATCAGCTTCGCAAACCTCCGTTACGCGAAGCGGAGCGCTGTTACAGATATATATCTTTTTTTGAACGTTAATTTCTCAAAATCCACTGGAGCACATATATTGAGACCTAGCAAAGGCACATCGGGCTACCAGTCCCTAATATTTTACCAAGTTTCGTGCAAATCCATTCAGCCGTTCGATTATTATTATTATTTATTTTTTTTGCCCCGCGGGGCCCTTTTAAAACCTCCACATCAAACCTAGGGGGTCAGCGAGGATCTACTATTCCCCCTTATGGTCATTTGCCCCTTCGCTTTCGCCTCCTCTTGTCTCTCGATCCTACCGAGAGACAAGATGGCGGCCGCTACGGACTGTTTGGAATGTTGACAGACGCCGGAGAACCAATCAGCTTCGCTTCACAAAGCTCCGTTGCGCGAAAAGTATGCGTCCTGGAGCGCTGCCCGGTCCGCTGTTACAGATATATATCTTTTTTTAAACGTTAATTTCTCAAAATCCACTGTAGCACATATATTGAGACCTACAAAAGGCACATCGGGCTACCAGTCCCTACAATTTTGCCAAGTTTCGTGCAAATCCATTCAGCCGTTCGGGCTAAAAGTGAGGCCAACCGCCCTATGGAAAACTCAATGTTAAAAACACGTTTTGGGACCCCCCTTTTTTCTCGGCCCCCCTTGACGAACCCCCCCCAAATTTTCAAGGGCTGCTCAGAAACAAAATGTGCCATTTTCCTGAAAATTTCAGCCAATTCCGTCCACAAACGCCAAAGTTATTAGACATAGAATTTTCAAAAATCCCATAGAGAAAAAATCCTAACTATATATACCTACTGGCGACCGCCAGTAGGTAATATATATATATATATAAACTCATGTGAAACATAAAGCAGAAACAATTGTAAAATCAGATATATTGTTCATGCATTATCACGTAATTATTTACATACACTGTCACTTTAAATGGTGTTGAAAGAAAGCAAAAAATGTCGAAATGAAAAAGAAGCCAAAAAAAAGTTTGGGTATAAAAGCTGTCAGGTGATTCATACATGTGTCATGTGATCAAGGCACTTTGGTGCTGAAACGCGTAATGACCGCGCAACCCAATAAAGGATTCTATGCACTAAATGGTGGTCCGTGCTCCTCTTTTTGTGGAACTACAAATGCCGGCTGGCAGAGAAGTTTTTTGAGATATTCAAACCGGTTTCTGTCTTCCCCGGTTTCACACGGACCCCCCTTCGACATTCACAAGGGCTGACGTCACCAAAGGAGGACATCGTCAGGCAATGGACGGTAAAACGGCAGCTTTTTCCAGGAGGATTTATTTTTGTGAGCGGCCCCCCAGCGACGCCAGAATCTGTGGCTTATCCCTACAAAGGTAAGCGGGACAGCATACCTGTGTCGGAAGGCGCGGGAGCAGCTGTCTGAAGCAGAAGGTAGGAGGATACTGCAGCACGACTACGTTGGGTGAAGGGTGTGCCGAAACTACACTACGGATTAGTGTAAGGACACTGATAAATTACACTGATCGTCGGTAGCAAGTTTACAGATTTTCAATATAAAGGGTTATGCAATGTCGGCAGACACGTTGAGGGACCGCGAGGCTTCCGCGGTAGAAATGTTTGGCGACCAAAATTCCCCGTCTATGAACTACAATGCCCAGAATGCATCTAGTGGGGTGACAACAACAAACAATCTCCATGATAAATTCCGCTCTCTGGAGAAGTAAAACAAAAGCGAGCAAAGCAAGTGGTGGGAAGGCCGCTCCTTACAGTGCTATTTAGATGTGGGGCGCGTACCCAGGGGACTGCACATACTTATAGCGCCAAGCTATGAGACCCCTGACCCCCAAATGATGAAGGAGTGGGCAGACACAAACCTCGAGTCATCTAAGAGGCTGATGATGATACTTGTCAAGTATGCAGAATCAGACAGGTTGAAATTGCAATCAAAAATTGAAAAACTAAATTAGGAAATCAAACAAATGGGACATAGCGAGGAAGAGAGTGTTATGTAGGAATATAAGACCTTAGTGTAATTTTCCAGTATCATGCCCTTATGTAGGTATACTTCATAATATCCTTATATAGGCATAGAAATCAATGCCTTATTTAGTACTAGCCTATGCAGCCCAAATACGACATGGCTACTTCCACTAAGCTCTAGGAATCCACACCGATTTCTTGGAAAAACCTGCCTTCAGCAGTCAGGTACTTCCCCCTGCTTGCATATTAATTTATCCAAGAACTCCTAGAGTTTAAGGAATTGAGGCTTCAATGACGTTATTATGTCCAATCTTACGTCAAACTCGGCAACTTCAAAGTATAAATATGCCTACATTTGCCCAGTCAAATACACGGTGGTTTGGAGCTGATCGACGATCTACTTGCCCAATGCCCTGCTGCTGCAAGTGCCGAAGGAAGCCGACCCTCCGACTGACGCACTGAGAAGATGCTGTCTTTTCTCTTGCCGAGAAATCCAGCTCCAGTGTTTCCAGGCTACCCTTGCGGGTTGCTGGAATATCGAGTCCTGAGAGAGAGATACAAGACCTCTATCATTCTAAACCAAGGTACGGAGCTGATTAGATCCTTAGAGAATTCTTGGAACAGATTCTTGGCAGCAAAACTACTAGACTTAAGCTACACCACACTTACTCCTCCCTCGTACTAGACTTAGGTTAGGTACACCGGAGTAGGCGTATTTAGAAGCACCAGTTGAGTACTTTTAAACGCCCTTTTATCATTGTATGTATTTTATGCATTTCATATATTCTATGGTATATGGCTTAGAAACCATATCATGCTTTTACAGTACTATTTTATAATACTTTTCAAATTATATGCATTGTACTTCTTAACTAGCATTTCAATTGTAGCAGTGCATTTTTTATGCTTACGAAATAAGACTGTTCAATAAAACCATTTTATTGAAAACGCCAGTCTTTCTATTTCTTAGCAAATCTGGTGAAACTAAGTATGCACAACTGACTGAGTGAAATAGCAGTCTATTGTTTCCGCGACTCTAGAGATACGTTTCTTTCTGGGGAAACAAAGTTGTCATGTTATATGGTTGTTAGAGACTAATCCCTTCTTGTACTTTCGAGAAAGTTTGTAGTGACCTCTGAGCTAGCTGACACACACAATTAAGTCTAATATATTCGGCAGAGACCTAGTCGACTTCAGTCCTACGTCTAAGCTGCAGTATATATTATTCCAATGCGCAGAGCCTATTGGGAATATAGGAACTACACTACAAGAGCAAACTAAGGAAAGAAATGACCTTACGTTTAAAAAAGGAGGAAGACAAAATAAGAGAACGAAAGACCTTCAATTACCATAGAGATAAAGCCGACTACGAATGCGGGAGAATCTTCACTTTTGCAAAATATATGAAAGTTTGAAAATATCAAAGTACAGCGAAACATCTAAAAACATAGTTCAAGGCAGATGAGGGGCAGCACAAGGACACTCCTCTGCCTCAGACTGCAGTTCTGCGGTGGAAAGTGAAACTGAGGATGTAAGAGAAAGGATAGTCCCAACAACGATCTCCTTAGTGGAAGAACTGAATTTTTTAGTGGAGGAGCGCAAACAGACACTGCGCCCAAAAAAACAACCACCAAAACCAGCGCCCGCAAACGTAGAGAAAGGCGAAGGGCAAGCAAAAGGCGAAACACCAGAAGATACCAAACAAGGAGGTGGAACAGGAAATAAGCAGTGATGACAACTCACATATTCAGAAGGACACAACTATCACTGTCACTAATTTGTCTAATGCAGTTTTAAATCAAGCTGAACTACAATTGCTATCCTTAGGTCTATTGTATTGAGGAAAATGATATTTTGCCTGACCAAATATGTCCACTACATATACCCTATGTTACATGTCATGTGCATGTCACCCATGCATATTTCCCGTAGTGGCCTGAATCACTAGGCCCCTGCAATCATGTCCTGCATTAGAAATGCCAGTCATCAAAGTCTCCCAAACGTTAAGGTAGCATAAGGCCCATGTATTTGCAGTTCATGACTCCTGACACACTGAAGCTGCAGTCACGTCAGCAAGAAGCCTGCCAAGACAGTATTATTTATGAATAACAGTTATCTGTCTGCTGTACAGAGTCACATATCTGCCCGGTGAGGAAAAGTACACAGAACCCGTCCGAGGGAGATAGGCCTAGACATTCTGTCTCCATTTAAGTAAATCACAGTGCTTGCACCCATAGAAAGCTCATGCAACGAATAAATATGCCCTCTCTGTCTTTTAGTGACGTACAACCTTTGCTTCTTTTGTTTGCTGACTCTAGATATCAGTTGTACTAGATGTGCTGGTCGCCTTGACATAAGAGATCTCTCTACTAGGTTGAAAGTCAGCTTCCTCCCAGTTACACGTCAATTGCACGTCATGCTCAAATTGCACAATTAGGGCACAGTTCGAGCTGGTCATGCCAACTCCTCCTCTAAGTACCCACCCACCTATGACACCTACCTATCACCTACCTATGACTCATCAAAGTACACACCCTCATGTACACCCACATGTTCTTATCTCATTTTCTTTCTTGCTCTGCTCAGCCTATGTACAAGAAATGTATATATACTATGTTCAGTAAATAATTGTTAGAAGACTCTTCCTGAACCTCTGTGGTGATGGAACTAATTCTCCCTTTGACTCGAGTTATTGGAATAAAGCCCATTTTAACTCAGATACCATGGACTCTGCTTCTCACTTGATGCATGATACTTTGTTAATGGCTAGAAATTCTGCCAGGGTAATATTTTATTTACCACATAATTTGGCGCCCGAATAGGGACATATCCCTTTCCCCACTCGCCGGAGTTGTGGGTCTAGTCTTTGCCCCCTTCTACAGCCGTGACGGACTTCAAAGCACACCAGCAGGACTTCCTGCCACTCCCTCAGGCCCACGGAGGAGGACGGACTGCGACCAGGCATCCATGTGAGGCGGTGAGGAACGCGGATCATCTCAACCAGAGGCCCAGCCCGTGAGAGAGCAAGGTCCGAGGTCTCCAGAGGTCCACCTGTTCCAAGGCGCAAGCGTAGTCAAGTCAAGTTTCCGAGGCCTTCAAGTTTCAAGTTCTGCTTTCCCGGTGAGTACCACTATGGGAAATGTATCAAGTTTCAAGACGGGCTCATTTTAAATGAGAACGGTCAAGACGGGCCCACGGTAAAACGTGGGAACGGTCAAGACGTGTCTCAATTTTTTGGGACCGGTATGGTTGTACTGTATTTTCAGTGCACAAAACTGTTTTTCAAGTACATGTTTTATTCCATGTATCAGGTTAGACTGTGTCTGTTTTAGTGTTATAATGTGTCTTGTATGATTGATTGTTGAATGTTTCAGTCTATTCTTGTGTATTGTGTTTCCATTGTATTGGTTTCTGTTTTCAAAATTACGTCAGATAGGGACCAGAAGAGGTTTACTAGAATAGACAGTTAAAATCCGGCCTAGAGACACACCTGGTCATTTTATGTATAATAAGCTTGGGCTAAACGCCATTTGGAAAAAGAAGTCAAGACCCTCTCAGAAAGATGCCATTGAGTTATGGCGCAAAGAGTGACATAGGAGAACAAAGAATGAATTCAATAAAGCAGAGAGAACTAAACAAGCCAAGAAATGCCGTTGTTAACTGGTATTTATCCCGTTCTGTCAGAAAAACTAGCTAAAGTGACCACCTCAGAAAGACCCAGTAGGTAGAGAACGCCACCACCTGTACCCTTTAGAGTATGAAGAATTAAAACCGACAGCATCTGAAGCGTTCATTTCCTTGTATCTAGACAAGTCCCTTCTGGACTGCGCAAGTGCCTTGTGAGTAACTAGTTGGTTTATTTGTGAATTGCGATTTGTGCTTAAGACTTGTGAATAGTTTGTTACATCCATGTGTGTAACGCTTTGTGAGTGGCTTGTAGTTGCTTGTGAATAGCGACTTGTGATTAAGACTTGTGAGTAGTTTGTTGAATTTTCTCAAGTATAGCTCCTTGTAAATATGCCTTGTGAATAGCGCGTCAATTTTGTGACTTGTTGAGTTTCTTGTAAATATGGCTTGTGAATAGCGCCATGTGGTTATGTTTTGTGCAGAGCATGTTATCATCGGGTCCCTAGCCATTACGTTAGTCAGGAGAGAGCTGGATCTCTTTCAAGTGCTTAGAGAAAATGTTTTGAAGATGTGCGTATGTGTTATGTGATAACGTGGAGAGATGAGTTCATGACTTTCCCATGTACTGCAGTCATTGGGGAATGATTGTGCTTCAGCTGCCAAAGAGTTAATATCTTTTATTGAGAAGGCAGTATTTGTTTTAACAAGGTGTTGAGGAATTTTGGCGTTTTTTTTGGTGTTTGCGGGGGGGGGCGTGTTTTTGAGCGGAAATTCGTACCCATTCCAGTGGAGGGATTAGGTTGCCTTTTGGTGAGGATTTAGGGAATAGCTTGGACTACTGTGATTCCAAATTTGAAAAGGATCCGAGCTGTGGAAGTGGTGGAAAAAGCATGTTTTGTGTGGAGGTGCGATTTGCCATGTTATCCAATGGGCGTATTCAGTTTGCAGATTCGTTGGGTAAATGTTGCATGGAGAGTAAAGAAGTGTATTTGTAAAGGGTTTTGCCTTGGAACACTTGATTTAATGTGTTTGGCTCAGAGGTCGGTATAGTTGTAAATAGACCAGTCGAATTGAGATAAGGGTTTGCACCACGAAGAGTGCTTCAATGTTTTCACGGTTGGAAAGAAAATATGAAACAGACCCATTAGAGAATGTGCTTTAAATTAGTGTAATGCAACAGTGTTTTTTGTTTAAATAGGGATGTTTCTACAAAATATGAATTATTATTTTTCCCAATGCAAGCTGCATGTGACAGTTATCCCACTCACTTAGGAAAGTGGCTATTTGTGAAATTAATGAACGTGGCCCTTTTTGATAGCTACAATACACTACCATGTTAGTGCATTGCTAAGAGTCCCCTACATTAGTTTGATTTGCATTCATTTAGTTTCAAGGCTCACCTATGTACTTTGACAGGCTGCTTCAATTGATATGTGCAGAGAACAGTCCCCACTAAAATTAGAAAAGATGGCCTTTTGAAAAAGTATGAATCTGGCCCTTTTTAATAGGTAGAATAGAAAAGCTTGCACACTTACTTATGAAAATATTGGTTATGCGATGCAGAATTAAGGAGTTCGACATGTTATTTTCAAAAAAGTAAAATATGGTGTGTTTCCATGCCATGATTGTTTTGTTCTGTTTATTGTTTCCCTTGCAGCTAGTGGCAGTACAGAATTATTTAAAATGCTAGCATGTCACTCAGTTACAGAAAAATATATGTCTTTATTAAATTTACTTTTTACCACGTTTTAAATTTTGCTTCAGTTAAAGTTAGAAAAGCTCTGGCCTGGGAACAGATATGTTTTGAAGTACAAGGAATGTGTTTTCGACCTTGAGACACCGTCCGTCCGAGATGGCCTGGTTCCCAGTAAATGATGTTTATGTAAAGGGAGGGCTTTTTGTCTCTTGGAGTGCCTGTCTTGTTGATATTGGCCATCCTCCAATTCCTTTCCGCAAACGATTATTGGCTGTTCTCCAGCTAAGTCAGGCTTCCTTCGCAAGCAGAATAAAAATACTTGACGAATCACGGAGAAAATGTTTATGTAAAGGGGGGCCAAGTTGCCCCTCTGAAGCAGTCAACACTAAAAGCTTCATTGACTTCAGATAAAGTCACGCTTGCAAATGGATAGTTATTCCCCCAGTAGTGTAAACAGAATAATTGGCAGGAGTCTTGCTCTTGCAATGAGTTCAGCATCTGGCAGTCATTCAATTGTAGATCTCAGTGTAGCCCGGCTTGGAGTTGATTCAAAGCTCCGAGCGCGAACATAATTCTAGAGGGAGGGGCTGTTTCTCAAAGGAGTGAGGAGTATCGAGGCTTCTAGGCCTTCTGTTTATGACGAGAATAATGTGGATTTTATTCAGATACATTTAGAGAACATATTGTAGGTAGTATGGTCATACTATTACCAGGATTTAGAGTAGTATTTATTGTAAAACTGCAGAGGTTTTGGATAGAGGTTCCCCAATATAAAATAGTGCTTTTGAATTGAGAATTCATTTTTCTTTATTTATTTATTTCTAAGTAATTTATTTTTGCTAGATTGATGACAGTGAGCCCTAGCATTTACAGTCAGACACTAAAGACAGCTAGACAGTGTTTACATGCCTACCAACACAGCACTGATACAGTACATAAACGACATTCTAATTACAGCAAGATCAGAACCAGACTGTGACATTGCATCTCTGACAGTCTTGCACTTTCTGTGTAAAGCAAGTGGTGTACAACACTTGCTTTCCAAGGAGGGTACACCAGGTATACAGCTAACATAACCATTTATTGGCCTTACTTCTTACTGTAGGCAATGGATTCCCCAGTATGCATATCTAGCCAAACCGCTCATACAGTTGACTACACAGGAGGCAGCCATTTTGACTGTTCTCCCTAGGACACAAGAACACACCTTGGCACTTGAGGAATTAAAAAGAGCATTATGTCAAGCGCCAGTTTTAAGCGACTCCATGTTACAGTAAACATTTTATGACTTATTATTTTACATTTGACTGTAGCGAGACTGACAGGATATGAACTGACATTATTTCAACCACACATAGAGATCAGACGTTGTAATATTCTGAATCCTGCAACATTTTTGCCCTCAAGTACAGTAAATGCATCACCACATGACTGTGTGGAAGTAATGAATAAACCAAGACAAGACCTGACAGATATTGCACTTCTAGACCCAGACCTGACACTCTATGTAGATGGATCATGCATGAGAACAAGTACAGGAGAATTAGTAGCAGCCTATGCTGTGACCACAGGAAATAGACACACTGTCTGCTCAAGCAGCAGAGCTCGTTGCTCTGACACAAGCCTGCATAAGAGCAAAGCACTTGAAAGTAAACATTTATACAGATTCACAATATACCTTTGGCGTAGTCTTGACCTCCCATGGGACCAAGATTCAGCATGGTCAGCTTATTCAGGCCCTGTTAGAGGCCATACATTTACCTACAGCCATTTCTATCCTGAAATATAAAGCTCATACCAAAGTTACAGACACCATTACCCAGGGTAATGGCCCAGACAGCCCAGACACCAACAGACACGACAAGGACAGAGGTACCATTACTGACAACATGTATGACAGTCAGGGATCCCACTCAAGATGTACTCGACATACAGACACATGCCACCACAGATGAGATAAAGAAATGGACTGAACAAGGAGGGGTCCAGATTAACCAAGGTTAGAAGACTAAGGGAAAAAGCACATGGTTTCTATCGGATTCTATGGTACAAGTAATCATAAGCCCAGCACATAGTCCAACACACGTAGGAGAGAAGATGATAGATGATGATAGACTGCTTACAGAATATTTGGTTTAACAAGCACCTACGTGCAGCAGTGAAACAGAAAGTGCGAACATGTATGAACATGTATGATCTGTTGCCAGTTCAATCCAGATAAAGGCATTCCGGTGGATTTCATCCTCCTGACCACCCTTTTGAAGTTCTCCAGACGGATTATATCCAAATGGACAGATGTAGAGGTTACAAGTACGTCTTGGTAGTTGTATGTGCACTGTCTAGATGGACAGAAGCATATCCAGTTCCAGATTATACTGCTGTTACAACAGCCAGACAAGTAGTGCGCAGTACTTCCCCAGATATGAATTACCTACCCAGAAGCAGTAGGCCTTGTAGAAAGACATAATCAGACCCTCAAGACAAAAATTGCTAAGATCTGTACAGAAATAGGCGTGGATTGGATGGTGGCCTTGCCGGTTGCCCTCTTTTACATGCGTACGGTAGCTCATTCCAGAACAGGCCTATCTCCATATGGAGTAGTTTTTGTTAGACCGCCAAATATGTGGGGTACACCTATGCTTAAGTAAATAACTGATGTTGACAGTAACATGCTGACAGATTACCTGGCTTCCTTGATTTCTGCACTACTCTCTTTTCATTCACAGGTTGCTGCTGCCTTCCCTGACAACACCCAGGTCAAGGAACATGCCATAGCACCAGAGGATTCTATACTTGTGTCCGGAATTTTTGATCGTTCAAGTCCCCTTGAGCCACGTTGGAAGACGCCGAAGTTGGTGGAAGGACGTAAAGGCTGAACTCACCTTCATCACTACAAAAGACACTTTGGAACTTTGGAACTTTGAAACTTTGAATAAAGAACACTGACCTTTGCTAGAAAATACCCCTCAGCAAGAGTATAGGTCTAGATTAAGAACTAGTAAGTCAGACGTAGTTTAATTGTTTAAGCCCACCCGGTGGTGAATCGGTTAGACTCGATTCTGACATGCATAAGATCACATATGAGAATAGCAAGAAGAGAGATAAGAAGGAAAAGTACTGCAAGGTATTACGCAGTAGATGTATAGTTACTTTGATCATCCTTTTTATTCTGTGCATTGTTATAATTGGTGTTAGTTTATTGCTACATGTTTTCTTTCCTATTTCCTCACATATACACTCTTCCAGTAACAGCACCGCAGAGCACACATTTAGTGACCTGCCACCTCATGAATTGTCATATCGACTAGCACTACGTAACAATACATTTATTCGAATGTTACACCATTCTCATCAGACCAGCAATGCGACCGATTGCTGGGTATGTGGCCAAATGCCACCTTATCAAGAGACGAAGGGAGTCTTGCCCTTCTACCCTTTACCGTTCTCACACAATGGTTCGTGTGAAGCATGGTTTGCTCTAATGACCTCAATAGATAGAAGGTACATAGCTTATCCAGGTGGCTGGATATATGGAAACCTGAATAAAGTAATGAATGAAGCATGCTTTCCAGACAAAGACGGATTCCCCCAAAGAAAGGGATCCGATTTAGAGAATGAAGAGTACGAACAGGGAAATGCATCTGTTAATTTTATAATGTTAAACGTTCAGCCCAAGCAAAACACAGGTCCACCGTTTATATCAGTCCTGCCAGCAAAAGGTGATTTATGTGTTAGTAAGAAAGGCTCAGTACATATGGGACACAGCAAGTGTAACACTGTAGTAGAGTTTGATGATAACGGACTATCTTCTTTCAAAACATCACGCCATACCTATTTCATTTGCGGTCAGACAGCCTACGTACATCTGCCCTTAGACTGGGGTGGGACTTGTTATATAGCATTCTTATTGCCACCCGTTTTTCTAGCCCCATCAAATTATCATAGAGATTCACGACTAGAACATGTTAGACAAAAGAGAGAGACAGATTCTGCAGGTATCGATCAGACTGAAACAGCATGGGAGCAATATACAGATTTCAACAGAGGATTCTTTTTCTTCATAGGTCCCGTCCAAAACAGTAAACTGATACGCAGGTTAACAAGGACTCTTGAAACAGTTGTAAATGTAACTGCATCTGCCCTGGCGAACTTGACCCAGGAACAGTCTGCTATTAGACTTGTCGTTCTTCAAAACCGCCTTGTTCTAGACGTCATCTTGGCGGATAGAGGCGGAGCTTGTAGAGTGATCCGATCTAGTTGTTGCATTTTCATCCCAGATAATGCACCATCTGTGTACGAAGCAATAACAAGACTCCACAAGATTGCTCATGCCATACATCAAGACCCAGGCACATGGACTTGGTCCCGTTGGTTCTGGGGTATAATATCTGCATGGGGATGGAAAGTTAGGTCCTTCCTAGGAATGGCCCTACTTATGGTATTTGGTTGCTGTCTCTGTTTGCAGTGTGGCCCGGCGATTTGCGGCCTGTGTGCCACTGCCTGTATTCCCCATCCACGTAAACAAAGAGTTAAAGATGAACAAATGATTCTGTATGATGAACTATACGGTCTCATGAATATAGATGTATCCTAAAGGGTTATGTAGGGGACAAGGAGGGAATGAGGAAAATGATATTTTGCCTGACCAAATATGTCCACTACATATACCCTATGTTACATGTCATGTGCATGTCACCCATGCATATTTCCCGTAGTGGCCTGAATCACTAGGCCCCTGCAATCATGTCCTGCATTAGAAATGCCAGTCATCAAAGTCTCCCAAACGTTAAGGTAGCATAAGGCCCATGTATTTGCAGTTCATGATGACTCCTGACACACTGAAGCTGCAGTCACGTCAGCAAGAAGCCTGCCAAGACAGTATTATTTATGAATAACAGTTATCTGTCTGCTGTACAGAGTCACATATCTGCCCGGTGAGGAAAAGTACACAGAACCCGTCCGAGGGAGATAGGCCTAGCCATTCTGTCTCCATTTAAGTAAATCACAGTGCTTGCACCCATAGAAAGCTCATGCAATGAATAAATATGCCCTCTCTGTCTTTTAGTGACGAACAACCTTTGCTTCTTTTGTTTGCTGACTCTAGATATCAGTTGTACTAGATGTGCTGGTCGCCTTGACATAAGAGATCTCTCTACTAGGTTGAAAGTCAGCTTCCTCCCAGTTACACGTCAATTGCACGTCATGCTCAAATTGCACAATTAGGGCACAGTTCGAGCTGGTCATGCCAACTCCTCCTCTAAGTACCCACCCACCTATGACACCTACCTATCACCTACCTATGACTCATCAAAGTACACACCCTCATGTACACCCACATGTTCTTATCTCATTTTCTTTCTTGCTCTGCTCAGCCTATGTACAAGAAATGTATATATACTATGTTCAGTAAATAATTGTTAGAAGACTCTTCCTGAACCTCTGTGGTGATGGAACTAATTCTCCCTTTGACTCGAGTTATTGGAATAAAGCCCATTTTAACTCAGATACCACGGACTCTGCTTCTCACTTGATGCATGATACTTTGTTAATGCCTAGAAATTCTGCCAGGGTAATATTTTATTTACCACAGTATGCACCAGAAAGTTCTTATGACTATGCTTCTACCAGAATGGATATTTATAGAGGCATAAGAAAGTTAAAATTAAAAAAACATCACCTCCTAAAAAATACAGCTGATTAATTGAAGAACCTGGAATCAGCAAGCTCACCATCACCAGAGGAGGCAATAACATATCCAGACCTCGCAAGCCAGGATAGGTCATTGCTTAGGGATTTGCAATCATTAGCACACAATGAGCCACCGGAAGCTAATGCTGAGGACTTAACAAACATAAGTGAAGAACTTTCTAGGAAAAGACAAAAATGTAAACCTCGCTCCACCTTTGTCCCAACCATGCCAAGAGACAACATTGATGTATACCATCAACAAATAATTAAAGAATTGAAACAGCTCAACTATAAAACAAACAAACGGAAAGGCAAAATTAAAAATAAACAGGACCTGAAATACCATCAATTGATGAAAAAACTTTCAAACAATAAGGAAATCATAATACGCAATGCAGACAAAGGGGGAAACCGTGTAATATGGAGTAAAACGGACTACATCGGGGAAGCACAAAAACAATTGTCTGTCAAAGAATGCTACTGCCGACTTGACCAGTCCAAGCTTAAATTAACATATGAAAGTTTTTACAGTAAACTAGGCTTGGAAAGCGTCGGGATTATTAACCAAGGATGAATACTTGTATTTGAAAAATACAACACCGACAATACCGGTACTCTATTTTATACCAAAACTACACAAGGACCCAATTCACCCCCCTGAGCGTCCCATTATTTCTGCAAAGAATAGTCTAAGGGAACATGCATCGCAATATATTGATCATTACCTACAGGACTTTGTACAAACTCTACCCTCGTACCTTAGAAATACTAGTGATTTTCTAGCAAAATTACATACCTGTGATTGGCAGAGTGATTATCTACTAATCACTATGGATATAGCCGCACTATACACTAGTATAAACCATAAAGACGGTATGAGGGCTATTGAACATTATTTGGGGCAAAGACATATGGTTTACAAACATCACAGTAAAATGATCATGGATATGATGGATTTTTGTTTGAATAATAATGTCTTTCTGTTTCAACATGTTTTATACCAGCAACTGCGGGGTGTTGCTATGGGGGCCAGTTTCTCCCCCAGTTACGCCTGTCTTCACATGGGCTAGTTGGAGGAACTGGTCCTCCATGGAGAACACTCCAACACCCTCAATCAACATGTAAAATGCTGGTGGCGTTATATAGACGACCTGTTTTTAATTTGGCATGGTACAAAATCTGAGGCAACTGAGTTTATTCACCAGCATAATCAAAATGACTTAAATTTACAATTTACTTCTGAAATTAGTGCTGAACGGGTCCTCTTCTTAGATGTAGAAGTCTATATCGAAGATGGTAAATTTGAAACAAAGATGCATAGAAAATTCAGTGCAGTTAATGCAGTATTACATGCGCAGAGCCACCATCCAAAACACTTGGTTCAAAGCATCCCCTATGGGGAAATGTTACGCATAAAAAGGATCTGCAGCACTAGAAAAGGATTAACAAAAGCACAACAGGAATGTAAAAAGAGGTTTTTAGCCCGAGGGTACAGCATCAAATGTATTAATGCCACGATTTTGAAAAGTGAACAAACTAACAGAGATGAACTTTTAAAACTAGCAGGACCTAAGACCAATATTAATGTGAATACTGTAGTACAAACAGAAGCAATTGAAAATCCACCTGCAAAAGAATTTAGAATGATTGTAGGATACAGTAACCAACAGAAAGAAGTTAATCATATAATACAAAGAAATTGGCCATTAGTCAAAAGTGATCTTGTCTTAGGCCCTGCCTTACCTCCCAGACCATCTATTACCAATAGGCGGTCCCCCAATATGAGAGATAAATTGGTGGTCAATAACCCAATTGAGCAACCAAAAACAAACTGGCTTCGTCAAAGGAAGGGCTTTTTCAGGTGTAAAACCTGTAAAGCCTGCCAGAATGGGGTAACACCACTAGTATTGCGAAAGCATTTGGGGCAGGAGACCACATGATCACAAAATCTCTGACTTGCAAAACGGAATATGTTGTATATATCCTCGAGTGTCCCTGTGGGCTTAGGTATGTGGGAAGTACCAAGCTGCAGGGGCACAAAAGGATTTTGCAACATATTAGAGCAATCAAAAATCGCGACCCAGTGTACCCTGTTGCTCGCCATTTTAATGAAACCCATCAAGCAGATCCCAAGTTCTTAAAATATTATATCATTGACAGTGTACCCTTTAACAAAAGAGGTGGAAACAGAGAGGGTGCTCTGTGGAATCTGGAAACCAGATATATTTTAAAACTTGATTCTAAACATCCAAATGGCCTCAACATTACAGAGGATTTATATACATGTTTATAAATTGGAAAGATGTTTCAAGAAGCAACAACAATCCTTTGAGGTCAGCTAAGGTGGGAATTTCATAACAAAGAAAAATCTACCATTAGGCAAGAATGAAGGTATTTTCTGTAGGAGCTAAAAAAAAGAAATTACATTTGGATTACGGGGTTTATTGCGGGCCATTAAGTGTTGTCTGTTATTTGAGATTTTTATGGATTATTTTTCAAATTTATTAAATCCTTTTTCACATTTTGCGCCTTATTGAGGACAGAGGCTTCTGTTGCTCAAAAAAATGAAGAGAATCTTATATGCATGAATGATGGACCATGAGCATGGAGTAAAGAGAATACCAAAAAAACATATACCTAGGATCCAAATAAAGTTGAATGGTGTAAATAGATATATTTTTTAAAATATTGACCAAAAAACTTTGTAGAAATATATATTTATCTATTTATTAACTTATTTATTCTAATATTTCTGTATTGAGATATTTATTTGTTTAGATAAATGTGTATATCTATTATTGGCATCTATGTATATGTGCTGTAATTACATGATATCGCACTTGGCACTTTACGAAATAGATGTGTTAGATTGCAGAAATTGATGTGACAGAAATATGATAACAAAAAGCAATACTGGTTTGTTGGACATATTACCTACTGGCGGTCGCCAGTAGGTATATATAGTTAGGATTTTTTCTCTATGGGATTTTTGAAAATTCTATGTCTAATAACTTTGGCGTTTGTGGACGGAATTGGCTGAAATTTTCTGGAAAATGGAACATTTCGTTTCTGAGCAGCCCCTGAAAATTTGGGGGGGGGGTTCGTCCAGGGGGGGCCGAGAAAAAAGGGGGGTCCCAAAACTTGTTTTTAACATTGAGTTTTCCATAGGGCGGTTGGCCTCACTTTTAGCCCGAACGGCTGAATGGATTTGCACGAAACTTGGCAAAATTGTAGGGACTGGTAGCCCGATGTGCCTTTTGTAGGTCTCAATATATGTGCTCCAGTGGATTTTGAGAAATTAACGTTTAAAAAAAGACATATATCTGTAACAGCGGACCGGGCAGCTCCCCGGTTCGCGGACCGGGGCGCGTACCAGAACTTCGCGTAGCGAAGCTGATTGGCTCTCCGGCGTCTGTCAACATTCCAAACAGTCCGGAGCGGCCGCCATCTTGTCTCTCGGTAGGATTGAGAGACAAGAGGAGGCCAAAACAAAGGGGGAAATAACCATAAGGGGGCATAGTAGATCCTCCCTGACCCCCTAGGTTTAATGTGGAGGCTTTAAAAGGGCCCCGCGGGGCAAAAAAAATAAATGTTTTTTTTGTTTTTTTGCGTGGGTAGCGCCCGGTCCGCGAACCGGGAAGCGTTCTGGGCAGCGTACTACAATGAAAAATGAATGATAGACTTTTCAAATGCTGTATGTTAATTGATTGTTGGTTTTGTTGATTATTTTTTATTTTCTTTATTTTTTAAGCATTTTTTTTTATTGTGATTGTGTTTCATAATTTATTAAACTTTCTAACATTTCATTGTCAGAAATTTCATAATTATCATGGAATATACATTGTAGTCTCTGAGGGTGTAAAATGTCCTCATTTGCAAGGAGGTTATCTACTGCTTGTACACATTGCAGTAGTTCATTGTCCCAAGTTTCATCGAAAAATTCAATATCATTTTCATCAATGATTTCTTGGCTGCTCTCTTGCAGGACAATTTGAAATTCAACTTTCTGTTCGCCTTCCATTTTGCCTGAAATTTAGATTAAAAAAATATATATTAGTAGAGATAGGGCACTGTTGGGATTAATTTTAGATAGGCAGTTTTTATCAGTGAATTTATCTTTGGGCAGTGTATAGTATCAGAGTGGAAGTAGGAATATAAAAAAGTGTATGTGATTTAACGTAAGTAAATTCATAATTATACAAGAGAAGCCTAACTCCATCCATAACTATAACAGAGAAGTCTATCTAAATCTATAACTACTACAGAGGGATAGTATATAACTATCAGAAAAAGTTTACCATATTAACTTATAGTGCACAATATACTTCAGTTTTAAAAATAAAAACTTACCTTTAGAAAGAAGTTGAAGGAATTAGTGAAAATACTATTGAAATGTACACCAAGAAGTAGTAGTCAAAATGGCTGTGTTTTCTTCTCTTCCTTTATATATATTGAGGTATATAACCAATGAAATGTCAGGTAAAAAAAGTAGAAAATGAAAGTAACATTTTCATTGGTTGTCAATTCCAACACTTCAGATGTGTTTTGTGAAGTAATTTACCTCAGGGTATTTAGAGAGGTCTACAGGCTAAATGGCTCAATGGAATTCCAATCAAATTTGTGAAAATGGTAGGGATTGGTATGTAGTATGAGCTAATCTATATTTGGTGAAATTGTCTCCAGTGGCTTTTCTGTGAACTACTTTCCCACCTTTTTTGATGGTGCGCTTCCCAGGGAGCGACCCGGTACGCGAACCGTTGAGCGCCTCGGTTCGCGGACCTTAAGCGTTCCGGGAGTCCACCATTTTGTGTTTCGGTCGAATTAAGATACAAGATGGAGGGCAAATAATGTTCAGAATGGGTAGAAGGGGGCACGGTAGAGTTATCTTGACCCCCCTAGGTTTTGTGAGGGTGGCTGAGGAGGCTTATATGTGCAAAAAAAAAACATTTTTTAAAAAAATTTCGCGAGGTTAGCTCCCGGTTCGCGTACCGGGTAGCGCCCCAGGGAGCGTACTTTGTTGAAAATTAGTGAAAAATGTTAGAGTAAAATAATAATTGTGAGTGATTAGATGTAGGGTAGCTCTGAGAAGAGCTTTTGGGTTTATGGTACATTTAGGTACTTATAAGTAGGTACCAATGCACATTCTTAAATTCAGAGTGAAAATTCTGTTGCCCTCATCTGAGAAGTGAACTCCATCTCCTCTGTAGATATCTTGCATGTAGTAACGCAAGTTATTGTTGTACAGGGAGCCCATTCCATGGTCTCTCATGTAAGCTGAAACAGATTTGTTTACATGCTTCCTCGACTTCTCAATTTGTGGACAAAATTGGTTTGACCACCTCCATTTCTGTCTTTGGCATATATTTGAATATACCAAGGCAGTCTGAGGAAAAAGTGCCATTAATTGCTCAAAGGTGTCCTTTAAAAGCATTTCCAGACCTACACCAGTCAAAGTGCCCAAGTCATTACCTCCACAGTGCACAATTAACAGGTCAGGTTTGGGCAAATGCATAAAGGTTTTCACCAATGGTATCAATTGGCGACATTTTAATCCTCTGTGGCCAAACCACTTAATTTCCACATCTTGTAAATTGAGGTTAGGTAAATTCCTGTTTTCAACGTACCTTTGAGCCCAGTGAATATAACTATGTCCAACAATCCAGACAGAAAACATGGTGAGAGAAGGTTCTCCTGCAGTCAGATGAAGTGTGGCAATGAAATGGCAGTTGAAAAAATGAGAGTGTAAAATGAAAAAAAACTGTGGAGTTTCTGTGTTCATGAAGCAGTAACAGTGATTGGTGGATTTTGATTGCTGAAAACAGAAAGTTAGGGTGCACGGGTGTGTTCTTTGAAAGATGTATTTTGAGTGGTCAATAAAAAATCATTAAATGAAAGAATGCACTGGATATGCAGGTGCACTGAGAGTTCAGAGTTCAATTGCAACATTGTTGTGTGAACTTGCAAACAACAGAGGTCTTCCAAGAGGTGGTTGCCATGCAGAAAAGGCAGAAAGGGCAGAGGGGGGAAGGGTTTTCATTTGAAAAAAAGTGAGGGAAGAGTTTTGATTGGGTGACATGAGAGATATGTGTGAAGAATTACAGCATTTCTGTGCTTTTGATAGCTGCAGACTCTGGAGTGCATACCTTTTGCTCTGCTGAAGACAAATTGGTGTGTTTCTGAGACTGTTTTCAAACTCAAAGTATTTGCTAAGGTGAGAAAATATTTCTTTAATTTAGATAGAGAATAGTGTGCTTTAAGGAGAAAATTATGAATTATGTGGCGCAAATTGCTTGTAAATATGCTCCCACCTGTGCATGGAAAATTTAGATTTTGAATGTTTGTGTTACATAGCCATGTTAAAAGTGATACAAACATGCTGCAAAGGCAATCAAAAAACGCTTTTATGTGTCTTAAGGACATTTTAAGTAATTTTCCCATGTGCAGTGTTTTGAAATTATGATTTGAAAATCGTTTTTGGGGAAAAGGAATTGTTTTTAAATTTATGACAAGGACATAATGGTGTATGCTTCTTTATAAGGCAATTGACTGTCCCTGATGTTATTTTTCCCATTTTAATGTAAGACCTTTCTCTGTGGCGCAAATTGCTTGTAAATATGCTCCCACCTGTGCATGGTAAATTTAGATTTTAAATGTTTGTGTTACATAGCCATGTTAAAAGTGACCCAACCATGCTGGAAAGGCAATCAAAAAACGCTTTCATGTGTCTTAAGGCCATTTTAAGTCATTTTCCCATGTGCAGTGTTTTGAAATTATGATTTGAAAATCGTTTTTGGGGAAAAGGAATTGTTTTTAAATTTATGACAAGGACATAATGGTGTATGCTTCTTTATAAGGCAATTGACTGTCCCTGATGTTATTTTTCCCATTTTAATGTAAGACCTTTCTCTGTGGCGCAAATTGCTTGTAAATATGCTCCCACCTGTGCATGGCAAATTTAGATTTTGAATGTTTGTGTTACATAGCCATGTTAAAAGTGATACAAACATGCTGCAAAGGCAATCAAAAAACGCTTTTATGTGTCTTAAGGACATTTTAAGTAATTTTTCCATGTGCAGTGTTTTGAAATTATGATTTGAAAATCGTTTTTGAGGTAAAGGAATGTTGTTAAAATTTATGTGCGCCATATGCCCCCAAATTTCTTTTTCAAGGGTGCAGCAGGGTGTTATTGAGACACCCCTGCACCTTTGGAAAAATTCCTAATTTGCGATGAGCAAATTGTTAATCGCAAATTGCACCTTCATTTATATGAGCCTCCTAGCCCATGGAAATGAATGGGTAATTTGCAATTAGCAATTTGCTCATCGCAAATTTGGAATGGTAAAGAATCGCTATTTATTCCTTAAAATTCGCTATTTTGGAAATGCAAAATAGTTATATGATACATATGGCGGTTGATGTCTAACAAGATAAGAAGCTTAGGGATACATTTATGATGACTGGCGCAATGAAGTGGACATCACTTACTTCATTGGTAGAGCTTTACATGTATTATGTCCTCTGTATTCTTCATCAAGCGTAACTTTAATCTGCAATCCTGAGTGTGCCTCACCTTAAACAAACCTCTGGATAGGCCACATCTTATTGTCATCCTGAATTAATCATTTAAAATGCTAGGGACAGATTTATGATAGGTGTATGCCTCTTTTGCGCCACTTAGAAAACACTGTCCATGGGGAAATGACTTAAAATGTCCTTAAGACACATGAATGTGTTTTTTTAAAGCGTTTGCAATTTTTTTGGGTCACTTTTAACATGGCTGTGTGACTCAAACAGTCAAAATCTAAATTCGCCATGCACAGGTGGGAGCATATTTACAAGGAATGTGCTCCATGGGGAAAGGTCTTATAATGTAATATGGGAAAAATGACATCAGAGACACTGAAATGCCTTATAGAGAAGCATACACCATTATGTCCTTGTCATAAATTTGCAAACCATTACTTTTCCCCAAAAACGATTTTCAAATCATAATTTGAAAACACTGCACATGTGGAAATGACTTAAAATGTCCTTAATTCAAAAGTTGCTATTCCTTATTTTGCGATTGCACTGAAGGATTTGCAAATTTTGCGATTCCTTAAATGCAATGTATCAAACAAAAAATATGTAAAAAATGATATTAAGGATTTGGAAACTACCACCAACTTCTAGTTTGTGGTAATTTGCGAATTCTTTTCAAAAAGCATTTTTTTCCAAAAAACAAAAGGTCCCATATGACGCCCATACATGCCCTTAGGGCATGTATGTGTGCCATATGCCCCCAAATTTCTTTTTCAGGGGTGCAGCAGGGTGTTCTTGAGATACCCCTGCACGCTTGAAAAAATTCCTATTTTGTGATGAGCTAATTGCTAATCGCAAATTGCAACCTTCATTCCTATGAGCCTCCTAGCCCATGGAAATGAATGGGTAATTTGCAATTAGCAATTTGCTCATTGCAAATTAGGAATGGTAAAGAATTGCTATTTATTCCTTAAAATTTGCTATTTAGGAAATGCAAAATAGTTTGATGGTACATATGGTGGTTCATCTGTAACAAGATAAGAAGCTTAGGGATACATATATGATGACTGGCGCAATAAAGTGGACATTACTTACTTCATTGGTAGGCCTTTACATGTATTATCTCCTCTGTATTCTTCATCAAGCGTAACTTTAATCTGCAATCCTGAGTAGGCCTCACCTTAAACAAACCTTTGGATAGGCCACACCTTATTGTCATCCTGGATTAATCATTTAAAATGCTAGGGACAGATTTATGATAGGTGTATGCCTCTTTTGTGCCACTGTGCGTCACTTTTATGATGCAGCGGCGGTGCTAATTTGCAATTAGCAATTTGCTCATTGCAAATTAGGAATGGTAAAGAATTGCTATTTATTCCTTAAAATTTGCTATTTAGGAAATGCAAAATAGTTTGATGGTACATATGGTGGTTCATCTGTAACAAGATAAGAAGCTTAGGGATACATTTATGATGACTGGCGCAATAAAGTGCACATTACTTACTTCATTGGTAGGCCTTTACATGTATTATCTCCTCTGTATTCTTCATCAAGCGTAACTTTAATCTGCAATCCTGAGTAGGCCTCACCTTAAACAAACCTCTGGATAGGCCACACCTTATCGTCATCCTGGATTAATCATTTAAAATGCTAGGGACAGATTTATGATAGGTGTATGCTTCTTTTGTGCCACTGTGCGTCACTTTTATGATGCAGCAGCGGTGCAAAAGATTTGCTATGAGGCGACAAAATTACAAATTGATGCATTTAGGCAGATATGTCATGGTGTAAAAAAAACGTACCACATGAAACCGATGCAGCAGTGATGCAAAAGATGCACCATGTCGCAAGACAGGCCTCACTTGGGGCCATATGTATCAAGCTAATTAGCATTCGCAAAGATCAAAATTCTACGAATTTCGGCCTTTGCGAATGTTAATTAGACAAATGGTATGTATCAAACAAGTTTGATGCAAAATAAGGAGTAGCAAAATTTGCTATTCCTTATTTTGCAATTGCACTGAAGGATTTGCAAATTTTGTGATTACTTAAATGCAATGTATCAAACAAAAAATATGTAAAAAAATGACATTAAGGATTTGGAAACTACCACCAACTTCTAGTTGGTGGCAATTTGTGAATTCTTTTCAAAAAGCTTTTTTTCCAAAAAACAAAAGGTCCCATATGACGCCCATACATGCCCTTAGGGCATGTATGTGCGCCATATGCCCCCAAATTTCTTTTTCAGGGGGTGCAGCAGGGTGTTCTTGAGACACCCCTGCACCCTTGGAAAAATTCCTAATTTGCGATGAGCAAATTGCTAATCGCAAATTGCAGCTTCATTCCTATGGGCCTCCTGCTGCATGGAAATGAATGGGTAATTTGTAATTAGCAAATAGGTCATCGCAAACTAGGAACGGTAATGAATCGCTATTTATTCCTTAAAGTTCGCTATTTAGGAAATGGAAAAAACTTTGATGATACACATGGCGGTTCATCTCCAACAAGATAAGAAGCTTAGGGATAGATTTATGATGACTGGTGCATCACCAGGGATGTGTCAGTCATCCTGCGCCGCTGTTCCGCCACCCATGGTATGCTGCATTTACAATGCGGGGCATCATGGGGCAAAAATGGCACAGATGCGTGACGTATCTGTGCTGTAAAGGTAGTGATTGCTGGAGTTGTATCGCAAGTGCGATGCAGCTCAAGCAAGGCTCAGGGGTGCCCCATCTCCACAATGTTGCGTCAAGACCTATGCCTGCTTAAAGCAGGCGCAGGGTTTTGACAAAGCTTTCTCCTATCTAATTGTAAATACGGCACAACATGGGTGGCAGAGTAGTGGTGCACGTTAACTGGTGCATGCCTGGGGATGTGCCATTTAACATAAATCTGCCCCTTTACATTTAAGTATGTGCAGGACACACAGAGTCGGTGAGGCTTATCCAAGGTTAAGAAGAGATGAGTCCTGTTCACTGAAAATTTAGACATAGTCTTCACCTGCTCAGCATTGCTGGACATGGCTAAATAATAGCTGCAAAATATTACTCTTGTTAAACAATTTTACTATTATAATCTCTGAGATTTGTCTCTTACTCTGCAACATCTCATTGTTGTTATCTTTCTTTAAAGATAAAGACAACATCAACATGAGCGACAATCTGCAATCAGTTGATTTTGACCTCATCATTGAACTTGTAATTGAAACATCAGTGGATGTTGATCCTTTGGATGATTTAAATCCTGAGGATGAAGAAGAGCGTGATGAGGATGCAGATTTGTCCGAATTATATGACATAGGGTGGGAAGCTGACCTGCTTGAGCCTATGGAAATATAAACATTTATTTTTAAAATTTATAATTAATAAAAAGTAAAAATGTAAACCGTTTAATTTAAAAATAAAGACACCTTTAAAAACAGGTTATGTGTAGTGTCTTCAATAAAATATTAAAATATGCTCATAAAATTAGATCAGATTCACATATAAAATAGCACAGGTAACATAAATATAAATGTCATTTCTTTTCTGCTATTTCTGTATTGTAAATTTGCCAACGACTAAAAAATCTTCTAATTAAAATGTCAAGTAGTGTGTTAAGTTTTTGATCACTGTTATTGATTTACTGTTTGGTAATAATGGTTAATAACATTTTTTATTATATTTTACCACAGATTCAACTGCAGATCATTTCAAGATTTCACCATGCCAACAATAGAAAGACAGAGAAAGGCTGCAAAACGTCAAAGACAGCAGGTGAAAGAAAATAAGCAGCAGTCCTCTAACAAAAAGATTTGTCAAGTCACGAAGAAAGCACCGGGTAAGAGCACAAAATATTTCATAAGAAATATGTGTAGTAAAAAAAATATTACTACAGAAAATGTTTCAGTCCATAAAACGAGAAGGAATTCAAATGGAAAGGAAAGGCCAATCAAAAATGTTACTGCTAGAGCAAGAGATAACTCTGTGCATGATAGTAGAAGGAAACAACAGTTTAGGGAGATTCGTAAACGAATGTTCCGCAACAGGATAATTGGCAATTTGTTAAAAAATATTAAGAAAGGTCAACAGAAACTGGTTTTTTATAAGAGAAAAAAAAAAGTTGAGAAAGTTATTGATCAGGCATTTGAAATTAAACGTAAGTTATTTATTTTGATAATCAATAGAATTAGGAAGCTAAACAAGGCAATTTATGATTTCAAAAGAAATAGTAGATGGAAGAGAATAGTTAATCGTAGTAATTTTTGTGAAGTTTTTTCTGGAGAATGGATGCATAGTTCAAGCTGTGAGGCATTTTTTAATGAGGAGAGTTATTTCCAGGATAATGATTTGGTGCATGCAGTTGACACCAGTGGTCGTGCTTATGAAGTGAAAGATGGTTGTCCAGTTGAAAAAGAAAAACTTGTGACAACAGAGACAGAAGAGGTGTTAGGTAATGAGGTTTTAGGAAGACGTGCTAAGGGTCCTGTCTACACCTGGAAGTGTAGTAGTATTTGTAGTGTGCGACAGGATTCCATCAATTTGCTTTGTGATTTTGTACGGTCATTTAATAAGAAAAGTTTGAAGCAGAAAATAAGGTTGTTGCAAGAATTAGATCCTTGCAGAGTGAGAGAAGTGACAGGTTTGCATGGTCATTCACTGGCTTGTCTTTCCAGGAGAGTATGCCAGAGTGTTTTTCATCATTTCAGGATGCTAGCAGTGCATCATAATAAAGTGAGGAAATTAGTTAGAATGTTGTATTATGCTAAGAGTCCAGCAATTATGCTTAAACAATTATGCGCTGCTCTTTTGCATGGTTCTGAAGTAGATGTGAAGAATATTTGTGAAGAAATTGAGTTTTGTTACTTTGGAAGTAAAGAGGAGAATGTTGAAATTGACCAAGAAGAAGAGGGTAATGTGGAAGATAGTGTACAGGTTTCCAGTACAGATAATTTCCAGAGGGAAATTGCCACGTTTGAGGTGAAATCAAGTGAGAGGCCAAATTTCACTTGTGTGTGTTGTCGACGCACTTATTATAAGAATCAGACTAAGTTAGTGGATTTATATGCAAAAAGTGAAAGGGAAAATAATAGTGAATGGAAGGATTTCGCAACATACTTGATGGTAGAAAATTGTTTTGATTTGGGATTGGATCAACGTGTGTGTACTTATTGTTGTTGCAAATTAAATCAAAACCAGATGCCTGCTAGAGCAGTTCATAATAATCTGGAATTGGTTGAGATTCCTTCTGAATTGAAGGATTTAAATACTTATGAATCTATTTTGATTCAAAGTATCCATCCCTTTCAGGCTATTGTAAGAATGGAGCCAAAGACAGGGAAATTGCCTCCATCAGATTTACAGAGAGGATTAAAGGGAAGAGTTGTTTATTTGCCTCTAGATTTGAAGAAAAACATTAACACAATTGGAGTAGAAAAAGTGGAAGAGGAACCTCTGGTTATCTTAGTTAATGGGGTTCCGACAAAGAATAAGAAAATATGGCAAGATTTAGTAGATGTTAGGAAAGTTAAAAAGGCAACATTGTATTTGAAAAAAAATAATAAATACTATAAGAATGTATATGTTGCAGAAGAGGAAGTAAGTGAGGAAGAGTATAGCGATTTGTGTGCTGGTCAAATTGAGAAAGTAGAACCCTCTACTAGTAAAGAAATATATGAACATTATAGTGTTCATCCTTTGCATTCCAAGGAAGTCATGGGGAATGCTATTGAGTTGTTTCAAATGAAACAAGCCAAAGGGAGTCCCATTAGTGTTTGGGAGGAAAGTTTGGAAGCTCGGTGTTT
This sequence comes from Lissotriton helveticus, assembly GCF_964261635.1. Taxonomy (NCBI): domain Eukaryota; kingdom Metazoa; phylum Chordata; class Amphibia; order Caudata; family Salamandridae; genus Lissotriton; species Lissotriton helveticus. Next base: position 36,583,337 of record NC_136065.1, read on the forward strand.
CCCACAGCTTTTTCCAACAGGTCAGGGAGGAAGATATGATGAGCGACCTCATCAAATTCCTGCTTCTGAATACCGGACTTTGCGATTGTATGCAGGAGATGCTAGGTTTCGACAATGCATTCCTTATTTGTTTCATCTCCTGTTTGAAAGCGATCTGTCTGGACTGTCATATGCAGTGAACCACATCTTGAAAAGTGGTATACACATGCAAAACATCTCGGCAAGTGACTTTATGGATAAAGTCAATGTCCAAGACAGTATTTTGGATTCTCACCTGATTAATCTCATGGCGTGTCAGCGTGGTACTAATGAGTACTGGTACCGTCGTCATGGTGATTTAAAATGTATGCTGAGGAACTTAGGTACTCCCACATGGTTCCTCACTCTGAGCTGTGCCGAGTATGGCTGGGAAGACTTACTTGAATTTCTACGAGAGGCAAATGCTAACGTAGATAACATCGAATTCAAGACACCCGGAGAACTGTGCTCTTTGGATCCAGTCAATGTATGTAGGTACTTCAATCATAGATTTGAAGCTATGATGTCTTTCATCATGAATAAGAAGAATCCACCTCTTGGAGAGGTGGTGGATTTCTTCTGGAGAAAGGAGTACCAAGCAAGAGGTGCTCCTCATATACATATGTTGCTGTGGATCAAGGATGCACCTAAATTTGGAACGGATCCAGAAGACTCAGTGATGAGTTTCATCCAACAGTATTCTACGTGTGCTGTTCCAAACGCAAAGGAGAAGAAAAGCCTAAGAGAAAAAGTTCTGCGTTTCCAAAGCCATCGATGTGGAAAGTACTGCCGTCGTAAATTCCGAAACAAGGACAAGTTCTACACCAAATGTCGTTTCGGCTTTCCACGACCGGTGATTTCTAAAGGAAGAGTAAACAGTTTGATGTCTTCGCTGCGACACAATGTCATGAAGAAATCACCTAAAAACACATACAATTTGAAGAGGAACGAAGAGTCCAAGTACATCAATGACTACAACCCGGTGATTTTGTCCATGTGGAATGCTAACATGGATATACAGTTTGTGGCTGATAATTGTATGGCTTTGGCTCGGTATGTGACGTCTTACATCACCAAAAAAGAGAAGACAGAATTGAAGGATATGTGGGAGGACATTTCCCATGAAAAGAGCCTCAGCAAGAAGTTGTACAGTTTCAGTCTGAAGATGTTGTCGCATCGAGAAATCGGAGCGTACGAATGTTCTGACCGGTTGTCTTCAGCAAGTCTCTATGCCAAGTCCAGGAGTATCGTTTGGGAGAGTCTTGGTCTTGCTGCAACGCGTAATCGAGTTCTCAAACCTGTCTGGGAAATTGAGTATTTGGCGGAAAAGGAGCCAAACAGTACCGACATTTTGAAGACCAACATGTTGGATACATATTATCCAAATCGAAGCATTCACCTTGAGAATGTTTGTCTGTATGAGGTTCTTCAAAATTACATATTCAAGAGGAACATCAAAGAAGATACTGAGAAAGGAGTGTATGCTGTAATAGGAAGTGAGGGATGTCTGGTCAAGCAAAGAAAATGCCACTTGGTAAACCATCGAAAATTGAGTGGCGAATCTCCTGAAAAAAAGGAGTTTTTCTATTTAGCACTTTTGCAACTTTTCAAGCCTTGGCGTGCAGAAGAGGAACTGCTTGGAGATTTTCTCTGTTACGAAGACTCTTTCAATGCCGCCAAGGAGACCATAGAATGTCCTGCTTTTCCCAAATATGTAGAAATGTTGAATGCGGAAATTGAGCAGGAAGCAACGATTGCAGCCGAGATTGCCAGAGACAGTTCTCAGGACAGTCAGAGTTCTGCTTCATTGAGTCAGGATCCACTAGGAGGACCTGTTATCGAAAATGAAGCTGCCACTGCTATGAATGAAGTGGAAAGAGCCATGGCACATGCTCAGGAGGATGCGGTTAACTTAGAAGAGTTGGAAAGACAACTCAACGTTGAGCAGAGGAAAATATATGACGAAGTTACCATGCAAATTGATCATGGATTAAGTCATGATAAGAAAGAGTGCTCATGTACGTCGTTGAAGCCTGTCCGACTGTACGTGAGTGGAGAAGCGGGAACTGGAAAAAGTTTCCTCATTAAAGCAATTTCATGCTATTTGCAGGAAAGGACAGAGTCATCGCTGTCTTGTGTTGTCACTGCTCCAACTGGACTGGCAGCACATAATATTAAAGGGATTACTTTACATCGTTTACTGATGCTGCCAGTGGAGCATGACAACAAATTACAATATCACAAGCTATCTGGAGATGCTTGTTTTGAAGTTTCAAGAATCTTGAGAAAAATGAAACTTCTTATCATTGACGAAGTAAGCATGGTTTCCAATGTCATGCTTGCCTTTGTGCATTTGAGAATGCAAGAAGTTCTCAAAACAGAGTATGATGTGTTATTTGGTGGCAAACACATCATTGTTTTTGGAGATCTTCTGCAGCTGACACCAGTGAAAGGGCAACCTGTGTTCAAAATGCTCACGCATGAAGATACCAGGAAGTGCCTAGGCAGCATTGGCAACGTCAATATATGGTTAAACTTCAATTATGCTGAACTGCATGAAAATATGCGTCAGGCGAAGGATGAAGTTTACAAGACTATTCTACAAGATGTTAGAATTGGAAAAGTGACCGAGCATGGGAAAGAAGCTTTACATGCACGATTACTGTCAAATTTATATCCAGAACAAGATGTTGTGCCTGAGAATATTTTTCAGAAAATTACTGAGAAGAAATCTGGAATATGTTTGATGCCAACTCTTGCAGAATGTGCCAAATTTAACAACAAAATGTTGCATTTAGAAAAGCAAGAGATTGTGAAACTGGAAGCTATTGACAGAGTAGAGCATATGGGATCAACAATTATTTTGTCTGAGAATCTGAAAACAAAATTGGATTCATTAGAGAAGAGTATATCTAAAACTGCAGGTTTTGAAAAGACTCTGAATGTGTGCTTGAACTGCCGTATAATTTTAAGAAGGAATTTACATGTTGAAAGAGGTCTGGTAAATGGATCAATGGGTAATGTTGTTGATTTTGTGAAATACAGAAATAGAGATGGAATTGAATTTTAAAAAATTAAATTTGATGGCATTGAGGAAGTACAGCTAATTGCTTGTTGTTCTGCTAGATTTTTGCTTGTAAAAGACTTATATGTTCGCCGTAAGCAGTTTCCTGTTTGCTTGGCATATGCGGTGACAATCCATAAATCGCAAGGTTTAAGTGTAGACAGTGCATTGGTGAATATTGGCAGTTCTGTGTTCAAGGAGGGTATGGCATATGTGGCATTGTCACGAGTTAGAACTTTATCGGGATTGTACTTGATTGAGTGTGATGTCACAAACATTTGTGCTGATCTAGATTGTGTTAAGGAATACAATAGGTTAAGAAGAGAGTATGCGCCACATTTGCCTCAGTATCCTTTGTTTGAGAAACGTGTGGTAGGCCGGAAACGAAGAAATGTGACCAATACTGGGGAGGTTGTAGCAAAAAGACGAAAAGTCGATGAACCTAAAATTACAAGCAGAAACAAAAAGGATTCTGTTGAAGATGTTGTTGGTTTTCAATTTGAAAACAGTTCTGGTGTCAACTGCTATGCTAATGTAGTGGTTAATGTTTTGTTTTCTCTAGAAAATGTAAAAGAAGAGATTGTGGTCAATTCTGATCAAAGATTTTGCAGTTTGTTAAATTCTGTGTTAGAGAAATGTAGCACTGATAGAAGAAACATAGAAAGTGTGTCTGAAATTCGAAATCTGTTAGACAGATGTTCAGGCCAAACACAATTCTCTCAAAATATTCAGCAAGATTGTCAGGAGTTTTTAATGTATATGCTTGATGTATTACATGCTGAAGGTGTAGATGTAGATCAGCTGTTTGGGCTTTCTTATCAATGGCAGCATGACTGCGAGAACTGTATGGTATCAAGTACTACTAGTGTAGACTCAGAAAGATTTATATATTTAACTTTGCCAGACAGTAAATCAGTCTCCTTTAATAAGCTAGTAAAAGCAGCTGATCACAACATGGAGTGTAGCCAATGTAAATCTGAAATGATGTCCACATTATTTATACGAACATATGGCCAGTATGTCATTTTAATGTTCCAACGATGTAGGCCTGATGGAACAAAATTGACAACTTTAATTAAAAATGTTGTAGCTTCGCAGTTGTCAGTATCAGGAAGGACTTTTGTAACTGCAGCAATTATATATCATGACGGCCCTTCAATAACATCAGGACATTACACAGCTTATTTAAAGTCTAGAAATGGCTGGTCATTCTGCAATGATTCTGTTTTAATTTTCAAAAAAAAATTGCCGTATGACCTTAAAAACTCTTACCTGGTGTTTTTAAAACCAAAATTTTAGGGAAATAATCTCGGGATGTGCTCTGTGGAATTTCAAGAAGTTCTAATGGCTCCTACACAATTTGGCCTTGAGGATAAGTGTAGTTCAGAGACATAACTTCTAACCATAGGACTGGACGTCATGGAGAAATACGTGCACTTTGAATGAGTTCAGAAAAACTGTTTCTTTTTATAAGCTAATTGAAGCAGCCAATCAAAACATGGAGTAGAGGGAATGTAAGTCTGCAATGCTGTCTACTGTTTTACATTGCTTTGTGATTAAAAGTGATGTAGAGAATTAAATAATTGTAGTAGTCATAGAGGTAGTGTAAGTCTGCTTCATAGTAAGCAGTATCAGTGTCATAGGAAATGTAGAACATGACTGAGCAAGAAGGGGAAGATATTACTATTCCAGGATTGTGAAAATGATCTTCAACATTTTAATTCTGAAAGTTGCGGAAATGCCAAATGACGGGATTGGCTTACAAGAAATCCAAGAGTTATAAATGGCTCTGACCAGATTTGGCCTTGTGGAAACTTGTGGTAGAGAGCAAGAAGTCATTTATTGCATGTAACGTGTTTTTAAAAACGATGGAGATTTTCTTTCAGAAAGTGGCGGGCTGAAAGTAATAACAGCACAAAAGAGTGTAAGCTGTTCATAGGACATCCTTGGACGTCATGGAAAGTAAGTTAACTTTAAGGAGTTCTGAATTTTGATTTCTTATGTTGTATGGGTTTTTTAAACACAATCATTTTGATTGTGTTTTTTTTTCCCCACTGTTATATGATGAATACCTTCAAGTCACTGTTTTTAGTGAATTTTGATACATTCTGAGAACAGCAAAAATAAACCATTTAACATGTATAATTAATTCTGTACTGTTTGCATTTATGATGTATATGTAGAACTGTGTAGGAGGCATGGAGAAGGTGAGGCTTCTGTAAGTGTCAAAGTTGTTGCATGCAGTGCTGCACTTCTGCGTATTCTTTCATATGCTAGACTACATCTGCACAATGAGATACCTAAGCAAAGGAAACACAAGTGATGTGATTGTGAAATGAGCAAAATAAATTGCACGTATTTCAATTACATCACCTGTGTTTCCTATCATTACGAATCACATTGTGCAGATCAAGTTTAGGTCTGTCCAGGGAAACATAGGAGGTTTGGACTTTGTTGAAGAGTGCAGTGGACATGACTCACTTCATTGGTAGACCTTCACATGTATTATCTCCTCTGTACTCTTCAACAAGTGTAAATCTCATCTGCAACCCTGAGTAGGCCTCACCTCAAACAAACCTCTGGATAGTAGACATCTTATTGGCATCCTGAAGCAATTATTTAAAATTTTAGTGTCTTGCGACACTTTTCTGAAACAACAGCAATGCAAAAGATGCACCATGTTTTAAGATAGGCCTCACTTCATCTGCATCAAGATACTGTTAGTTTAAAATGTATATCTTTAGGACTGTGTAGGGGGCCTGGAGAAGCAGAAGCTTCTGTAAGTGTCAAAGTTGTTGAAAAACTGTTTGTCCTTCAATCTTTTCCCTTGTCTTTTCTAATTTTTAAATACATGTTTTAATATTTTTCAAATGTTTGTTCTCTCTTTCACAGATTGAAAGTATAAAAACAAAAAGTGAGTGATTTAACGACAATTATAAGGTAAATATTTTGTACTCTTTTCGTTACATTTCTATCACATTTAACTCCTATTAGTTCCACTGCTTCATTTCTTTAACCCTCAGTTTCCTGCCTTTGCTACTTCCCTCATTCCTTTCTCTATTACCTACTTACTCAACTCCTTCCACTCTTTTTCTCAGTCCCTCTCTTCTCATAGTTCCTCACTCTTGTTCACTCACTCCGTCTCTATTACTCTTAGTGTCTTTGACTGATCACTCTATCACTACTTGTTCATAATGCTTTCTCTGTGTAGTTGAAGCACACTAAGGGGAATATTATGAACACAGCCAATAAAATTATTGCTCTTTTTATTGGCAGAAAACTGGTGCAAAAGTGGTTTTAACAGCAGTTTTCTGCCACAAAAGCAGCTTTAGCGACACATTTCTGCCAATAAAAGCTGCAAAACTTTTATTGCCTATGTTGATGATATGGCTCTATGTTACTTACATTTCTTTGCTGTTTCAATTAATCTTTTTCTGTTATTTTTTGTTTTCTGTTTTCTATTTTTTCTCTCTGTTATTCCTCATGTTTTAATCTTATTTTGAACATTCACTCACATTCTCCAAGAAACTCTTCTTTGTTAATGTTATACTCTCTTTTTTTTTCTTTCACTTCGTTATCTATTTTGTTTTTCACAATTATACCCTCTTCTGTCTTTTCTTCGGTAAATAGATCTATTAAACAGTATCTCTTCTTTACTCCCTATAGCTGTCTTTCTTTTAACATCACTCTCTGTTTACTTTCCTTATACTTACACTTTTTTTTTTTTTAATTTTTTTTGGTTAGCTCCCGGTCCGCGTACCGGGAAGCTAACCCGGGAGTGAACCAAAAGAAATAGAGCTTGCCAGAGTGCTAAACATTCTAGCAATTTTTTTTGAAAGGGAAGGTAGTTCTGAAAAGAACTTTTTTTTAAATATTTTTGTTGTTTTATATTTTTTTTTTATTTTTTGAACATTTTTTGTTTTTTTTTGTATTTTTTGAACGATTTTATATTTTTTTTGGTTTTTTTTGGGGGGGGGAAACAACAAAAAACAGGCGTTGAAAAGGGCTCAACAGGAGCAAAAAAAAATCACTGGGGGCGGTTAGGGCAATCATGGTGTTCATACGCCAGGTTGAGTGCATTGAAGCTCATGTTGCCACAAGCTAATAATGCACGACAGTGCATACATAAGTGAATCATGTGCCCAAAATTTTCTTGAATATTTGGCACAGTTTCCCGTGCCTCTTCTGGTGTTAGAGAAATCGGTATTGTTGGTCTGGCCACAGGAGTTGGTCTTGGATTGTCCTGCATATCCCTTATTTCCGCCCGGCTGTAATTTAGTGGATGCTTCCTTGTCATGTGCCTGTGCATTGTGTGATTTCCATAGCTATATTTTTTGTCCGTCCCTCTGGACAATTGTTCTTTGCATATGAGGCAGGTGACATACCTCGCATTGACTTTTTTTTGGCCAGGAGGGATCGAATAAAACTGCCAGATGAAACTGGCTTTCTTTCTGGAAACCCGGGGCAACTCTTCTAAGAACTGTGGTTCTTCTCCCTCCTCATCCATTTCTTCATCTTCCTCCTCAGTGTTGGTAATGACCTGGGGAGGTGGTCCTCTCTTCCCATGAGGAGGTGGAGGTGGTGGTGGGGGTGCACCAGCTGAAGCAACCAATGAAGCCATTTTCCAACAAGCAAAATAGGTCTTCCTCTCACAATGATGAAAGTCAGAGTGAGGAAAGAAGGAGGGGTTTTCATCATTTGGGAAAAACAATACTTCTCAACCAATGAAAAGTGTTATTTTTAGGTCACCTGACCTAGCCTTCCATCATTATGAAACCAAAAGTGAAATGAACCAATGAAAAGTTTTATTAACAAGTCACATGACCTCTCACGCTCATGTTACGCGCTGCGGAACGCTCCCCGGTTAGCTTCCGGGGAGCTGCGTTTCGCGCCTCGGTCCGCGCCCCGGGGCACTTCCGGGTGCGCTAACGCAGTACGTCATAAGACGCATTACGCGGCAACGCGATACCGTCACTATGTTGATTTCTTACCGGTTCGCGGACCGGGTCGCGGCATCAATTTGAGCTAACGGAAAGCTTCCCGGTTCGCGGACCGGGAGCGAAACAAAAAAAATATTTTAAAAAAATTATTAATAAACATATAAAATATATTTTTGTATTTAAAGAAGAATACATTTTACAGCTATAGATATTAGCTTTTAAAAAACCAATGAAATTCACTGAAAAAACCATAGGTTATAGACCATATATAGTTAGGAATTTGCATTTACAAAACCTTGAAAATTCACTGAAAAAACCATAGGTTATACACCATATATAGTTAGGAATTAGCATTTAAAAACCTTATTTTACTCACACAAAACCATTGAAATTCCATATATAGTTAGTTGTACTAACTATATATCACGCACCCGCAATCCACTGCTGATCATGTCACATATTACATCATTCATGACATGGTCAGTGACATCACTGATGACATCACTGATGACATCTCAAATGACATCACTGATGACATCACTGATGACATCTCAAATGACATCACTGATGACATCACTGATAAAATCTCATTTGACATTACTGATCACATCACTGATGACATCATTCATGTGATAATACGATGAACCTCTTCAGACTCTAATATAACCTTAGATACACTCAGTGTAAACAGACACTCACAGACTGTCACTCATCCATGGAGTTACTTACACACCTAGTCAGTCATGCAAAGAATCAATCACAGCTCCATTTTCACAACTATACAGTTATACACACCTTACTTATTCAAACATATACTAAAACATATTTACTCACTTATACAATCCTGGATACAAGAGCACAATGATCCATACAGCCACTCACACATTCACTGGCTCTTATGCACAGTTATTTATATATGTCAACTCTCACATGTACTGTATTTTACATATGTACTTACTTTGACATGTAGCACTGAGATATCTATTCACTCACCAATACAGTCATGCACACAGTCAACCACCCATACAGCTGTTTCCACATGCACTTTTGAACCCATACATCTATGCACAGAGTCATACACCTCCCAGCCACCCACACACACTCTCAGTCTCCCATACAAATGCTTGGGCAACCAATCAATAACCCATATAGTTACTCATATAGCTACTGATCAACACATGCAGCAGTTTACAGAACAACAGACATAATGATGCACAAATTAAGACAGTTTAGTCACTAACCCATGCACTCAGTGAGACACATTTAACCACTCACTCATACAGTCAGTCATGCACCTACTAAATCCTTCATCCAGACACTTATACATCCACTCATTCTTCAATATGTAAGACATATTTTAACTTTACAGAAAAATACAGTCACTGGATGTTGTCATCAGTGATGTCATCAGTGATGTCATTTGAGATGTCATCAGTGATGTCATCAGTGATGTCATTTGAGATGTCATCAGTGATGTCATCAGTGATGTCACTGACCATGTCATGAATGATGTAATACGTGACATGATCAGCAGTGGATTGCGGGTGCGTGATATATAGTTAGTACAACTAACTATATATGGAATTTCAATGGTTTTGTGTGAGTAAAATAAGGTTTTTAAATGCTAATTCCTAACTATATATGGTGTATAACCTATGGTTTTTTTCAGTGAATTTTCAAGGTTTTGTAAATGCAAATTCCTAACTATATATGGTCTATAACCTATGGTTTTTTCAGTGAATATATATATATATAAACTCATGTGAAACATAAATCAGAAACAATTGTAAAATCAGATATATTGTTCATGCATTATCACATAATTATTTACATGCACTGTCACTTTATATGGTGTTGAAAGAAAGCAAAAAATGTTGAAAGGAAAAAAAGCCCCAAAAAGTTATATATATAGGGTCACCAGAGATAGGGGTTTTGCAACCGTTTGACAAATATCAGTGAAACTCTGCAGACCTGTTGCACCCATTTCATTGTCAGAGCACTGAAAGTTTAGTGTTGTTTGATCAAGGGGGTGCAAAAAAAGGGGTCTCAAAACGGGTTCGAAATCCAATACATTTTGCTCATAGCGCGAAAAGTGCCAGTCAGATTTTGTTGACATTTGGCAGCATTAGATATTAGGATGCACAGATGATTTGTGGGGACCTGCAGGTAAGTAGAGTAAGTATTTTTTAAGTTATAAGGTATTTCAACATAGCGATATGTTGTTTCACAATACTACTAAAAGTAACATGGATGTCCAAACAATACACTAGCCTGCATATGTAAATTTCAGAATTACTACATGAACAACTAAAGGACACATTTATGGTCACATGATTATGTATACCAATAAATAAAATACTTAACAAATTCAACAGATAAAAAAAGAAAATGATTTGAATGTGATTGCGACTCTGTAAGATAGGAATTCCATAGATATTAGCTCTATAATAACTTTCTCCCTGTTTGACGAACACAAACCTCCACAAACCTTTCCAAAGCTATAGTATTTTCTACATTTTGAGATGATGCACATTTTTGTGTCGAATCATTAAGGAGGTGAAAGATAACACGTGGTCCCAAAATGCATTTTTTCACCAATGCTTTTTTATAGACTTTTGTTTTTGACATTGCACGAAAATGGCTGAATGGATTTACATAAAATTTGGCAGGATTATACATTAACATGCAGAGATGATGCTTTTAGGGTGCTGCAGTTAAGTAGGGTAAGTATTTTTTAAGTTATAAGGCATTTAAACTTAGTAATATATGTCACTGTGGCACTTTTACAGAATTTCACAAAATGTTTCATAACTACTGTGGTACATGACAGTAAACTTATTTAAAAATAAGTATAAAAACATACAAATACTATTGTAATAGGTGGAGACCTACTACCTACCTATTTCTAAAGAACTAAGACTGAACACAGCCAAAGTGTAGTAGAAACAATATAGATGCCTTCCCATTCTCTAAAAACAGCCAATATCTAATTAGATACTGGCTTGTCATCGCCATGTACCACGGTATACTGCTAAGCTATCACGGTTTACCGTGGCCCAAAATATAACTTAGGCCTAGCTGTATTATTATTGGATTGCGGTACTCTTGCATCACTAATGGTGTTGCATTGCAATCCACTACTTAAGTCAGATTTACAAAGAAATGCAAGGCCACCATGCGTGGCACTGCGTTAATTGGTAAATCTGGAGAAACACAAAGGAGGGCAATTTGCGGTTTTGTGTTACTCTTCACACCATAATCTACATTGCTAATAAATTTCACATACATTATTATGCCACACCACTGTAGCCACTCCACTATATGCTATTCCACTCTATGCCCCTTCACTTTATGTGTCTTCACTGTATGGGACCCCACTCTATGCAACTCCATTCTACACTAATACACTGTACACAATGCCACTGTAAGCCACTCCAGTCTACATGATGGCACTGAGCGCCATTCCACTGGGTGCTAGGCCACTATATGCTATTCCACTCTATGCCATTCTACTGTACGCCACTCCACTCTACTCTATTCCACAGTATGCCACACCACTTTACAACACTTCACTGTATCCTATTCCAATGTATGCCACTCCACTGTAAGTTACTCCACTCTATGGCACTCAAGGGTATGGCACTCAACTATACTCCAATTCATTCTATGCTACTCTGTTGGACCCCCACTCCAGTATATGCCACTCCACTGTATGCCATTACACTGTATTCCAAGCCACTGTACCCCACTACAGTCTACACTGCTCTATTATCTCCCAATCCACTGTAAGCTACTCCACTATACACTATTACACTCCACTGTACAATACTCCACTCTACACCAGTCCACTCTATTGTATTACTCTCTACATAACTCCACTCTATGCCAGTCTATTCTATGCTAATACACTGTATGCAGCTTCACTCTACACTTCTTCAGTGTACGCTAATCCACTGTGTGCCACAACACTATACGCTGCTCCAGTGTATGCTTTTCCACTCCAAGCCATTCCACTGTATACCACTCCACTCTATGCTTTTCCACTGTATGCCATTCCATTGTATATTAATCCACTCTATGCTACTCCAGTTTATGGCACTCTACTCTACACCACTTCATTCTAAGCTATTTAATTGGACCCCACTTCAAAGTACGCCACTGCTCTGTATGCAATTACACTGTACCTCATGCTACTCGACACCACTCCAGTCTACACCACCTTATACGCCACTCCGCTGTACACTATTCCACCATGCATTACTACACTCTAAGCCACTCCCCTGTACACCACATCAATCCACGCCACTCTGCTCTACGCTTTAACACTGTACACAACTCCACTCTAAGCCAGTCCACTCTACGCTATATCACTGTATGCAACTCCACTCTACTCCTCTTCAGTGTACAGAACTCCCCTGAATGCAACTCCACTATATGCTACTCCAGTGTATGCTATTCCACTCTATCCCACGCCACTCTACCCCACTCCACTCCACCTGCCTCTCTAGTGTACGCTACTCTACTGTATGCCACTCAGTTATACGCTACTCCAGTATATGCTTTTCTACTGTATGCCACACGACTGTATGCTACTCCACTCTACGCCACTCCAGTGTATGCCTCGCCAATCTACGACACTCCATTCTATGCACTTCAATTGGATTCCAGTCCTCTGTATGCCACACATGTATACTATTACATTCTTCCCCATTCCAGTATACGCCACTCCAGTTTATACCACTTCACTGTACACCACCACACTCTACACTTCTCCACTATATGCTATTACAGTCTACGCCACTCTACTGTGCACCTCTCCACTCTACTTTATTCCGATGTATGACACTCTACTGTACGCTACTCCTCTCTATGCCACTCCAGTGTACACCACTCCACCCTATGCCACCCCATTCTACGCTAGTCCATTGGACGACACTCCACTCAATGCCCCTTCACTATATGCTATTTCACTCTGCCCCACTTCACTGTACCCTACTCTAGTAAATACCACTCCACTGCACGTTACTCCACTCTTTTCTATTTCACTGTATGCCACTCCACTCTACTACACTCCACTGTATACTATTGCACTGTATGCCACTCCACTGTACACTACTCCTCTCTAAGGCACTCCAGTATATGGCACTCAACCATACTCCACTTCATTCTATGCTACTCTATTGGACCCCCAACTCCAGTGTACGCCACACCACTGTATGCCATTACACCCTATTTCAAGCCACTGTATGCCACTACAGTCTACACTGCTCTTTTATCTCCCAATACACTGTAGGCTAATTCACTATACATTATTACACTCTACGCCACTCCACTGTACAATACTCTACTTTGCACCACTCCACTCTATGGCACTACACTCTACACACCTCCATTCTATGCCAGTCCAGTCTATGCTATTACACTGTATGCAGCCTCACTCTATGCCTCTTCAGTGTACGCTAATCCACTGTGTGCCACTGTGTGCGCCACTCTGATCTATATTATTACACTGTACACAACTTCAATCTTTGCCCCTCCACTGTATGGTATTCCACTCTATCCCACTTCACTGTACCCCACTCAACTGTATGCTTTTACACTCTACCCCAACATGAATACATCACTCTGGTCTAAACCACTTCACTTTATTCCCCTCCACTGTACACTACCACACTACAGGCTATTACACTTTTTGCCACTCCACTGTACACTAATGCACTATACACTATTACACTCAATGTCACTCTACTGTATGCCTCTCCAGTTTACACTACTCCACTCTACACTACTCCACTCTAGGCTATTCCAATGTATGCCATTCCACTATACGCTCATACACTCGACGTCACTACTGTTTCACGGATTCTGCCATTGAACAGAACTATGCATAGGATTGTAGGACTTTGGTGAGCAGGGTCTGAGTCATCCTACCACCTGAGTACCTATAAGCCCAGGACCGTCTAGCTAGAGTACCTCACTTGCTCTCCTACTCACTCACAGAGAAACAGGTGATTAGACATCCCAGAACACAACACTCCCAGATCTCTCAGGAATCTCGGTAACAAGACACACCCTTTTGCTCTTACATTAATACTTGTCCACAACAAGATCTGACAGAGATCCAAAATGGTTTAAAATGTTTATTTTAACTAACGTGTTCTAACATGCAGTATACGTGCCACCACACGCAGAAAAAGGCATAATAAAAATACAGTCAGCCTACAAACTGGTTCATATATCATAAAGGGAAATGTCATGCTAACAGAACAATAGGGAAAGACTATAGAGCCTGACCTCCCTCCCCTAGCTATAAAAAAGTAGTATTATATATTAGAAGATCTATGGGCTTTGTCAGCAGACCCCATACCTCAGCCTATAGATGGTAAATCTACATCACAGGTGCTGTTGTGCTCTTCTCCCTGGAAAGTTCCCTCTCCAAGTGTGTACAAACATGCACGTATCACCATAATATCAAAAAGTACGGGTGTTCAACAACAGCTGCATTGGTATGTTTTGTCTAGGTGCTAGGGCCTGACCAGAATAGAATAACAAGGGGCATTGCTTATTGATCTTGTATAAAATGTTCAGACAAAACTCCAGGAACAAATACAAAAAGGTCGATTGCAGTGGATACTTAGTACCAGCCAGCACCTTTGTTTTGTTTGCACAGCAGTCGAATGAAAACCGTTTGTTTTAGGCATGCTTTATGCCACTATACCATGACATTCACAGTGCTAGCTGTTATATACAGAATCCTCTATATATAAACAATATTACAAAGAGCACAACCATAACAAGTATATATTTGACTTAAAGTAGTCAGAAAATTATTTAATATACAAAATTGGACAACATATAACACTTTGTTCAGCATGTAAGACTTCTGAACATAGGACGACTACAATTATATAAGCTATTCCTTCATATAGATTTTGAAGCCTTGAAAAAGTCATTCATTTCGACGAAACATGTGTCGGCTGTATCATTGCTACGACAACTAGGCATTAGGAGCGAAGACTTACATGCTGAACAAGGTGTTATTTGTTGTCCAATTTTGTATATTAAATAATTTTCTGACTACTTTAAGTCAAATATGTACTTGTTCTGGTTCTGCTCTGCTATTGTCTTTGTAAACTCCAGGAACATGCAGAGAATTAATACAGCAGACAGTTCTCATATGAAAAGCATAAATGAAGATATTTGCAAAAACAAAGCCATGTAGTAACGTGTGCAAAAGCTGCATATTGACTCATGCTAACTTAGTGATGTTGACAATGTCCCCAGCAGCCATGTGACACCAGCCGCTTGGCCAGGTTTGTAGCACCTAGGGTAACAGAACGTGAAGATAAGCAGAGCCAGAGCGACTGTTGAAAAGTCAAATTGTATGAAGGGGAAAAAAATCCAAACGGAAAGGCAAAATATCCATAATGAAACAAAGAAAGTTGAGGAGGAGTCTGAATAAATAAAAAACTAGAAATAAAAAGAGAGGCAAACATCCAGGGCCCAAGCAAAGGGGCACCGTAGACAGGAGAACACAGGTTCCACGCAGGTGAAGTAGGCATAGCAGAAGTTTAGCCTATACCTGATGCCAAGAATGGCTAACCGCAGGCATGCAAAAAATCTTTCACAGTACTGCAGCAACTGGCCGGGGATTGGGCTGGACCACAGGATGGGCAGCCATTGCGTAGTAGTAGAAGAAGAACCAGCACCCCACAAACCAGCAAGAGTATCAAGAGAAAACCGCCAAAGGCACTGGAAAAAATAGAATGAATATAAGATGGTATTACTCAAAAAATAGTCTGAAAGGATGTAAAAAGGTCAAAACCCACAATTTAAAAAAAGTGTGCAAGCCCTTCTATTACAGAAGCATTAAATATTTGGTGAATTAATTCCCCAAAATGAAGGGGGAGATATGTGTTTAGCAGTGACTGAATCTCACTGGGTGTTTGAGCCACCTGCATTTTGAAGGTCTCACGAGCTGAAATGAGAGCGACTTCTTGTTGAAACAATAGCACTTTGAGTCTGATTAGTTTATTGAAATCTGCTTTCAAAGTAGGAATGGAATTTCACAGTGAACCATTTACAATCCCATGTGGGGGAGGAAAAAGGACATTGCTGAAACCTGTAACACTTTGTAAAACAGTTACTATGTATGGAACGTATGCCATTATGCCACGACAATTGTGGCTATTCAGGATAAGATAACTACTGTTAGAAAGGAGATTTAGCATGGAATCAATTACAGGCTAAATTAGAGGCGGAAACGTAACAAACCCCGTGTAACTTAACTTGTGCACAAACTAAAGAATGTCCTGCAGTAGAATCGCAGTTCTCCCCTGTCTGGAAAATCTCTTTTTCTTCATGCTGACATCAAAATGTGAAGGGTAACAACCACAATTCATGTATGAAAGCACTTCCAAGGGGCTCAGATCTACCTACTGGGTAATGTTTCATTCATGTAGTGGACTGAAATAGGGAAATAGCAGCAAAATAACCCTGTGTATTAACCATACAGCAGACTCGGTCTCCGCTATTGAAAATGACAACTGTTCTAGCTTTTCAATGTGCAACATATTGTATGTAGCATCTTTCATCGATATGAGTTTTTGTTTCTCTGTCAAGTTAAATGGCAAAAACGGGATGGATGCATGCAAATTATCCCATGGCACTTTCCCACTTTTCACTATCTGCAAAGTCCAACCAAATTGCATTACAGAGCATAATTGATTTTGTCCATGATACAATACAGATAAATCATTTTGCACTATATCTATAACAGATTAAACAATATTATCCAATATTATCCTAAACATTTGACTCTGGTGAGGAACCTGCTGTCTCTCCCATTAGCTCCACAGTTGTGCCGTCGCTGCTGATAGGGATCCAGCAGGGTTCAAGACTGCCTGCTGCCATGTGCCTCGTTGTGTCCGTTTTTTCCTCTGTTTTCTGTGCTGTTATTTTCTTTCTTTTTAGGTGTTGAGGTGTAAGCATTATTTCCTGTGCTGTTATTTTCTTTTCTCTTTATGTGTTGAGGTATAATTATTGTTAACACCTGGGATTGCCACTTCATCCCTCTCGTTATCCCGCTGCTGCTCCCCCGCGGCCCCTCCCTCTGCCTCTCATGCTCCCGCCTCCCAGCTGAGCTTCCCGCCCTCCTCCCCGATTTAATGGCAGCTGCTGCTGGGACGAGCAAGCAAGACCTCTGACTTTGGTCAGGGGCCTGCTGTCTCTCCAGTAGCTCCACCGTTGTGCCGCCATCACTGAAGAGCAACCGGCAGGGTTCAAGCCTTCCTGCTGCCACCTGCCTCTCTGTGCCCGTTGTTCTCCAACCATCCACTGCTATGACTCAGCTACCCTCCTTGCACTCAACCCCGGGAGGAACAACAACTGCCCGCTGTCCGTGGCGAACACCACCCATGGACAGTTCTCCTTCCACCACTGCTGCCAGACCTTCAACACCATCATCACCTCCATAGCCACCACCCCCTCAAAGAACATCAACACCTCCGAAGCCCTGTGGTGCATCCTCAAAGTGCGCACACTGCACAAACACGCTGTTGAGATCCTCAACACCATCTCAACAGACGTCACCTTCTTTACAGAAACCTGGACCAATGCCTCATCTGCCCGACATCGCCACCACCATCCCCACACTGGATACAAGATCCAGCGGAAAGACTGCCCCACTGTCCGGGTGAAGGACTCGCCATCACACACAAGAGCTCCCTCCGACTCTCCATCTCCACCACCAACTCCATTTCCACCACAAACACCTTCACTTCCAGATCCAGACCAGCCCTAGAACAACTCTGTGAGGCCCCTTCACCTACAGATCCCCGGATATCACGCTCCGTTCGCCACGACCATCACCGACCTCATCGCACCCCACGCTATCGCCTCCATGGACTACATACTCATCAGAGACCTGAACTTCCACCTTGACAACCTCAGCAACCCCAACTCCATCACACTCCTGGACAACCTAACCATCATCATGCGCACCAACGAGGCAGGAAACACCCTAGACCCCATCTTCGCAGGAGGTAACATCATCCACTTCAGACACTCTACGCAACCCCTCTGGATGGATCACCACTGTATACACTTCAACATCAACAAACCCACCAGACCCAAACTGACACTGCAACCCCCATGAAGGAACTGGAGCAAAATCATGGAGGAACAACTCAACTCCACCCTCAGTCATGTCCCCAACCATCTCAACCAATGTGAACAGCGCAGCCAAAGAACTCCTCAGAAGGATCTCCAACTGCACAGACAAGCTCCCACCCCTATGCAACTCCGACAGACAGCGACTCAGGAATGCCACCTGCTTCACCGCCAACTTCCAAGAATCCAAAAGCACCTGCAGACATCTTGAGAAGAACTGGAGAAAGAGCAAAACACAAGAAGACCTCACTACCTACAAGAATGCCATGACGGAATACCACCAACGCATCAGATCCACCAAAAGCACCTTAATCTAAAACAAGATCCTCACCAACTCCAAAGAACTCTTCAATGTCATCCAGGAAGTCACCAAGCCCCACAGCGAAACCATGGACATCACCCCCTGCCAGGACCTCTGCGACAAACACGGGTCCTACTTCTACCTGAAAATCAAAGACCTCTATGACCACTTCAACGACCAGACACCCAATGCCGAAACCATCACCCTCCCCAGCAGCGCCAGTCAGCCTACCATCTCCTCCTGGACCCCAGTTACCACTGCAGACACCAATTTAACCATGAAGGGCATCCACTAGGGGGCCCCCACGGACTCCTACCCTCCGCACATCTACCACAGAGCTGCCACCGCCCCAGAACTATGATGCACCATCAACACCGCCTTCAAGACGGGCACCTTCCCCAATGACTGGAAACGTGCAGAAGTCAGACCCCTGCTAAAGAAGTGCACAGTTGACCCCTCAGACCTCAAGAACTACCGACCCATACCCAGCTAACAAAATTCATCAAAGAAAACTCCATCCTCGACCCCTCCCAATCTGGCTTAAGCAGTAACCACGATATAGAGAGTGGTTCCTGACCAGTTACGAGTAATTCAAAATGATAAGGTAAATATTCATTGACAATTATATTCGTAGATCACTATTGTTTATTCAAATAGTGTCAATACGTTAACCACTGTATTTTTTCATTTTTAGTTATAAATACATACAAATAATTAACTGTACAGGGAAAGGGGAAGGTAGTGCAGTGATCAGGAATAGTGTGGGTAAGTGAAGTGACAATTCAATCCTAAATTGCTTTAAACAATTGAAGATGGCTTCACAGAGGAGCCTTGCCAGAATTTATCCACAGTTAAGTATAACATTTAGTATAACATCATAAATAACAGGTGTACAGGGTCACACTCTGATTATGTGTAATAGTTGATAGTCGACGTTTCGACCCTCGTAGTAGGGATGGTATCCCTTACAAGGCGGGTCTTCCTCAGGACAGTGAAAGGGGGGGTGTGGGCAGATCCTTCTGTATAAATCCCATTAGTGCTCTGCAATTGGACATATTACTTCATGTGCATACGTATTCCTTGTCAATACACAACAGTGTCCTCAGTGCGATCATGAGCAATTCCCTGTCGTAATGCCCTTAGTGGGGACGGTTTACTTCATTTGGAAACGCATTCCTTGGTACTACTCAAATGTGTCCTAAGTGCAGTAGTCGGGAATTCATTGGTGGGTGGATGGTCCTGTTAGATTAATTCGGCTTTTTGGATATAGCTTGTACTGTAGCAGATTACTCAAATTACTCGTAACTGGTCAGGGACCACTCTCTCTATATCATATAATTACCCAGGTCCCTATGACTACCGGGTTGACCCTCTTACTGTAATCCCACTTACGCAGTAACCACAGCACCGAGACTGCTCTGCTCGCCGCCACAGATGATATCCACACCCTCCTCGACCAAGGACACATCCTGCTCTGATCCTGCTCGACAGGGAGCCGCCCTGGACTGGATCCGCTCTTTTCTCACTGGTAGAACCGAAAGAATCAGACTGACACCATTCCTCTCTGAACTCATGGAAATCAACTGCTGGTTACCCCAAGGATCGTCACTCAGCCCCAATTCTTCAACATCTACATGCCCCCCCTCGCCGCCATATTCAGACACCACGGACTCAGCATAGTATCCTACGCAGACGACACCCAGCTCATCCTCTCCCTCACCAAGGATCCCTTCACCACCAGATTCAACTTCCAGGAAGGAATGAAGGAGGTCGCATCGGAGAAGACAGAGGTAGTCATCCTCGTACTCTCCCCCTCCATATGGGACAACACCTGGTGGCCCACAGCCCCCCTACTCGATTCCTCTCCATGACCCAACAGATCAACGCCTTTGCCTCTAGCTGTTTCTACACGCTCCGCATCCTCCAAAAGACCTTCAAATGGATCCCCTACCGAATCAAGGAAAACCGTCAACCACACACTCCTAACCAGCAGACTGGAATACGGAAATGCCCTCTATGCCAAAATCAACAACTCGCTGCTCCACAAACTCCAGACCATACAAAACACAGCAGCCAGACTCTTCCTCGGCATCCCCCGATATGAACACATAACCCAGCATCTGCGCAACCTCCACTGGCTCCCTGTCGAGAAGAGAGTCACTTTCAAGATACTCAACCGCGCCTACAAATGCCTCCACGACACTGGACCCCAATACCGCAACAAGAGAATCTCCTTCCATGTACTCTAGAGAAACCTCCGATCCGCTGACCTCACCAAAACCCCAAGAATCCGCAAACCCAGAACAGGTGGAAGGGCCTTCTCCTAAATCGTGGTCAAGACCTGGAACAAGCTCCCTATCGACATCAGACGTGCCCCCTCCCTGAACATCTTCAGGAAGATACTCAAGACCTGGCACTTCGACTGAACGGAGCTGCTGCCGCCAGCGCCTTGAGACCCTCATGGGTGCGTAGCGCACTTACAATTCACCTGACTGATGGATCCAACGTGTAAATGCGGGAAGACAAAGGGGATATTCACAATGACAGGCGATAACTATCGCCAACGTCGGTTATCTGCAGAAATGTTACCGTCGCCTAACCCTGAATATTATCACCATGTTAGCACTGTATTATCAAGCCAACGCTACATGGCAATAGTACCAGGGTTAAGTGGTGAAAACGGACGATAACATATGCGAGATGGAGATTGTTAATCAGGCGTTATCCAGCAATACCTGTTGATCGGCCCCTTAGTGGCTGAAAAGTCCCATCTTCACTCCGGCGATATCGCACTGTGAACATGCTCCTGAAATTGTTATGTGTCAGTGGGAGCTGCAGAAAGTAAAAGCATTGCTTTTCCATCTCGGAGGACAGGGGTCACGAGGGGAAAGCCTGGATTAGCAGCTGCAATCTCTGACAACCTCTATGTAATGTATGTAATCGAGTTTAACAATTGGTCCGTAAGTTCTGCTCATGAGCTGCTCAGACATCACCAAAATGATGAAATGCCCCCAGATTCCACTAGTTCACATTACAATGAATAACAATTAACCAATAATAACTTAATTATATTTTATGAACTTTCCGACCTTTATCTCGACAAACACACCAACACACACCCATAATTAATTATCAATTAAATATTTATCAATAATAATTATTATAATTAATTTCCTTCACATCCCTTTCCCGCTACAAAAACAACCAACACCAAAAATAATAATACAAAACTTACATTAATTACACAATATACATAATTATGAATTACATAATTAATAATAAAAACATATTAAATATTTATAACTAAATTACTTCCCTCCATATACCCCTACAAACACCACAACCCACACCTGAAACGTAACTTAATTAAAGAAATAGTTACTGATTTAACATAATTAATTATCAATTAAATATTTGATATCAATTAATTATTATCATTAATTTACTTCCCACCCTGTATCCATATAAGCCCCACAACCCACTACCACAGTAAAAATAAAAAACTATCAAATTAAATTTAAAAACAACTACAAACTTTACAGACTGCATTATAAAATATTAACAATAATCACAGAAACAATTGATAACATATACAATTGATAACATATACAAATCAAATATATACTAAAATACATAAAAGTAATTCATAAACATTATTAACAATGATATTTTTGTAACAACATAGACATTCTTAACATTAATATTAACAACATAGATATTCTTGACATCGAAATTACTTACCTTAATATTTATATCATTATCCACAATATTTCAAACTCGATATTTCTGCTTCTCAATATTTTTTTTTCATCATTTTGCCTGAATACCCCTTCTGACTCCTCTGGCCATAAATCTCCCATGTCAACGCCGCAGGTATTCCTTTAATGTTGCACACGCCCGTAACTCCAGCCTCCAGCAAATCAGAAATCCATTACACGGAAAGGGGCGGACCCCGCACAACTAGAATGCTAATTATTGCATTGGTAGTGCCCCCGGGTCACCGCCATCAGCCAGCATATGAGAAATATTACAATTCCTCCTATCAAGGCATGGACGATATGGCCATGAAGCCACAGCCGAACGACAAAGAAAGTCTGCACTTCCCTGCAACTTTCCTGGCATATGCTGTATCTGAAAGGAGAAGGTTTGTAGAGCTAAGAACCACCGCAAAAACACGGACATTGGAATACTTGTGTCTTGCCAGCCAAACTAGAGGTGCATAGTCAGTCAACAGTACAAATGAGCGACCCAACAAATAATACTGAAAGGCCTCCACAGCTCACTTGATTGCTAAACACTCTTTCTCACTGGTAGGGTAACGGGTTTCACAAGGCAATACCTTCCTACTAAGGAAATGAAATGAATGAATGAAATGAAAATTAAACTTATATAGCGCGTAACTACCCTGAGGCCTCGCAGGAAAGCCACTGAATGTAATGAACCCAAGCTGTCTGGTAGGAAGAGGACCGCACCCAAACCACTATCAGAGGTATCGTTTGAAGGACAAATTGTTGTGAAAACTCTGGATAAGCTAACACTGGCTCCTCACACAGTAGTTCCTTAAGCTGACCAAAACTCACTTGATGATGGAATAACCATTTCCTAAGTTGGTTAGGTTGAGTCTTTGCTAGTAAATATATCAAAGGTGTTGCCACTCCAGAAAAGTGAGGAACAAAACCCTTGTAGTATCTTACCAGTCCCAAAAATGACCTGATTCCTTTCTTAGTAGTAGGGCAAGGTAGATCCTTAATGGCTCTGACTTTATCAACTTGAGGCCGCATCATACTATCCTGCATATGATAACCCAGATATTGTATTGAATTGGTGGCATGTGTACATTTCTCAGCATTAGCTGTCAAACAGGCCCTTCTCAAACTGTCCAGAACAGCATCCAGGGGACTAATATGTTGTTTCCTGGTCTGGCTATACACAACATCATCTAGATATGCTGCCGCATAGACATGATGATCCCACAAAGTCAAGTCCATCAAACATTGGAATATAGCTCGAGCCCCAGGGTCAACAAAGGGCAAAACCATAAATTGGTATAATCTAGAGGTGGTGGAAAAGGCTGTTTTCTCCCAAGCATTAGGGGTCAACTGGCTCTACCAATAGCCTTTTGTTAGGTTTATTGTAGTCAGATATCGTGCAGTACCTAGGATTTTAATCATTTCCTCTGCTCTTGGCACTGGATTGATGTCCAACTAAGAGACCCCATTCAATAGCCCAAAGTCGATGCTAAATTGATTGGATCCATTAGGTTTTGGAGCCAAAACCACTGGCGAGCACAAAGCAGTACAAGATGGGTCAATAACCCCCTCCTGCAACATCGCTTCCACTTCTATTTCCACCACTTTTATTCTAGCCTTTGTTATCCGATAAGGACAAAGCCTAATCAGCCTTACAACCTCTGTCTTTATATCAAGTTGTATCCAGTGTATTTTTCCTGGATGTTTTGAGAAGGCATCACTATACCTTCTTACCATGTCAGTGAGACATTGTTGTTGAGCGGAGGAAAGTGTGGGACCAAGAGGTACCCTCTAAAGGGTACCCCTGATGGAAAAATTAATTTCCTGGGGTGTGGAATCAGTCACTAAAAGATAAAAAAGATTAAAATCTTCCCCAAGATCTTGCTTATCCACCCACTTCTTAAGTAGGTTGACATGATAAATCGTGTCCTTTTCTTCCGGCATGGGCTACTGCTATCTTATATGTCACTGGGGTAACTACATATGAGCCTTGCCATGTAGCCAACAATTTATTTTCTGAAGACGGAAGGAGTATCAGCATTTTATTTCCCACATGTAACTGCCTAAGTTTTGTGTCACAATCATAACTGCTCTTTTGTTTGTCTTGGGTCTTTTCTAGATTTTGGTGTACATCCTCAAAAAGAGTAGTCACCCTTCTCTTTAATCTTCTCACTGTTCTACTGCCATGTCCAAGAGGGTCCTAGGTTTCTTACCTAAAACCAACTCAAAAGGGCTATGGGCCATATGCATGAAGACGTTCCCATAGACACAGAATGGGCAAAACCCGTTGATGCATCTGGCCCTATACCCAGTAGATGATAGAGAATTGGTTCTGTCTGTCCCAGTCCCTACCAGAGTCTGTCACAAGTTTTTTTTTTTAAAGTTTTGATTGTGCGGTTAAACCATTCAACAAGACTATCAGTTTGAGGATGATATACTAAGGTGCAAGTTTTCTTAACCCCTAGTACTTTGCAAACCTGAACCATTCATCGAGACATGGAGGGTGTGCCTTGATCAGTGAAGATCTCCCTTGTAAACCCAACCATGCTAACCATACCTATCATAGCTTGGTCAACCCCATTAGTTGTCATACTGGTCAAAGGCATCGCCTCTGGATGCCTAGTTGCATGGTCAACCAGTACAAGTGTGTACTGGTAGCCACATGCTGACATCACCAAAGGGCCCACTATGTCCACACCAACCCTAGAAAAAGGGTCCTCAATAATTGGTAAGGATTGTAGGGGAGCCCTTGGAACTTGAGACAGATTAATCAGCTGGCACCTTGCACATGCGCCACAAAACTGCCTAATGTCTGAAACTTCATTTAGTACCTACCACCCATCATCTATTTAGTTACAAATGGGGCTTCCTCAAACCAGGCTTGGTCCTTTCTCTCCTTTATTGGCCTGGCCAAAAGGAGAGGAAAGTCGTCATAGTCAATTCCCAAAGTCATCTCTTTAACTAACTGTGGAATCCTTCCTAGTCTTCTGGGGGCATATTTACAAGGACTTTATCTCTGCTTTTTTGGCTTAAAAAGCCAAAAGAGCAGAGATAAAACCAGCGCCCTATTTACAAGAGGGTGCTAACATGCATAATCACATGTTAGCACCCTTTGTCCCAACGCCTCTTTTTGCATCTCCAATGAGATGCAAAGTAGGCGTCACTGGGCGTAGTCCGGAAGGACTACCTAGCAAATTTCACTGATGTTTACATTGCGATGTTTACAAGGCAGCCCAGATGATTTTAGCACACATTAGATTTTGGAGAAAACGTCAGTTTTTGCCAAAATCTAACGTCTGCTAAAATCCTGACTTAGCCATCCCTAACATAGGGGTGGATTATGCTGATACGACCCTGTGGGTCGTATCAGCAAGGTTATCTCTGTTTTGCAGGCAACATCGCTGGAAAACCAGTGATGTTCCCTGCAAAAGGGCGATGATCTCTGGAATTTTTATCGCCCTGGAGTAATGCATTGTTAATAACACGCTACCAGGGTGATAAATACCAGAGATAGACAGCGATGATATTGTTATCGCTAGGCACGGCCAGCCATAATCATCGCTGGTTGTTGTTAATATGCCCCATAGTCTATTTTCTTCTTTTCCAGTCAATTTCTACAAAAACCACAGGATACAGCTTGCTGTCTCTGTGGACACAGGTTATTACTACAGTTTCCCCAGGTTGCCACTGGTAAGGTTTCACTTTTTCACCACTCATCACAGAATAAAAACAGCCCAAGTTGATCAGAACTTTCGTAGAGGTTTGATTGACCTGTGTAAACATGTGGTATCTGGACTTACTCCATCCCATAAAACCCGACCCTGGTAATATCCAACTTCCATAGGCTCAGGTATTGATGCCTTCTGAGGACAGTTCCAGTGAATATGACCCCGATTCCGCACATTGATAACATTGTGGTCATTAGCCTTGTGCCCTATTAACCGCATGCGTGCGGGCGGAATTCCGCCTGTACGCGGGGATTTCCAAAAGCGCACTTTACGTGACGAGCTGGGCTCGTCATCAGCGTGCGAGGAGGCTACGCCATGACGAGCCCAGCTCGTCATCAGCGTCGAAGGGGTTAAAGGAACAGGGTAGTGGTCTAACCTCTGGTGGTGGGTAAAAGTTGGTGACGAGCACCTCCAATGTAAAGAAACACACGTCGGTATCCATGGTTGAGATCCCCTAGTATCAGGGGGCCGTGATTAAGACTCCCTAAAATCAGGAGCCCTATGTTAAGCACATGCCAATTCTAGAGAACTGCTCACGGTGACATTTGGATGATGTTCCATCTGTGCATGAGTGGGTTTCGGGAGAGCATTTAACTACTGTTCCAAAAAGTTTTTAATCCATTTTTTAAGGTAGTTGGCTGCAACTAACAAGTAACCAAATCTTGAACTCGATAAAACAATGCACTAGGATTGTCCTCTGAGTTCCATTTTCTGTCAAAATGTTGGCTGATAGTACTCACTATCATAGCCCAGACATTCCAATATTATCTTTTTTATCTCACTATAAGGTGTTATACTAGCAGAACTCGCGGCTTGATAGGCCGCTTGCCGCTTCACCAATAGGAGGGATGCAATATACTGTCCCCAGAACTCGGGGGCCAGGTTGACGTATTAGCCGTTCTCTTAAAGTTGGTAAAAACGAAATCTGGATCTTCACCATGATGGTCATTTTGTAAAACTGAGCTAGGGTCATTTGAGTGAACCTTAGTATTAAGCAATGTTGTCGGTCAAATTTTGTATCGCAGTATCCTATACTGCCTGATTATTCTCCATAATGCCTGCCTAGGCTTGAATGGCTTCTTGTAAATGTTCCCAATCATTCTGTGTAGCAGGAGCCTGTCCCTCTACAAATAGTTGTAAGTGAGGCTGACCCTCATCTAGCTGTTTAAACATATTGTACTATATCACCGGCTGGGCTATCTTATTGTCCTGTAAGGGATACATATCCCACTTCTGACACCAACTGTCGTACACCTCTTATTTGTCAAATGTCTGTGATAACCAAAATAAGTAAGAATAAACATAGTTCGTTTCACACAGTCTCTTTTGTTATGTGCTTCTTCCTTATAAATTTCTCCCATTTTTCTCCGTCACTGGCGAAATGGTACGCTCGGGACAAACAGAAGAACAAGGCTATTAGCATCTAATTATCGTTTGCTACAGGAGCCTATCACAATTAGACACATCAGTATATCTCAAACATATCCGTAGTAATGTGACACTTCCTACGTCTTTACTCTTTGCACAGGGAGGGAAGCACGGATCAAAGTCATGAGGACAGAACGTAAGAACTGCGAGATCCAATATTGCAACTTTAGTTCAGGATCTACAAGCCCTGCTAAAAGGAAGCAAAGGGTGAAACATAAAAAACTACTGGATCACCAGCAACTTTGGAATATAGCACGGGTGGTTGTAATTTGAGGGACCATGATGAGATTAAAAGGCTAGATCTGAATCTTTATTCTGATAGCCATTCTTTCCAGGGGTCTGACCGTAAAAAGACAGAAAGAAGTGTTCTGCCCGCATTTATCATTCTGGTAGAGGATAGCTAGCCTCCAGTCTTCATTAGAGATACACCCCAAGGAGAGAAGGTAAGAGAAATATCATTCTCCTCCTTAGTACCTGAAGGCTTCAGAGAAATATATGCAAAGGAGCGGGCATTGAAACATTCTCCAGTCTTGTACAAAAACCAAGCGGTTGGGAAGAAATTAGATTTCATGCCATTCATTTGTGGAGTGAGCCCCAAATACAAGCTCAATATTTTATGAAGCTGGAAGCACAGCACGATATAAACGCCATCTTAGATCAATTTCAATATCAGAGCATCGTAGCTCCATATAGTTCTACAATGAACACCCATCTTTTACCACTTTTAAAACCTGATGGATCCTATAGAATAGTTTTAGATAGTTTATAGGAATTTTAAGTCACACACACATACACTTACGCAGTACAGAAAGCTCATAGCACAGGACGTATGACAAACCTGGTGCAAAAAAATATATAACAACACTAGACATATCCGATGGTCAACCGCTTTACCCTTTAACAGCCTACAATTCTAGTTTAAACGTTTGCCGTTAGGCTATAAGAATAGTCCTGGCCTGTGGCAAACATCATGGAGGTCTTACAACGAGATCCCAAGGTAACATCTGACATTGAAATCAGAGTAAGTAAAGGTTCCATAAATGGAGTTGTTTAACAGACAGGTGACTTCTCAAACTGTTTTGTGATGTCCAGTCCACAAATGACAGGAAAACTTATTAATTATAGTCAAATTTACAAATCAGTAAGATCTCAAATGAATCACAAAAACAGGTGTATAGGCTTCAGCATATAGTTCTGATAATTAACATAGAGGAAAATATAAGGAAACGGGCGATACAACATAAAGAATCTTGAATAAAACCCAAAAAACGTGTTATACACAACTGATAAATTGTAGACATTTGCCAATGTACAAATCAACCATTCTCTTCATTTGACATATGAATGAACATCAATATATCAAGATAAATAAATGACACAGATAGTCCAAGATAGAGATGAGTGGTGCGTCACAGTTTCAGTCTCAATTGGTGAACATCCACGAGACCATCTTCAGGACTGTGTTGTTTTATGCAAAGATACATAGAGGATCTCGCTGTAGACAATAAAATAATCAAAACTATAATACAGCGGAAACATGTGTCTGTAAATAGTGAAATACACCTGTGGTGAATAGCGCATATTACCCCCTGGTCCCTTATGTCCTCGCCCCATTCATTACTATGTGGAGATAACCATCTCCTGACAGAAAAAAGATCAGAAGAATGCTGGGACACTAGCCCCGCCCCTCCCAACCGGGAGTACATAAGGGGTACTTACTCAGCATTCCGCCTGTTTTTTTAGGTCTCGCTATTACATTCTGCAAGGAATGAATAGCGAGAATTATAGGGTTGCATCAGGAAAGCTAAACCAGCCAGCGGATTTCAACAAGTGCATGTGGTCTCGTGAACATGCTCCCATCCGCCTGCTGGTTTAGCTTTCCTGATGCTCTCCCACATCAAAGCAATCAGCCTCCCTCCCACAGGCTTCCCCATCGTGCGCAGTGCGCGATGGCCTCACTTCTCCTCCCCTCTAATTGCTCTCACTTTCACGGCCACCAGCTATTTCAAAGCGATCCCCTCCGCCCCCTGCTGCACCCCATATGGTTTTGTTGAAGCGCCTCGCCTCCCCCCGCGGCGTCCATTATTTGAAATAGTTTACCGATTTGCGGCGCTCTACTTTTAGTTTGGGGCTTCTACATTTTTGGAGCACTTTCGTTTTGCCGACAACAGCCATTGTAGCATTTGACAAATTATCAGTACAATTTGCATTATAGTACATCTTTAAAAAAAAGAAATCTCATATAACGCATGTCTGGTATGTGCCTTCTTTCTCATTGTCCTTATTTGATTTTTGTTCCTGCTTGTTGTTCAAGAACTGTTTTCAACTCCGCCTGACACTAAATGTCGTATTTTGGCAGCTCCTGAGTTAGCGTTTAGCTCAGCTACACGATCTTTTTCACTAAGTTGACCAAAATGTACGGGGGCCATTTTGACTCCTTTCGGCTCCCATTTTGTATGAACATGCTGCCTCATGGTCAGCATGCCCCTCGTCCTTTCTCGATACCCATGGTCATCTACTTTGCTCAGCAACAGGCTATTTTTAGCACTGGTCAAGCGCACATGCGCATTATACATCGACTGGTCATTCTTTAGGAATGTTAGCACAAACTGACCAGTACTACTGAACTCCTCCCACATGCTGGCCGTGTTCCAAAAATGACCTTATATGTACCTAAAATGTGTAACTTGTAAACGCCTACCTTTTTATTGCTATTAAACTGTATAAAAGAGGTCGCGCACCGATGTTCGGTGTGCTACTTCTTGCATTGCCGAAGGGTGCTGTAGGAATGTACCACCACCCCATGGGGTCTTAATAAACTTGTCTTTTGCATTTTCCAGTGTCCGTGCCAACTTCTATACTAAGGTGTTCGAGAGTTTAGCAGAGTATGTAGGCCTGATTGAACCCAACACCACAATTGGCGACCACGAAGGGACTCATCGGCGACTCGGACGCCCGAAGGAGAGGTCGTGACGAAGGTTTGGAAACTCGCCATGGAAGCGATCGCTGCCATTGAGTGACCCGAGTCTTGGCACCCACAGTGTTTTTCCCTTCCTTCTGATCTGACCTTCCAGGTGGCGCCGGTCCTCGACTGAGATTCTGATCTTGGATTGTCGTGTATTGCCGTTTGGCTGATTCGATTAAAGAACTTGGCAGTTGGACCTTGGACGTTTGAAGATACTTGGTAAGCTTATGATTGGTAAGGTAGTCTACTGACTCTTACTGTGGCTTTTTGAATTTGAATTTGAATTTGTTTGAGTTAGCTAACATTTGGATCTATGAATTTGACTTATATGTGGAGTGCACCTCACATAGGCAGGCATGTAGGGATATTTCTCTAATTTTGTTCTTGTTTGAGCGGCACATCGTGTATAAAGCACATGAAGTGCCATTTTATGTAGTATCACGTTTCTGTGATATTTTGACATGCCTGTTTTCAGCACACTCCGAGGAATGTGCTGTTTTGGAAATGGTACCAATTATCGATTAAATGAATCACAGCCGGCTCCCCCAGAGGGGACTCCTAATCGCGAGATGTATGTAAAATTTGGCATCCCGCCAATAATGTACAGCACGTTATGGCACAAATATAGTAAAGCCGATCGTGAATTGCAGTGGCCACTACATGGGTCATTTGATTTACGAAAGGTTCAATATATAGAGCAGTGTTTGTTTCAGCGCAGGTCTAGACAGGATATGTTTGATTGTGTGCGTATGTGGGAGAAAGAGGTGCGTGAACGATTGAAGCATGAGGAAGCCTTGGCGGAGAAGGTGCAGCGAAAGGCTGCGCGTGATAAAGCTTTACAGCTACAGGAGAAGGAACTACAGGCGTCCTCTTTATCCGGTCCTTACTAATGAAACAGATGATTTTTCATTATTAGATCGTTGTCCGCCTCCGTACATCGCACCTACGGCTCCGAACGAGGAATCGGATGAGGACAATGAGCACACACAGCGTACAAGGTTATCTTCGGATCGAACTGCGGAACTGCGTTCGTTCGCACGAAAGCTAAATGTTAATACTATAACTGTTTCTGACATTAGTAAGCAAATGGAACAATGGTCCGATAAAGAGCGATTGTATTTCTTAGATCATTTTGGAGATGAGGTTGTTGAACGATTTAGAAAGTATTCTCCTGAGTTAGAACCTAAGGATATATCAAAGGGTCGCGATAACTTTCGTAAAGGTCTTTTTATTCTTTCAGATGCGGACGAATTTTTCAAACGCTTGGTTCAGCTACGGAATGAGGCGTCGCGGCTACAGGAGTTGGAAAGGAAATCGGGTTCGCCTGCGTCCGGATCGACGGAGATATCCAAAGAAGGCTCTATCTCTGGAACAGATAAGATCGCTGCGATTAATGTTAAACCTATGCGAGAAGCTGCGCCTTTGTATGTCCCTCATAAAGGGGATGGCACAGACGATGATAAAACATCTAAAGACGCGAAGGGTTATTTTATATATAATTGGGTTTATACGCCTTGGAATAGAGCAGATGTTATGGCGCTTAAGAATGCTTTGCCTGATCCCCGTAAAAATCCAGCGGCTTTCTATGAAAGTGTTGAAAGTGCGATTTCCTCGTGTATTATGACACTAGTTGATATTGATTTGTTCTTTGGGCTAATATTGCCCCCTGATATGTGGAGAGCGATTCGTAAGTTTGATGATCAACGGTTCTCGGGGCAAGTTGGAAGGATATAGTTCAAGCTGATCTAGACAGGGAACCAGCATGTAAGCCTTGTCACTTAATATTGGAACTCCCAGGGGCTATCCTAAATAAATTAAAAACTCTTGTTCCTGCTAAAAAGATTGATTGGACCATGTTAGCCTCTTGCAAGCAGAAAGCGGATGAATCGGTTTCTGATTTCTTCTCTCGTTTTGAGGAAGCGTTCCATGATTACAGTGGGCAATTATTAACAGAGGATACAGGCAGACATTTATTTGTTGATAAGTATGTGGCTAATCTCCTACCGGAGATTGCAAAACGATTAAAGGCGAGTGAAAGTTCATGGACCACGGCAACCCCTGCTTCTTTATTGACTATGGCTCAATACTATGAACGACAGGAATTGGAGGCAAAGGAAAGTAGTGATAAGAAAGCGAAGGATTTGAAGACGAAGGTAATGATGGCTCAGGTACAGGCTACGAGGGGGAACAATAGGGGTAGACGAGGATCGTATAATAATGCGCCTCCTCCTCGTTCCGACATATCTGTGAATCAGTGTGAATACTGTAAACAGTTTGGACATTGGATTGCAGATTGTCTGGTGTTTCGAGAACAGTGTAATTTGCGTGGGCGAGGAAGTGGAAGGTCTAGGAATAATTATGGAGGATCGAGAGGTGGAGCGAATGATCGCGGAGGATATGGAGCAAGGGGTCGTGGTCAGACAGACTATAACACGTTCGATAACCGCAATCAATATCAGATAAATGAGGGTGGCTCTGCTGAGTCACGTGACGAGCACTATGCATAGGATTGCGTAGGATGGGGTGTGGAATAGGTTGAGGTACCAGTTGATCAAAGGGGTCCATATATAGAAGCACATGTCTTGGGTTCTACTGATCAGTTTCTGGTCGATACAGGAGCTACTCGTAGCGCTTTGTCCAAACACTTGGTTCCAAGGGCTCCCCTGTCTGGCGAGGTAATTACAGCTATAGGGTTCGATGGAACACCTACTTCTAGCCCACTGTCTCAACCTGTTACATTTCATGTTGATAAATTTGTCGCCCCCTGTCCCTTTTTGTTATCCCCAAACACACCAGATAATATTATGGGACTCGATATGTTAAAACATTTTCGAGCTACTATTCGCTGTGCTCCAGAAGGAGTGCGGGTTGTGTTGAATGAAAATTATCCAGAAATTGAGCGAGTGTGTCTTCTCCAAGAATCTGAAGTGTTAGCCTCCCTACCAAAAACGCTGTGGGCAACTTCTGATACTGATGTAGGACAGATGATTATTCCTCCAGTACGTATTACTGTAAAGGAGGGAGTATCTCTGCCACGTGTTCCACAATATAAAATTTCGAGGGAAGGCAAACTTGCTTTGATACATATTGTGAATGATTTGATTACAGCAGGAGTAGTTGAGGAAGTTCCCTATAATGTTTGTAACAGCCCAATTCTACCGATCCTTAAAAGAGATACAGATGCTAAGGTTTACCGTTTTATCATTGACTTGAGGGAGATTAATAAGATAGTAGTGCCTCAGTACCCGGTGGTATCTGACATCACCACGTTGCTTACGTTGGTTCCACCGACGGCGACTACTTTTACAGTCATCGATTTGAAAAATGCATTTTTCTCGATTCCTGTACATCCTGATAGTCGATCCCTTTTTGGTTTTACATTAAATAATAAATCATATAGATTCTGTCGAGTTCCTCAAGGTTATACAGAAAGTCCTAGCATCTATAGTCAGGCTTTAAAAAGACAGCTTGATTCCTTTGAATTACAGGATGGAGTGACTCTTATTCAGTATGTGGATGACATTTTACTTGCAGCAGACACGCAGGAACAATGTGAGAAAAGTACTTTTTCCTTGCTTTCCTTTCTTGCTAAAAATAATCATAAGGTTTCGAAGAAGAAGTTGCAATACTGTAGACCCAAGGTGACCTACCTCGGTCATCTTTTGTCTAAGGAGGGCCGTGCATTGACACCAGATCGAATTCAAGCAATTTTAGATACACCAGTCCCCCGTACTCAGAAAAATGTTCGTGCCTTCATAGGTCTGACGTCTTTTTTTAGGCAATGGATATTGGGATTTTCTCACATTGTTAAGCCTTTGTTAGCATTGTTGTCCAAAGATACACCGATTCCCATTGAATGGACAGATGAATGTCAGAATGCTTTTAAGCAATTGAGACAAGCTCTTTGCTCTGCACCAGTGTTAGGTACACCTGATTACACGAAGATCTTTACATTGTACGTACACGAGAAGGATGGGTGCGCATTGTCAGTCTTAGTGCAGTTACATGGAGATAAGCAGAGACCCTGTCCATACTTCTCGGCGGTACTCAACCCTGTGGCTCGAGGATTGCCTGGATGTTTTCGAGCATTTGCAGCAACAGCAGTAGCTATACGACAAAGTGAGGGAATAGTTTTGTCACGTCACACAAACTGTTGGTGTTAGTTCCCCATGCGGTAGATGCGTTGTTGAATCAAACGAAAACACAGCATCTAACTAGTGCACGCCTAACAGGATATGAGCTAACGTTGTTGGCACCGCACATCACACTAAAACGATGTGCTACACTGAACCCTGCTACTTTATTGCCCTATCCTGTTGCTGAGACCCAGAAGGAAGAACAACATGACTGTGTTTTTCTGACTGAGGAACAAACAAAGGGTCGTATCGATTTACAGGATACGCCATTTCCAGATGTAGATGGGGAACTGTGGGTTGATGGATCGTGCATGAAATTACCAGATGGTACGACTTCCGCAGCCTATGTGATCACGACACTTAAGACAGTGGTAGAAGCGGCACTAATACCCCAGAAATCGGCTCAAGCAGCGGAATTAATAGCCTTAACGAAAGCATGTGAGTTAAGTGCCGGACTATGTGTGAACATCTATATGGATAATCGCTACGCTTTTGGAGTAGTGCACGATTTTGGCCTACTCTGGAAAGAACGAGGATTTTTGACTTCACACGGAGTACACATCATGCATGGAGAATTGGTACGCGATCTCCTGAATGCATTATTGTGTCCAAAGAAAGTGGCTATAGTCAAATGCAGCGCACACAAAAAGGTGACAGATAAAATAGGTCAAGGCAATGCTTTTGCAGATCGCATTGCGAGAGAGACTGCTATGCTACAAGATAATTCTCCCATGTATGTGGTGAAATCACAAGCTGAGCGATGGCATGATGCTAGAGAGGAAATATTAGACATACAGAGGTCAGCATCTGAAGCAGAACTTGTGAAATGGGCCACTGAAGGAGTGTTGGATGATGAGGGTTGTTGGCGTAGTAAAGACATGGAAAGATGGAAATTACCTACGGCCTATTTACAAACAATGGTGCAAATGACACATGGGCTGGCACACATTGGAGCTCTCGCAATTACTAAATTGCTCACACGGGTTTGGGAAAATCCTGAGATTGCTAGTACGGCTAAGAGAGTGGTTCAGACCTGTCTGATATGTTTACAGCACAATCCTGGACAAGGGACTTATACTCCCAAAGGAGGGTTTGTTCCACCTACTGCACCATTCAAAGTACTGCAAATGGATTACATCCAGCTGGAGCGCTGTAATAACCTCAAGTATGTCTTAGTGGTGGTGTGTGCCTTCAGTAAATGGATTGAGGCTTACCCCACGAAAGATAATACAGCATTGACAACAGCTAAGGTGTTACTCAAAGAGTACTTCCCGGGCTATGGTGTTTGTAAGTTTATGTGGAATGATAACGGTCCTCATTTTATTGGGAAAGTAGTGGAGTACGTCCTGAAAGGATTGGGAATCAAGCAAAGATTCCACGCTGTCTTTCACCCACAATCAGCAGGTTTGGTAGAAAGGTATAATGCAACTCTGAAGCTGAAGCTAGCAAAGATCGTGGCATGCACATCTTTGAAATGGCCGGACGCTTTGCCTTTGGCATTGCTGTCTATTCGATCAGTGCCACATTCTCGAACTGGCCTCACCCCCTATGAAGTGGTGTTTGGAAGGCCGATGAACATTTGGGGAGTTCCTAAACCTCGTTTGATACATGATGTGCCTTGTATAATGATGAATGACTATCTGGCACGATTAACAAATGATTTACTTTCTATTCATCAACAGGTTCGAGAAGCGCTCCCTGATAACTCCACTGGAGAGGCTCACGATCTTCATCCTGGGGACCACTTAATGGTTCGTGTGTTCGAGAGGTCCAGTAGTTTGGAACCAAGATGGCATGGCCCTGAGCAGGTGCTGCTAGCGACCCGAACTGCAGTGAGAGTCACCAACAAGAAACGGTGGATTCATTCCACCCATTGTCGTCGTGTTTCCCCGGATCTGGTGAGCCCTGTGGTGCTATCCGACTACAGAAATATTTTGGATGCAGAAAAGAGCCCAGCTGTTGCGTCCAATGAATCGGAGGGAGCCTTCCCGGACCACACTGTGCCTGATGGAGTGAAGTACAATCTACGTCCCAGGAAATAATTTTTTCTTGCATTTTTGAAACTGGTTAGTAACCGTTCTGAGGTTTGTGAAACGGAAGCCGGGAATATCAAGGGGGGGGATCAGTTCTGTCCAGTGTAGCGACACCCGTCTTGAATCTCGGAGAACAAATCAACGTCAGCTCCAGTCCAGAACTACCTTTTTTTTTTTTTTTCTTAGTTTGCTTCTGAAGAACATTGTTTCGTGAATAATGGCACCTCCTCCGACACGAAAGGGGAGAATTTGTGGTGCTGTACTGTTTGTTTTGACTATAGTGGTAATAGCAGTAGTAGCTTGGACTATAGAACAATTGTTTCCTGCACGAGAACATTTACTGCCTACCACTCCAAGCCCATCCGAACATTTTCATTTTACTTTGCCTTATCATGAAGAGAGACATAGACAGACTTATTTGAATAACAGTTTCATTCAGATTTTGCATCACACTCACAACATGACCAACACGTCCAATTGTTGGGTATGTGGAATGTTGCCCGGGCATCAGAAGAGGGGTGGAACTCCACTTTTTCCTCTCCCGTTTTCTCATAATGGTTCTTGCAATGCCTGGTACACTCTTCTTTTCACTTTACGATGGCCAACGAAAGGTGGACTACTCTTTCGGTTGAACAAAATCTGTTTCAATGATAAAGATGGCTACCCACAAGCTGAAGGAACTAAATTTGAGTGGGAAGAGTACCGTCCGGATAATGTATCTACACCTCGTATTTTTACAAATCAAAGACTCATAAATGTGTCGAACTCACATGTGATAACTGTTATTGATACAAAAGCAGATCTTTGCATTAGAAATAAAGGTACAATCCCTGTAGGCCGCAGTGAATGTAATATCACACTTACATTTGATACTCCAAATGGAATTGCATTTGTAGCCTCACGTAATACATATTTCATTTGTGGAAATAAGGGATATCATCGTCTTCCACTGGGATGGTTAGGAGCCTGTTACATAGCCTTTGTATTACCGCCTGTATTTATTGCTACACCTATGTATCACAATGATTATGTGTTGTATCATGACTTTGTACTAAACAGAGTTAAAAGAACATTAGATATTGATGGGATAGACCAGACCGATACCTCCTTACAGCAATATGTAGATTTCAATCTAGGATTATTTTCATTCGTAGGAGCTGCATTAAACAGTAGAAAGATGAGACGGCTTACACGTGTTGTAGAAGCAGTTGCTAATGAAACTGCCTCCGCTTTAGGAAATATAACTGAAGAATTGCAGATTACCAGGATTGTGACGCTCCAGAACCGGATGGTTCTAGACGTGATACTAGCTGATCGTGGAGGAGCATGCCGCATTATCGGCAGTAGCTGCTGCGTGTACGTGCCAGATAATTCACCTTCTGTGTATGATGCAATCACTAAACTACATAAAATAGCTGCTGAGATTCACCCAGAAAATGGAACTTGGACCTTTTCTAGTTGGTTCTGGACTCTACTTGGTACATGGGGTTGGAAATTATTAACTATTCTATGTATTATTATCGGAATACTGTTTTCTCTTTGTCTATGTATTCAATGTGGCCCTACCTAATGCTCTGTATGTATCACAGCTTGTATCCCGTCCAAACGAGCTATTATTAAGCAAGAGAAACTAATTAATGATGAAGTGATGAAAATAATGGCGATCAATATTGATGATGAGAACCCTGATTACTACCGTTATGAGGTAGCTTTTGCTAAACGCTAAAAGGGACGTCTGTCGTATTTTGGCAGCTCCTGAGTTAGCGTTTAGCTTAGCTACACGATCTTTTTCACTAAGTTGACCA
Organism: Lissotriton helveticus; assembly: GCF_964261635.1. Taxonomy (NCBI): domain Eukaryota; kingdom Metazoa; phylum Chordata; class Amphibia; order Caudata; family Salamandridae; genus Lissotriton; species Lissotriton helveticus. The sequence goes on from NC_136065.1 coordinate 36,621,674, forward strand.
AAATGTACGGGGGCCATTTTGACTCCTTTCGGCTCCCATTTTGTATGAACATGCTGCCTCATGGTCAGCATGCCCCTTGTCCTTTCTCGATACCCATGGTCATCTACTTTGCTCAGCAACAGGCTATTTTTAGCACTGGTCAAGCGCACATGCGCATTATACATCGACTGGTCATTCTTTAGGAATGTTAGCACAAACTGACCAGTACTACTGAACTCCTCCCACATGCTGGCTGTGTTCCAAAAAAGACCTTATATGTACCTAAAATGTGTAACTTGTAAACACCTACCTTTTTATTGCTATTAAACTGTATAAAAGAGGTCGCGCACCGATGTTCGGTGTGCTACTTCTTGCATTGCCGAAGGGTGCTGTAGGAATGTACCACCACCCCATGGGGTCTTAATAAACTTGTCTTTTGCATTTTTCAGTGTCCGTGCCAACTTCTATACTAAGGTGTTCGAGAGTTTAGCAGAGTATGTAGGCCTGATTGAACCCAACACCACATAAAGACAATCGCACACCAACATGTCACACCCACCGCGTTCCTTAACGACGTAGGCAACATTTCCTGAGCTCACAAACTGGCGGACCCCTCTGTGTCGGAGCTGTTAATTGCTTTGGCCCATTGACACGAAAATATTTTATTTCCTTTGGCTATCTATGACAATGCACTAGACGTGAACGAAAGCTTCAACATAACTTCAAGAAAGTGGTCTAATGCATTTGAATACTTGTCAAATAGATATTTTGTAAAAGCAACTGTACTGTGTCACGGGCTTGGGAGTCCGGCTTAGATACGATTGGGCTGTCGTTTGCTTATGAGAGTAAGCAGGTGACAGGTAGGTTATGGGACTGCAATCCCTTTCATCGGGATCTGAAGTGGGAGTGGTAAGGTAAGACGAGAAGTGAACTAAATTTCTCCTGTGGAGTGAAGGGGTGGCCAGAGACAGACCCATACTGTATCTTGCTCTGTCACTACTGATTGCGGCCAGTCCACGCTGCGCGTAACCCGTCTCCCCCTTAATGTTGGGCGAATCGTGGCTCCTCTACCCGTTTCAATGTCTTGGTTTCGTTGTGTTTTCTATCGTACTCTGTGTGCACGCTCATCCTCAAGTTCGTGCACCTCTTGCGTAAATCTCCCTGATTCACTTATTTCTAGGCTTGGTTCATAGCCTGACAGCAGAGTATGCGAATCCTTCCATCTTAGATATCCCTTTAGGTTAGACTGCATTCCCGCACTGTGGCCCTCATTACAGCTCCCTAACTCCTGACCTCATCTCCCCCCGTCTGCCAACTCCTGTCCCAGCCCCTCTGTCCAGCACCTCCTGACCCCGGGAGCCCCCTCCTCCGGCCGCACCCCGAGTATGAGGGCAGCGTGTTCAGCTGTCCTGTCCTGAGACAACCAGCTCCTTGCAGCCCCTCTCCCGCTCCGGCAGCTGTTCCAGCAACACTCCCCCCAACCCTGTCCAACTCCAAGCCTGTCTGGGCATTCCGACTCGAGATGACCCCCTCCCAGCCACTTCCCTTTGGACACTGGCCTTTATTGGTTCAAACAAACAGGAGGCGTCGTTGTTCAGTATACTCCCTCCCCAGTACAAAGGCACCTGGGAGTGGGGGGCTTCAAGCCAAGGACCCCCACCCTTCCCCTCAGGAACAAAGGCAGACCGGGGGCAGACTTCGGGCCAAAGGGCACAACCTATTCCCAAGGAGGGCGTTTAGTATATCGATTGTTTGGGTTTGAATGCCGGCTCCGCCCTGCACCCTTCTGTGATTTTAGACAGGTAAAGTGAAAAGTCAAACATTCCTGGAATCTGCAGTTTCTTCCTCTAACTCGTCCGCCCGGAACCCCAGGGGTTCGATTCAACGCTGATTGCATTTGAGGGTAATACAAGGTGCGCATCTTTAACTCTTAACACACCGAGTTTCGAGGAGTTGTGTTACTGGGAACCGCAGTCCCTCTCCCAGAGGTCCCATCTCGGACAGTTGAGGTAGCACTTGCTCTGATGGGTTACTTACCACCTCCAGGGAAGGGTGCTTTGTAAATAAATGTAGGGTGCCAATGATACAACACGGCACTCTGCACTACTCAGCTATACTGTGCATGTAGTGCCTAGATACACTCTGTATGAATTACTCAGCTATACTGTGCACGTAGTGCCTAGAACGATTCTGTATGAATTACTCAACTATACTGTGAATACAGTGCCCAGATAAGCTGTGAGTGAATTGCCCCCAGGCAATCTTTGGTAAAGTGAACGGCGCTTGTGTCAGGTAGGATAAATATTTTATTATTGCCATTTTTCTTGCCTCTGCCCCCTTGATTGTGCTCGTTTTCTAGCCTTCTGCCCCCTGATTGCACTCGTTTTTCTTGCCTTCTGCCCCCTGATTGCACTAGTTTTTCTTGCCTCTGCTCCCCTGTTTGTGCCGTTTTTCTTGCCTCTGCTCCCCTGTTTGTGCCGTTTTTCTTGCCTCTGCCACCCTTTTTGTGCCCCTGTTTGTGCCATTTTTCTTGCCTCTGCCACCCTGTTTGTGCCGTTTTTCTTGCCTCTGCCACCCTGTTTGTGCCGTTTTCTTGCCTCTGCCACCCTGGTTGTGCCATTTCTCTTGCCTCTGCTCCCCTAATTGTGCCATTTTTCTTGCCTCTGCCCCTGAATGTGCTCGTTTTCTTGCCTTCTGCCCCCTGATTGCACTCGTTTTTCTTGCCTTCTGCCCCCTGATTGCACTAGTTTTTCTTGCCTCTGCTCCCCTGATTGTGCCATTTTTCTTGCCTCTGCCACCCTGATTGTGCTCATTTTCTTGCATTCTGCCCTCTGATTGCACTCGTTTTTCTTGCCTTCTGCCCCCTGATTGCACTAGTTTTTCTTGCCTCTGCTCCCCTAATTGTTCTATTTTTCTTGCCTCTGCCCCCCTGATTGTGCTATTGGCAATGTAAATGACAATGCTATTTATGTTTTTTCGTAGGTGGCTCTGTGTGGGTGGCTCTGTCTGTGTGAAGGTGGCTCTGTGTAGGGTGTAGCTATTGGCATTGTAAATGACAATGCCATTTATTTAACGATTAAGCTATTGGCAATGTAAATGACAATGCCATTTATTGATGATTTTAAAAAAAGAAAAGAAATGTCATGAGCAATGCCAATAGCTCTACCTTTAATGATGCCGAGACCATTGCATTGTAAATGCTTGTTTGTTTATGTTCATAGGTACAGACATTACAATATGTCCCCTTGCAGTGTATGCTTATTGTTCACAAAGATAAACACTTAATGTCAACATGTGGTTTGAGCTGACCCATGTTGTGACATGTTAGTTTAGTCTACGAACTAAAAAGTGATAGCCACAAACTACGTGTAAATTATACCTCCAATTACCTATACTCATGTGTGCGCGTGCTCCACGGGGAGCAGAGTGCAGACATCTCTGCAACTGCTGTGAACGGACCGGAGTTCCCTTCCCAGGCCTAGTTCCTAATGCTATTTTTGAGTGTGTAATTTATAAGCAACTCATTGTTTGGATTGCAACTCATCAAGATGGTAACCTTAAAACACTAGCTGCACAGAATTGCTCAGCTGGTTTATACTAGACCTGCATTCCAATTAGTTTTCTATCTCAATGTTGATGCATTGAACTAAGTCCTTGCACCAAAGGGTTGAAATCGACTCCTGGTGCTCTGGGGACCCCCCAGATATCATATCAGATGAAGGGTGAGGACTGTGTTCCCAGACAGTGGACGTGTATCCCCTACATTCCTGTAGCTGGAGGAAGGATACTCAGACAATGAAGTGAAAATGATGAATATCTTTATACATTTTGGGACCTTTTCGTTAGCAAAGAGCTGCTAAATAGGCCCTTAGCACTTTTGTTTGGTGGATAGTAGTAGTGAGGGATATAATTGCAGATTCTGTTTTGAAAGGAGAGAAGGTTTCTTGCAGAAGCCTGCCCGGTCTGCTGCTGTAGAGGAAGAAACTCACACCACACTGTGCCTTCCTTGTGAGCGGGCCGGGGTGGATACAACTCCAGCACTAGCTACTGTTAGAAGCATCCTTCTAAACAAGGGCTGTGTCTGGAGTCTGAGCAGCACTTGAAATGACAGCCACCCGAAACGATTCGACAGTCTTAGACAGTGGACCACATCCCCTGTTCAGATTTTGTGTATAAAAGCTGTACCCATCCCACCTTCTATGCTTTGTTCCAGTTTCAAGTTCTTTATGACAAACGAAGGAAGTGCTTACAGAGTATTCGATACGATACGAAAATACTTTATTCGGTTAAAAAGCAAGATAACCATAAAAGTAGCATGAAAGGTACAGTTTACAAGAGGTAGAGTTAAATTCATATATACAATAAAAATAATCAATCCATTTGAATTGATTTACGACACTTAAAAACCAATTTTAAAAATTCTGCAATAGAGGCAACCATAAAAACAGTATCCATTTTCTGGCACTCTATGAACGCTAGGCGGCATCTATATACATTTAAATCTTTAAGGATAGGGATGATAAGTTTCTTTTGAGGAAGGGTATAAAATTTACAAAAGAATAAAATATGTATATCAGATTGTTTGGAAACATCATCACATGGACAAAGACATAAATCCTTCGACCAACAATTCATCACGGGGAACGATAATGTCCTAAAAACTATATTCAGTCTAAGTCGGGTCAAAAGGTACCGTTCATGATTGGACATGTACAATGAAAGATAAGGCTGCAATCTCTCTCCACTTAGGATCTCCTGGTGGGCAGAGACAGTCTTTTTTCTCGCCTCCTCTGTATATCTCTTTTCCTTGAGGTAAACCATACACAGATTTTTCAAATCTCTTCTGGATATGTGTTCCATTGATTGTGGGTCCTCAAAGTATTGGGGGCAACTTATTTTTCCAAGAAAGTCTCTGACATAGTCTATCCATTTAAAGTCGCTGATATTGTCCAATACCATGATGTCCTTTAAAATAGCCCGATTGACAACACATTCTTCATTTGTCCACACCCTATGCCAAAGAAGAACTGGCTGAATTCTGATAGTATCAGTAGCATAAAATATTCCCAATTCAGCATGGCATATCATTGTTGCAGTACTTTGGGGTACGGACAGAATGTGGCATAAAAACTTATTTTCCATGATTTGGATTGAACTGATGTTTGAATAGCCCCATAATCCTGCACCATAGGTGGCTACAGATATACAAGTCGCATTATAAACAGTTAAAATCTCTTTTATGGGTTTTTTACCTAGTTTTTTCATAAAACATTTTAGGGCCATGATAGTTTTAGAAAATAACAAAGATCTAGCATGAATTGCTGTAGTCCATGAGCCACTTTCATGGAACAATATCCCCAGATAAGGGAAGGTGGGGGTCCTTTCTAAGGGATTGGAGTTTATAAAAATAGGCTTCACATGCTGGTTTGTTCTGGGCCCGCAGTACATAGATAAAGTTTTAGAACAATTAATTTTCAAATCTAAACCAAGCATGAAGGTGTTAAAGGCTGTAACCAAAGTTTGTAAAGCCATTGGGGTGCGCGCCATCAGGACAGCATCATCAGCGTACATCAGTGCAGGGACAGGCCTACCTCTCACCATAGGCATGTCCCTGCCCTCCTGCACGAGATGCTTCTCCATTCCATTTATGTATAACAAGAATAGAAAGGGGGCTAAAACGCACCCTTGGCGCACACCCCGCCCAATCCCAAATTGTCTACTGCATTCACCATTGTTCCCATATCTGACACTAGCAGTGGCCCCTGAATACAGCTCTCTCAAAAAACATATAATGGCGTTGTCTACCCCCAAGCCAGCCATAATTAACCATAATTTAATATGAGACACACAGTCAAAGGCTGATGATAAATCAACAAATGTGAGGTATAGACGTTGTTTTTTGACCTTTATATACTTCTGTTGCAAGGTGAAAAGATTCAAACCTTGCTCTATGGTCCCTAAACCCTTTTGGAACCCAAATTGAAAGTCACTTAACACCCCAATATCCTCAGCCCAGCTTTGCAGTTTAGCTAAAACCACTCTCCCCAAAATTTTTATAGAAGAGTCTAATAAGGAAATTGGCCTATAGCATGTACAACTTAGCCTGTCCCCTTTCTTAAAGATTGGGACTATTACTGATGTAAACCAGGTAGGAATAGGGCTATTTGCCAGAGCGGCATTGAAGAGCTGGACTAACAGTGGCCCCCATAGTTCGATGTTAGCCTTATAGAGGTCAGCTGGTATACCGTCTGGTCCTGCTGCTTTACCCCCCTTAGTCGCCTTCAGACTTGCTATAACTTCAGGAAGGGTTACAGTCAGAGTTCTGGATGTATCTAAATTTAACAACCCCACATCCTGGCCTGTTTCAGGGATTAGTTCCACAGCCTTATAGAGGGAGGAAAAATGTGTCACCCACTCATCTTCTGAGATAGCAATTTCCATGCGTGCTTTTTGTTCATGTAAGAGGGGGGTGTTAATAACCCTCCAGAAAGCAGCCGGATCCTTTGATTTTGAGGCATCACATAGGTTATCCCAAGCCTCCCTTTTTATCGAGGCCTTCCTATCCCTCAGTGCTAAATTGTAGTCCTTCCTTGCAATTCTAATTTGGGATACATCCCGTGGTCTATTGTGAATTGCATGTCTAAGCTTTGTTAGAGCTCTGGTGCACTTTCTATCAAACCATTTCCTATTAGACTTCAGGGAATTTTTCCTATTTACCCACAATGCTTCCTTAATTTTACTGGAAATGATATTAAAATGGGTTATTATTTCACAATTCTCTGCGTATTCATCTAAACAGATCGAAAAGCTGCTCATGCATTTACTCAATATTTTATACAGAAAATCATCCGGGACCAGTCTACTCCATTTAAGGTTGTAACCATTTTGGGCACCCAACCTCACGTCCTGAACAATTAGATTCTGACAATCTCTAGTGTCAACTACAGCAAATATGTTCTCCATTTTTAATACCTGTGGCAGATGATCACTTAGTGGTAAATCCATGATATTTGCTCTAATCAATCTGTTCGCAGAGCTAAGTGTACATAAACTAAAATCGATAATGGATGAGGCACCCCGCCCGACAAAGGTTGGAACAAATGTCGTTGTATGGTGTGCTAATTCATTTACAAACCCAAGATTAAAATTAAAAATCATTTCATTTAGTGAGTCGCCCAGTAGGGTATGTTCAAAGTGCGTCAGGTTGACATCCTGTTCCAGCATTAAACCACAAATACCCTTTTGGGCCTTTTTGCAGAGAGTACAATTAAAATCACCCCCCCATAATAACATAACTTCAGCCCTCTTGCTCTTGTCAAGTTCGTCTTGCATTTCTAGAATTAGAGTATCAAGTACGTCCTTAATCATGCTACCTGAACAGTTATTATAGAAATTAAAAAGAACCATCTTAGGACCCTTCCTTGTATATATCACTATTTTTTGGTAGTAGCTGGATCCGGGGGAAAAGGAAATTTTATCGTATACTAAAAGATTAGATATGTATACGATCAACCCCCCCTTGGGTCTTCCATGTACTCCACCCACCGCAGGGGTAAAGTAAGTTTTGTAGCCATTAAGGTGTATCGGCGTGGTAGCCCAAGTTTCTTGAAGGGCTAGTATTCCCACGTCGGTAATGGCCTCATCCCAGCTCGGATTAACAATCTTTTGTTTTAACCCAGCCACGTTCCAAAAAAGCACCGTACAGTAATCTTTATCTAGAGATGAAATATCTACAATGTCCCCTGGTCTGCTAACCTGGCTCCCTCGTATGTGCTCATTTCCCCCCTGTATTACTGGGGTTTCCTCCAACCCCAGGCAACATATAGAACCCAGGTCTACGGGATTAACGGGCAGCCAGTCATCTTCCTTAATCTTAGAAAGTCAATCAACTGCTTCCAAGCAGTCGAACCGGTTGTAACATGGGAAAGACGAAGGAAATTGTAGATTACCTGCCCATCCTGGATCATAACCTTGTGGATAAGAATAAGGAGGCCTACCTTTGTATTTCACAGTGTTCCAACCATCATCATACCTCCCATTCCACCGTGTGTTTTGAAAGTTATTATCAGAGGGCTGACCAATATTACCACCATGATATCGACTGTCCCTGATCCAACTCCACCTATTATCTGGTTGTTCACCCTCTGGATAGAAATAAGATAATGGCCTAGCCACAATAGACAAACCATAGTTTCTTGGAGGCCTCGATATAATAAATTCTGCGGTGCGGGGATTCTCAAAAGTTATTACCACGCAGTCACCGTGTGTCCTTTTTTTATTATTATACCCCACCCAGGGCGCCCTTTCGACCATAAGGATATTGCTTTTAAAAGCCGGGGGGAGAGGGTAGTTATCATTTAACCAATGAATTGTTTTGTTTACAAGTCCCCCATTGTTTTCATGTGATTTATCATCAGGTTGGGGGACTCCAGTAAGGACCACAACATATGTTGAGGCTTCTGGTGGTAAATGTATATTTCTACGTGTCTCCCTCTTTTCTACATTAACATTATCCTTAAGAATTTGTGTGGGTGGCGCTGCTTTATTGGTTATGGTTGAATTTTTAGGTGTTGGCATAGGGTTTAAGGATGAGTTAGTGGTGGGTTTTGGAGGTGGATTGGTGGTAGGTTTTGGAGGTAGATTAGTGCTAGCATCACTTTTAGCAGCTGTGGGTGGTCTATTCGCAGGTGGTTTTTTTTGAGGAACTTTATTGTCCAAATTGAAGCTAGGGGCACTAATATCTTTATGGATATTAGTCAATATTGTTTCCAGACATCGTAGCCTAACCTCAATAGGTTCTAAGAGAATTTTTAGCATTGCAAGGATGTTATTATTAACCATGCTTAGGCTACTGCTGTCCTCGCTCCCTCCAGCTTGATTGTCAACTACCCCACTTTGTTCCAAAATCCCCTCCAAGCTACTATCCAAGATAGTTTCATCTGGCAGACTTAGTGTTATACCCACACTTACCCGGGGCACGCCAGCGGGGCCATTAATATTAGTGTGTGCGTCTAAGTTGGTGCACACATTTAATGGGGTCGGGTCCAACTGGATTGGGTCATGGGTTTTGCCAGTCAGGGCTTTTTTCCCTTTGCGAGTAGTACTTTTAGTCGACTTCTGTTTAGTACTCTTTCGTTTGGGGATTGCCCCCTCCTTCCTCCCCCTTTCAGTTAGGGTACTAACTGTGGATTCATTTTCTGTTACCGCAGGGCCATTTTCCAGTAACAAGGAAAGATTTGGGGTTGCCTCCAGGCCTTCCTGCGAGGCAGGTAAGTCGCAACCCTGGTCTTTGTGTACCATTACGAGTACCTTTGGGGCGGATACGTTGTTGGGTGTACGAGCTTGTGCAATATGGCCCAGAGAGGAACGCTTTGCCATAGCTAGATCTTGGGACACCCTTCTATCCATCAGGATAATCCCTTCATCAATAAGGGCATGTGTGCGCACTATAAAATCGTCTAAAGTACCAGTTAGTTTCTTTGCCCCAGCAACTGCCATGCTTCTAGTCTCTGGGTGATTCATAGCCCAGTGAATAACCCACTAAGCGGGTGCAAAAGAACTTATTATTAATTATCAGTACCCGTCTCAGTGTAACAAGAGTTCAGGGGCTCACAATAATATATGACAGCCAACTTACAGTTATACAGTCTCAATGTCCTTTGACTGCTGGAAATCGGGCAGGATATCTGGCACAGGCCAGGCTCCTCAAGCCTCTGAGGGCCTAAGAGGGCCCGCCCTTTGCCCGGGCTTAGCCCCGGGCGTCCCGCTCGCGTCCCGCGACGCGGGGGCTCTCCTCCCTTTCTAGGGCTCTGGCGCCCTCTGCTGCGCGACGACCGCGTCACTGCACACGCGCCGCCGCGAGGCCTGCCGGGATTTGTGGTCTCCCGGAGCGGCGGCGCGGAGTCCGGTGTCCAGGGACTCCTGGCGGTGGCGGCGGCGATTTCTGCGCTCCTGCGCGCCCGCTGGTCTCTGCCCAAATGACTCTCGTGGCGGTGGCGGCAAGATGCTGGTAAGTGTAAGGCTCCCCCCGCTTTGCCGGGGCTCTCCTCCCTTTCTAGGGCTCTGGCGCCCTCTGCTGCGCGACGACCGCGTCACTGCACACGCGCCACCGCGAGGCCTGCCGGGATTTGTGGTCTCCCGGAGCGGCGGCGCGGAGTCCGGTGTCCAGGGACTCCTGGCGGTGGCGGCGGCGATTTCTGCGCTCCTGCGCGCCCGCTGGTCTCTGCCCAAATGACTCTCGTGGCGGTGGCGGCAAGATGCTGGTAAGTGTAAGGCTCCCCCCGCTTTGCCGGGGCTCTCCTCCCTTTCTAGGGCTCTGGCGCCCTCTGCTGCGCGACGACCGCGTCACTGCACACGCGCCGCCGCGAGGCCTGCCGGGATTTGTGGTCTCCCGGAGCGGCGGCGCGGAGTCCGGTGTCCAGGGACTCCTGGCGGTGGCGGCGGCGATTTCTGCGCTCCTGCGCGCCCGCTGGTCTCTGCCCAAATGACTCTCGTGGCGGTGGCGGCAAGATGCTGGTAAGTGTAAGGCTCAAAAGAATGCAACCAAGGCTGGTGTCTAACTCAGAGCCAATCTCACTTGAAGTCTGGGGGCGGAGCTAGCCAGGCCAGGAGATGGCCGCGATGTAATCGTGGTCCTCCGGCCGTGGCCTATCCTGCAAATATTCTGGTCCTCTAACTCATCAAATTCTCCCAACTTTGGTTGTAAACTACTCTGGACAACAGTGGCGACCTGTGGGCCCGTTGATGGCCGGCTGCATCTAAGACTGGCAGAGAAAGATCAGGACGTGTCCCGAGCCGAGCTACAGACTGCGCTGCAGGGTGAGCGCGCTCTGGCGTAACGCCTATGTAAGCACCAGGGCCGGGATAGTGGTGCGCTGAGCCTGTCCGCGACAAACTGGGACCGCCGCCGATTGCAGCCAGCGCTTGGGTCATGTACTCTTTAATTCTTCCGCTGCTTGCTGCAAGACTAAGGGAGAGGCATCTCCCGAAGGAACGCCCAGGCCGTGAAGCAATAACCGCTGAAGTGAGCGGGGACTGGAGGGCGGTTCCGGCCCTGCATGCCCATCGGCAGGGGTGTTGGAGCGATGCACTGAGCCGCGGAGAGAGGGAGGCATGCGGCGCCACACCACTGGTACCCTCATTATCATCACCCTGAGTCTCCTGCGTGTGCAGCACTCCCTCGGGCCAGGAGGAGTGACGAGCAGCCACCGACCCTTCCTCTTTTACTGCATGACCGGGGAGACGGTGTCCCCCTGGCTGCAGACCCACACGCTGCTGTGACCCTGCACACCGCGATCCGGGAAAGACATCTGCCATTCGCGGCCTGACTGGTGCGCCACCCCGCCCGGGGGACACAGGTTTGCAGATAGGGTGTCACTGAGATATGCGAGGGGCCTCCATCTTGAGACCTCCTGTTCCTGGACACTGCGAAGTTCCCTGTCTACAGCAAATGTGAGTGGGCACCTAATAAGGGACGTGCTGGAAAATCCTCTGGCAGATCCTCTGGCAGATGGTGATATAACTGTGACTGCTGGCCTGAGGCTATCCTGGGTCCACACTCAGTGTTTACCATAGATTGGTGGGGAGGCTCCTCATTGTGGAAGCCGAGAAGAAGGCATTGGCAAATACCTTGATCTGAAACACAGCAGGGAGCACGTGCTCTGACGACCCCTTTTCTGCCACTAGCAACCCAGGGAGGGCGTTCATTGGGACCTGGGCAGAGAACTATGGGCACCATTCCTGGACCCTCCCTGCGGCCCTAACTATGTGGAAAGCAGAACGTATCCAACCTAAATTACACTTCAAACGGTCGAAAAGGGCCGCGGAGCAGACCCCGGATGGCCAGCATAGTAATCAAGCGAACTTAAATACGTCTCACAGAAATACACGGACCGGGTTTATGGTGAAGGAGTCAGGCCCGGATGAATGCTTTCTAGCAAGGTTACCCAGATCGTGGACCCCCAGGCCATACCTCGATACAATATCCCCTCAAATTCGCAGAGCTTCCTGGATTATAATGCTCAACTGTATATGGCAGGGCCTACACCTGACCCCACTGAACTGAATCAGTATTTTAATGACATAGGGCTGACGTGGTTGTCTGACGCACATCGCGAATACTTTAGCGATCACATAATCGAGGATGAGCTTCATTAAGCCATCAACTCCCTCCCAAATAATCAGGCTCCGGGCATAGATGGACTGCCCGGTGAGTTTTATAAGGAATACAAAGATTTGTTGATTCCACATTTAGCAGCCATATATGAGCAGGCATATGAGGATGGCATGTTACCCCCATCTGTACGCGAGGTGCTATTGATTACTTTCCAACCCTCTGTGAATCCTATCGCCCTTTATCGCTCATCACCATAAATCCGTGGTAATCCCGCTTACTCCTGCGACATCCAAACCGTCCCTTGACTACCCATTGCAGTGGCAGACTGATCCAGTTAAATATCTGGGTATCTGGATACACCAGGACTCAGAGACAGTTATACGTGCAAATTATGGCACAGCAATAGCTAAACTGGAAGACCAAGGGCCAGATGTACGTAATTGAAATTTACCGATTCTAAAATACCGAATTTTACCAATTCGGTATTTCAGAATCGGTAATTGGGATGTAGGTAAAAAATCAGTATTTTTTACCGATTCGGTAAAATTCCGTATCTGCCATTCGGAATTTACCGAATCGGTATTTACTGATTCTGTATTTACAGAATCGGAAAGCAAAGAAAAGTGAAACTTAGTAGTCAGGCAATCAGTTGCTACCACCCACCCCCTCCCAACCAGGAAGTGGCTACACCCAGGCAGATGGAAGTAATTAGAAGCTTCTGGAGAGGCTGTGAAAGCAGAGCTGAGTCCCTGAGCCACAGGAAAACGTTTGTGCTTTTTAAGTTTGAAAATGGCAAGCAGCCGTGAAAAGGAACTTCCAGAAAGGAAAAGAAAAAAAAAATTTAGCACCATGGAGCTGCAGGTCCTCGTGGAGGAGGTGGTGAAAGAACACCAGAAATTGTTTGGACAGCAGTCCCTGACTGTAGCTGAATCTGCCAAAAGAAAGATTTGGCTGGAAATACAGTCGAAGGTGAATGCTGTAGGAGTGACTCCAAGGGACATAGATGACCGGAAAAAGAGGTGGTATGACCTGAGGAGCCTGACTAAGAAGAAAATTGCAGAGCTCTACAAAGAGGCAAACAAAACTGGAGGAGGGAAGAACCGTGCACCTCCCCTGACTGAGCTGGGGGAGCTGGTGGGGTCAACCATTGAACCAGAGAGCGTCTGTGGACTGGGAGATGCAGACAGCTCAGCCAGAGCTGCCACCAGAAAAGGTAAGACGCATGCACAGCAATCACCCCCACCCCATCACATTCCCTTTTCCCTATATGGCAAAGTTTACCCCAGTCCAGTAGAGGTAGCACTATACAGGAGCAATGCATTATGGGACATGTAGTCATTGAAAGACCCACCATGCCATACAGCACAGTAAGCAACAAGTTAGGCAAAACATATCAGTCATAGTCAAGCTGAGGCAATATGTATAGTGTTTCAATGAGAATAATGTAATTGTAGAAGCAGTGATGCAGGAGCACAGAGCTAATGTACGATTATATGTCCACAGGCGAGATATCTCACAGGCGTACCATGGAGAAGGAAGACACAGCACCATGGAGGGATGACAGCCAGGAGGCAGGCACAAGTGCAGAGAATGTCACAGAGGACACTGGTGCATCAAAACCACTGCCACCATCCTAAGACCTTCAAATGTCTCCACATCTGCAGGCGTCCCCAGAACATTCAGGATCCCCTCTGCTACTGTCCTCACCTGAACTGCCTGCGTCACTGCCGCAAACAACACCTGCACCTCAAAAGAGCAGGAGGCATGCAGTTGCTCCACTGGTTGAAATGGAAACTTCAGCAGGTGAAAGGGAGGGGGATGACACTCAAACCTTGGCTGGGGAAGGAAACACTGCCACACAGCAGTCCAGTGCAGAGGGTGCCCATACAGGTACCAGACGCCGCAGGTGTAGTGTAGCTCCTATTTTCCCAATAGGCTCTGCGCATTGGAATAGTACCTACAGCAGTAAAGGCCTAGGCCAGACGTTAACTAGGTCTACTACTGTCGATACTAGACTTAATTTTTGGGTTTGCCAGCTAAGCTCAGAGTTCGCTAGAAACTTTCTCGAATGTTCAAGGAAGGATTAACTCCCCTGATTAGACAAGAAGGGATTTAGTTTCTGACAACCATAGAACATGACAACTTTGCTCTCCCCTAATCAAGAGTCAATCTCAAGAGTCGTGTGAGCACAAGGCAGTTATTTTACTCAGTCAGTACGTGCATTCTTAGTCTCATCAGAATGTAGAGAAAAGGAAGAGACGGGCGTGTTCAATAAAAGGTGTTATTTATTGATCAGTCTCTTTTCTCATACATGAGAAATGGATCGATATTATTGCAATACTTATAGTTAAGTAAAGTGCATACATTAGAAGCAATAGTATAAAATAATACTGTAAAAACATTGATATGGTTTCTGAGCCATATGATGTTTAAAATGATTAAAATATATTTACATACACATATACATTTGACTAAACGTACTCAACTGGTGTTTCTAAATACGCCTACCCCGTGTACCTGACCTAAGTCTAATGCGTGGGCGGGAATAGAAAGTTACAGTTTAAGTTAAGTTTGTTTTTGCCAAGTGAATAACTAAAGAATTCTCTGTGAGGGGTTGTTCAGTTCTGTATCTGGAATTTAGGATGAATGAGGAATGGTATCTCTTTCTCTGCTCTCGATATTCCAGGCTGCCTGCGAGGGCTACCCGGAAGCGCCGGTGCTGGGTCTCTCGGCTTGAGATAGCAGCGCGTCTCTCAGCGCGTCAGGAAGGCGGGGCTGCTGCCAGCGGGGTCTGCTTCTGCTCTCGGCTTCGGCAAGTATGGCTGCTCCGTCTTGTCACCACGCATGTGTTTGCATAGGGCAAGGTCGGCAATATTTATACCTTAAAGGTGCCGAGATTGACGTAAGGATGGACATAGGTACGTCAATAAAGATGTCATACGACTTGCTCGTTAGCACATTCTTTTGCAAAAGTTCTCTGTGAAATCAAAACAATGGCCGCACGGATTATCCAGGTTGTCATAGGTTTGATTTGTTATGAGAACGTCGTATGCCTTATCAGGGGCTGGAGGAATGTCGCTTGTCTAATTAGATCTCAAGCGTTATGACCTAATCAGATAACACGTTCCTGTGCCGTAGTGTGACTGCGTCAGATAACGGTATCTGCATCATGGGGGATTTCTTGCCTCATGGGCTGACTGTTAGTTAACTTGATAGTTAGTTTAACCAGAATAGGGTCAGGAATAGGGGGATCGATTCAGAACCTATAGAAATACACGACACCCACTCCACGCTAACTATGGTCATATCTACTAATCTATGCATAGTATAACATAGTACAACATACTATAGAGTATAGTGTATACCTTACCACCCCAAAATACATAAATGCATTTCGAAATTTTCAAATATACTGAAAAATTGCAGTCATATATATTGTATGCACTTAAGCTATGAATTAAATGCAAAAGTAAACACGCATTGTTATGCATTATTGTTTTTTGGTATATGAGAGATACACATGAAATGGCTCTTAATATGGCTATACAGAAAGGAAGTCCGAGACCATTTCATCACATAATAAAATATTTGTGAACATACCAGCGGGCAGCTAAAGTCTATAAAGTATCTAAAAATAGAAATCTTAGTTCTCTAGGAATAGTTTCTTACTTTAAGCAGAAGATCAGTGTCCCGGGAAAAAATATATAGAAAAATATTTTAAGGGGCTTGCTGAAAAAAATTGCTGTCCGTGAACTGGATTGTAATTGTTCATGTGACTTTATTTTTAAAGTTGAAGGCCGAATTCAGGGAACGCCGTGTGCGAGTTTACTCAAAAGTCTCTATTTCTGTTCCGGAGAGAACATCATATCATTCAGGCTTTCGAAAAAACTGTCAACAGCTTCATGGGAAAGTTCCACTAAGTCGGAAATAGGGGTAACCATGCATTAGTGCGCATGATTGTCTCCATTGACATTCTGATTCGCATTGCTGACAGAAGGTCGTACCTGTTCGATGCTGCTTTCATCTTGAACTTCACTACCCTTCAATCGTAGTGGTGAAGATTCCAGGAATGCCGTCATCAGGATTGGCAGCCTTTGAGGGCAGCACAAAGCGTGAACCTTGGTAGGGACCAACAGTGTATCTGCATCCACTGGCGCATCCGATTGTAGCGTCAGACAGGTGTCTAACACGCATTCTTCTCCGCATAGCAGACACCTTAGTACAGGTAAAACACACCTTTGCCACATTGGTCGAAATGATAGAAACCAAGTCATGTTCAGGTCTCTAAGCCGGGAGAGTCCCAGGATTTTTGATATCCGGTCCCGGTATCCAATGGCTAGGATCGTATCTTCCATTGTCGCGAGAGTTTGATCTGTGACATGGGTTGCCATAACGAAAAATAAGGACTAGGAATAGGATTCCTGCAATTAGTCCCAGGATCAGGGGAAGTCCGCCAAAAATCGAATGGACGAAATCTGGAAAAATACCCAGTATGGCTTTGAATGGTGTTAATGCCATCGAAAATACTGTCTTAAATACCTTTGAGACCCCTGTGGTATCAGAAATATTTAAGATTTCGCTTAGGATTTCCGCGAAATGTACGGGGGAATTAGTTGATAATAGTGTATGTATCTCTGCAGTCGTCCTTGCGACTTGTAGATCATACGTTTCTTTTGATGACGTGAGCCTTGTAGGCGTCTGAAGAAGCACTGTTTTCATTCTGCTTAAAGTGTCTATTCGAATAGAAGTAATTTTCAAACCGGGCCATGCCCTTGCCTCCCTGTCTGGAAAGGAGCTGGGGAACAAAGAACGTCCACAGCACTTGACCTTCGCCGTTGTAGTTACTAGATAAGGAGTCCCGGGCATAAGACTGCAGCATCTGCGGTCTACAATAAGAATGTAACTCCCATTATAGAGTCTTTGAAAGAATGGTTCTATTTCAGTTGCAGGTGCGCCTTGCTGGTGACATGAAAGGTTGTATGAATTCCCTTCACAGGCTCCATGCAAACTAATTCCGTTACACAGAAGCGTGCCGCTTAGTGACATAGCACAATTGTTGCCACTAAGAAACACTTTCTGTCCTTTATTACTGACACATGCATGTGAATAGGGCAGGTTCCAAGTTGTTTTAAGGTACCCCTTCCCCAATTTCTCGTACATGCCAGCCTGTATATATTTTTGGCAGTATTGAAACCTGAAGGTTGAGATTGGAATATTTATGATTCCGTGGATTATCCATTCACTGACAGGTCGTTCTGACATTGTCAACGGTAATCTTTCTAGTTTTTCAATGCTCAAGATTGTATAATCAGCACCCTTCTGCGCCATACCGATTTGTCTATCAGTAAGGTTAAAGATTTGGAATAGTGACGTTGTGTTGATTAAACGCCAAGGCACATAGCCCGAACGCAGATTTTGTAACGTCCAGCCTAGCTGTACAATAGAACGCAATTGTGACTGACCATGTTGTAATAACAGTAAGTCTTGCGATAATATATCGATTGCTGACGACACAATGCTGTCCAAAGAAAAAATTCTGGAGGACAGAGTCATTAACCCATTGTCCACTACAGAAAGTGATTTTTCCAAATTGATACGGTCAATTTCCCGTATTCTTTCTGCTGTTTCAATTTGAGTAACCTTCCAGGCCTCATTGTATGCTGCATATACAGAGGCTGCTATGAAACGCTTTTGACGCTGTTTGCGTGGTCCCAGTATGAAATCACGCAAGTCAGCACCATCAGTAAGTAAAGTTAGGTGTTGCTTAATTTCAGGCAGTGTGGAAGTTTGTAGCCATTGAAGGCATAATTTGCCCACACTGTAGGTTGTTATTATCCCTGGGTGATGTCTTTGGGGATATCTTGGGTCTGGCCTGGTCATTTTAAAACCCTGTGTTTTATTCAGGAATCTATCTTGACAGTTATTTGTATCTGTGGGCCAGATCAACCATTGTTTCCAATCAGGATGTGTTCTGTTTTGGTATAATATATGGTTTATGTCTATTTCTTCATCTGTATCAGAGTTATTGCTAAACATTGTTAGCTTTGGAATAGACAGGTTATTTAAATCTTTGATTTTGGCTAAGCCAAGACAGGTGGTTTGTTGAACAGTGTCATTTAAAAATATCATTTGTTCTGGGATCATGCAGGCTCTAAACAAAGCTTCTAAACCCTGTACTTGCCATTCTTTTGTACCCCAAACACTTTTCAAATCAACATTTTTGTCCCAATAATCAAATCCAAAAGTATTCATTTTTTCAAAGAATGAATCTGAATATATCAATTTTGTGTTGGTTATCATGGTTTTCATCCCTGTCTTGTTTGACAATTTATAATAAAATGTTTCAGCATTAGTTATGTTAAAACCTGAAAAATATGAATATTTGTCATAAACGGTTCTAGAGCTCCCTTTTGGAGGTGTAGCACAATGTTCCCATTGATTATAATTTAAAACATTTCTAGGTTGTGCAGATTTATGCAAAAAACTGTTACCGTAATGGTTATAGCAATACATACTATCATAATTTGTAGAACCTTGCAAATAATCATGTTTTGTAAATTTAGCAGACATTACTAAGTCAGACATCATATTGTTGATACTTTCGAAGTCCCAATCATCAGCAAATGAGTTTGGTTTTGCAAAATCACTCAAGGAGATCTTGATTTGGTGTGGGTATTTCAGGATCTCGACCGGACCATAAATTTCATAGTCAGTGTTGTCCCAGGCTACCCCACCAGGTATTGGAATTGCTGTGAAGTTGGCTGAGGAAAGTTCTGAAGAAAGTTCTCTTTTCTCGACGTGTGAAGATGTGTGTGGTTTGAGGACCAAGTTGATGTTCTGACTTGCTGTGTCCATTTTAGCATATTTTCCCTCAATGAAGCGTCCCAAAGTAAATACCATGATGAGCCAAAGTATGAGGATAAATGCACCAAAACCCACCCAAAATTCAATCCATGGAGAAATCAGATATGTTTCTTTCAGTTGTTTCAAAAGTTCCTTAGCTTTGTCTTTAAAGGATTTTGATGATGGCTGTGTCTTTGATTCACTGAAACCTTCAGAGGAATCATCGAAGTTGATGAAGTAACCAGATGCAGTTCTGTCAATTGTTCCAATTGGTTCAGGATTTTTGTTTTTTGCATTGTCACTTGGTACTTCATTGTAGATTGGTGTGTCTCTGCTAAATGTTTTTATTTGGGTTTTCAGAGGTCTTAGTTCTATTGCAGTGTTGCATAGTCCTTGTAGTTCTTCTGTAGGCGTTTCGAATGTGATGAGCCTCTTTGTTAGGACCTCTGTACTGGTAGCAAACCTTGGTGTTCTGCTACTTATTGGGAGTCCACTTGGCCTACCGTTTGTTATCGGCCACATGTTGTGGTTTTACCAGGTCGATGGATACAACTCGGTTCTCCTTTTTTCCAGCAAGTGGCGGTAGTACAACTGATCTTGTCCCGTTGACAGACAAGACAGGAACTGCTTTTCTGTAAGAAGGCCCAAATTCCTTCTTTACCGCGATCTTCTCCCTGACTAGATCCCCGACTTTTGGAATCCAGACAGGTCTTGCTGGGACAGGTGGTGATTCTTCAGTGGTTGTTGGCTGTTGTTTCAACTGTATGTTGCTCAGGTCTTTTCTTGTTTTGTTTAAGTCCTGCAAAATAGCCAAACGGTCTTTGACATCAAAGGTTTTTTCTATTACCACTGAAGTCTGACTATCAAGGTCAGAGATCAACATCCTAGTTCCGAATAATAATTCGTACGGACTGAATCCCTTCAGAGAATTTCTTGGCAAGTTATTTAGACTACGTTGGACACTTATTAGATGTTTGACCCACCCAGCTCCCGAACCTAATATCCTTTCCATTATAGATTGCTTTCTGCCTTGGTTTTTTCTTTACACCATCCCGTACCCTCAGGAAGGAAGTGAGAAGATTCCCGCTGGGCTGTGCTCATTTGGCCATGTTTCCCCCCCCAGGCTGGATTGCCTGAGTGAAAACAATGGTCGAACGTAGCATGCTCTTAGCGTATATGCCATTTAGAATCGCAAATCTTGTATAATAGTCCGGACGTCAGCCGAGTGCTGGTGATCTACATTATAAGTGGAAACTAGCCTGTATATGTTAATCGCAAGCCATTCTTTTTAGTGGTGATGTTATCTGCAGTCAGATTCCACCGTATTTTATTTTTTCTCTCCCCACTGCGATTTCTGTTGCAGTTTGGGCAGTTTTTTACAAACATGGTATGATGTAGGCTCATGCCTGGCCACCAGTACCGTGATTGTAAATCTTCCAGAGAATCTTTTAGTTTGAGGTGTCCAAGACCCTCACCCATATGTGCGTCTGCGATTAACAAGCTTCTCCTGTCCATGTTTGGAATCACTCTATCCCCCACTCCAGGGATTCGAGCAAAAGGGACGGAGTTTGCATCGATTATGTATGTGTAATTGAGTGGATAGTTGATCGGTAACGCTGAGCAGTCGCCTTTTGATGACGTTTTCACCGCCAGCATTGTTTCACCGTCAATGTATTTTAATGTATGCTTTTTTCGATCTACGGGAGCCGATTTAGTGGCTGCCGCTGCGGCTGTTTCAGCCAATGAATTCCCTACAACGTGAACGCCATCACGCTGATGACTCAGTGAGTGAGTCACGTGAGTCTTTGGTAGTTCTTTTTTCAAAAGAGCTACTTGTTCCCAGAGCAGTCTCTGCTTTATTGGTGCATCTGTGTCATCTTTGTAACCGTTCTGAATCCATGTCTGCAAATCCTTGTTATATGCTTTGACGCAGTAATATGAATCTGACACTATAAGCGTCGGGAATTCGCGATCCGCATTATCTAGCGCCATTTTCAAAGCTATTATTTCAGTTTGTAGTTCTGAATTAGTTTCTACTGAGTGTGATTTTGTTAATTGAGGTCTTAGTTTACCTCCGCGCCACACTTCTTTTGTAATCTCACATGTGGGATTGTATGCATGTTCTCCCCAAACGGACGGTTGGGCATGTCCGTCTGTGTAGATTACACAGGCGTAATGTCGTAGAGGCAGAATGTCGATTGGCAGAGGATACGTCTTTTCATATTTTAGATTTTTTAATTCTTCTAGTTCTTAAAAAATTGTCAACCAGGCTATACTTGATAATTCATATCCTTCGTATAGAATTTTTAGATGGGCAATTCTGGATTTTTTGAAGTTGAATTTGTAACCCTCTGCAGCGAACCCAAGTATTATGGTGTTCACCCTTTTCAAGTGAGTCTCCAAGTCATCATCTGTTAAGTAAATGTCATCAACATAGGATAACGCTTCATCATCATATAGTTGTAGTAATTCTGTTACTCTCGCTGAGAATACCCCCGGGCTGTTCTTGTACCCCTGGGCTAACCGACAGAATTGTTTTTGAGTGCCATTTACTGAGAATGCAGTTAAAGATCTGCTCTCCGGTGCTATGTTTTGACAAAAGAATCCATTGGAGATGTCCAAGGTTGTTTTGTATTTTTTGCGCACTATGTTATTCATTAGTGCAGCACTGTGTGA
The DNA here is from genome assembly GCF_964261635.1 of Lissotriton helveticus. Taxonomy (NCBI): domain Eukaryota; kingdom Metazoa; phylum Chordata; class Amphibia; order Caudata; family Salamandridae; genus Lissotriton; species Lissotriton helveticus. The sequence continues at coordinate 36,643,287 of NC_136065.1, forward strand.
GTTTTGCACTGCAAAGGTTTTGCAACATGTGTTAAGGTGTCGGTAATCCAAAACTAGACGATATGAATTGTCTGGTTTGGAGACCGGAAACAAAGGATTGTTCATTTGTGAGGTGCAAGTTTCAATCACCCCCTGGTATTCTAGCTGATCTAGTATTTCATTTACCTGTTTTTTAGCTTCTTGCTTAATTGGGTACTGCCTTTGTGCAGTAGGTTGTGATTTTAACTGGATTTTGTGAGGAGGAGAATCCTCATCCCATCCTACATGATTTTTATATAAAGCAGGTGCTAAGGCCACTGCCCACTTTCTAGCAAGTGTGTATTTTTTATGAATCGGTATTTGATTCGAGAAGGCAGGCATAATTACTTCTTCGCCATGAGGGCACTCCCTGACAAACTCTGGTGGCCAGTCTTTTTCAGCTAGAAGGATGTCATAGCCTTTGGATAGGTTATCCCAAAATAGTCCCCTTATTTTCCTAGTCTTATCTCCCTCTATACGTAATGTTATCTCGTATATCTTGTGGGGCTTGCTAACTCTGGTATCTGCAGTTTCCACTTGAAGGTATTCATTCGTGTCCACTGTCTCCAGATGATTCATAAGGACTTTGCGAGCTATGCTCACCTCTGCTGCGCTGTCTAGCATTGTCTGAGCCCACTCTCCGTTTTTCAGTTGTGTCCTCAGTATTCTCGGCATTTTTAACTACCTTGATACTGGCTACCTTCTTTTTTGGAAATTGTAATTTCTTTTTCAGTTGAGCAGGTTCCTTGTCTTTGGACTTGGCCTGCTCTTCTGATCGTCCTCTTCTTTCCGATTTCTGCGAGGAATTCTGAAAAGATTGAGAGGGACGTGTATCAATGTCTTGATATCTATCAGGTTTTTTAATATTATCCCTATTTCTAAGGTTATATCTATTCCCAGAGGGGTCACTCTGTGGTGACCTCTGTCTTTGGTTTGGAGATTTCTCTCTTCGCCTAGGAGACCTTCCTCTGGGCTGGAATTTCTTTTCTTTAGGATTGGATTGTTTATTTCCATCCCAGTTCTTTTTTGGTGAATTATTATTATTAAAAAATATTTTTTCTGGACTTGTAGTCAGTTGCGGTTTTACTGGTATTCCACCTAGACTATCTCTGCCTAGTTCTTCATAGGATTTTTCTATGATTCTGGCAATTTCAGCTGGTTGGTCTGCTATATCTGTCTCTTTTAATCTCTGGCGGATCGCCACGTTTGCTGCTTCACCTTTTATGTTGGCTAGTAATATAGCCGAGACCTGCTTGAAGTCTTTCAGTAATTTCATACCAAGAGTTAAAGCAGGTTCTGGACCGTATTCATCCTGAATTTGTTTTAGCACATCTGGTATCACCGAAATGGATGGGACACCGTGCGTTTTTGTGTAGATGGAAGCAAAGACTGTACCCCAAGTGTCACAGTCCTCAATGTGTGGTGCGATTCCCATTGGGAGACATATAGTCAGAATCCTGTGTTTTTCCAGCGGGGTGGTGTCAGGAAACACCGCCTCTATTTGGGTGATTTTCTGTGCCAACCAGAATGGTATTTGTTCCCGTTTAGCTGGAACTTTACCTAGGCAGGATTGGATGTTCTGTGGTGTAATTTTATTTGTGTTCCCCTGGTGAGGGGTCAGCTGTGGAAGTTTAATCGCTGGCTGAATTGTTGAAGTCCGCATTACATACTGAACTAATTGTCTGTGAATTTTTAGTAGTTGTTTTAGCTGTATTAATAGCTCTGCTGCAGGCATTCTTTCGATGTCTGGATGTGGTGTGTATCCGGCTAAGACCGGCCACGTTGCTCCTGGTCTTCCTAAAGGACCGAGCCTTGTAATGTGATTGTTATGTTTTAGGGCGCCATCAAATAAGAGCAAATGCTCTTGGAATTTGAGTGGTACTTCCACCTCCTCGAAAGGAGTGTACTCATTAGGAGGTTCCTCTACTTTGTAATAGTGGAAGTACTTTGTTACAGCATTTGCTGCTGGAAAATGTATCCATGAATAGTATACCTCTGTCTGCCGATATTCGTGTGCCTCAATTATGAATATGACTGTGCCACCTCTAGGTGTCAGTCCATTTTCTATAAGTTTTAGAGTTATAGATCTTCTTTTGGCGACCTGGATGAGTATTATATCCGGGTCTGCCTCGAGTGCTGTAGTATCAGCTGCTGCCATTTCAGCTGCTAATCTAGTAGCCTCTCTTTCTTCATCGCTGTCCATTTTACTGACAGAATGGTATTATATTTATTTGCAGATCAGGTTTCTTTATGGAAACAGAGATTAGATGCACAATATTATGGAACTGTTTATCCTTCAACGTTGACTTGACCAAGAACCATACATAGGAGTTCCCTCCTGCGAGGTTTTGGAGGATATAACCTTTCACCCACTCCAGACGTCTTTGGAGTATTTGGGAAAAGGGGTCTGAGTGAGAAAGCACGACTGAGTTACTCTAAATGTCTTACGTTAGTTTTATCGCCCTTTCCAAACGCGTTGGGCGCCATGTAGTGTAGCTCCTATTTTCCCAATAGGCTCTGCGCATTGGAATAGTACCTACAGCAGTAAAGGCCTAGGCCAGACGTTAACTAGGTCTACTACTGTCGATACTAGACTTAATTTTTGGGTTTGCCAGCTAAGCTCAGAGTTCGCTAGAAACTTTCTCGAATGTTCAAGGAAGGATTAACTCCCCTGATTAGACAAGAAGGGATTTAGTTTCTGACAACCATAGAACATGACAACTTTGCTCTCCCCTAATCAAGAGTCAATCTCAAGAGTCGTGTGAGCACAAGGCAGTTATTTTACTCAGTCAGTACGTGCATTCTTAGTCTCATCAGAATGTAGAGAAAAGGAAGAGACGGGCGTGTTCAATAAAAGGTGTTATTTATTGATCAGTCTCTTTTCTCATACATGAGAAATGGATCGATATTATTGCAATACTTATAGTTAAGTAAAGTGCATACATTAGAAGCAATAGTATAAAATAATACTGTAAAAACATTGATATGGTTTCTGAGCCATATGATGTTTAAAATGATTAAAATATATTTACATACACATATACATTTGACTAAACGTACTCAACTGGTGTTTCTAAATACGCCTACCCCGTGTACCTGACCTAAGTCTAATGCGTGGGCGGGAATAGAAAGTTACAGTTTAAGTTAAGTTTGTTTTTGCCAAGTGAATAACTAAAGAATTCTCTGTGAGGGGTTGTTCAGTTCTGTACCTGGAATTTAGGATGAATGAGGAATGGTATCTCTTTCTCTGCTCTCGATATTCCAGGCTGCCTGCGAGGGCTACCCGGAAGCGCCGGTGCTGGGTCTCTCGGCTTGAGATAGCAGCGCGTCTCTCAGCGCGTCAGGAAGGCGGGGCTGCTGCCAGCGGGGTCTGCTTCTGCTCTCGGCTTCGGCAAGTATGGCTGCTCCGTCTTGTCACCACGCGTGTGTTTGCATAGGGCAAGGTCGGCAATATTTATACCTTAAAGGTGCCGAGATTGACGTAAGGATGGACATAGGTACGTCAATAAAGATGTCATACGACTTGCTCGTTAGCACATTCTTTTGCAAAAGTTCTCTGTGAAATCAAAACAATGGCCGCACGGATTATCCAGGTTGTCATAGGTTTGATTTGTTATGAGAACGTCGTATGCCTTATCAGGGGCTGGAGGAATGTCGCTTGTCTAATTAGATCTCAAGCGTTATGACCTAATCAGATAACACGTTCCTGTGCCGTAGTGTGACTGCGTCAGATAACGGTATCTGCATCATGGGGGATTTCTTGCCTCATGGGCTGACTGTTAGTTAACTTGATAGTTAGTTTAACCAGAATAGGGTCAGGAATAGGGGGATCGATTCAGAACCTATAGAAATACACGACACAGGCGCAGAGATAGCAGTGCTGCACCACATGTGGAGGGTCCCAGTGTCTTCCGTGGGCTGGAGGGTAGCATGGTAAAGATTCAAAGAATGCAGGGGATGGCCATCCAGTCTGTGCAACGCCACATGAGGCACCTGAATACAAATATGGAAAACATAGGGAAGGGCATCAGTGTACTGGTTGATGAGAACAAGGAAATGGCATCAGGGATGCGGAAGATGGCCACAGATGTGTGGGACATGACACAATCAGTGCAGCTTCTGTGCACTAAACTGGACCAGGAAAGGTTAGCAAGGCTCAAGGACAGGCAGCATGTGCAGCAACAAACTAAGGCAATGAACCGCCTGGCCACAGCCACTTCCCTTCTATGCGGATGATGCATCAACATGCAAGAGGGACTAACACACAGCAGCAATGAGGTGTCTAGGGGCCTTGCAAGGATGACCAGTGCTGTAGAGGGGTGCTGATTAATGCACAGACAGCACAAACTGCTGCTCTGGATGTACCGGAAAGTGAGGAAAGCACCAGTAGGAGCAGCATGACAAGCCCCCTTGTTGTTGAGACACGGAGGAGCAGCAGGCGCCATGGTGAGACAACAGCCCAAACACCCAGTGAAGACAGCCATCCACTTACAGCTGGCACTGGTAGGCGTCGCCGGAAATGACTTGTACAGCCCACACTCCATAACCTTAAATGGGGAAGTCAGCCATGACTACCATTATTAAATGGGTGACATTTGTGTTGCACATTTGTGCTTTTGAGTACCTGCGTAGTGCCAAATATTAAACTACGTTGGGTGTATACTCCACCTGTCTGTGTCTCTTTACTTACTCGAAAAAAGTTGTGTTTGATCTCTGCCCATCTCTGTCTGCCATCTGTTGGTGTTGCAACTCCTGCTGTGTTTGGTGCAGGCAGTGCATGTTCATCATCGTGGTCCTCATAGTCGCTCAATTCCACCTCTGTGCCCTTCTTAGTAGCAAGGTTGTGCAACATTGCACAAGTTGCAATTATCTTACAGCAGATGATTGGTGAGTACTGCTGTGCCCCTCCACTTTTCTGGAGGCAGTGGAACCTGCTTTTTAACAGCCCAAAGGTTGGTTCCACAACGTTCCTAGTGAATTTGTGTGCCACGTTGTATTGTCTCTAGCTGGGGGTTGAAGGGTTGAGGTAGGGTGCCAGGATGAATGAGCGGACGGCATATGCACTATCCCCTATTTGAAAATGAGAAAGCCATTACTCACATGCACACAAACACATACATCTGCAATATCTTTCAAGGGAGTGTCACAGTATTTTACCTAGCAGGTATCCTTCGACAAATTCCCCCGCTGTCAGGCGTGTGTAGATCCCACTGTTCTGAAAGATGTAGGAGTCGTGGGTACTTCCTGGGAACTTGGCCACTATGTCCGTGATAATGTTGTTGGCATCACAGATTACTTGTACATTGATTGTGTGGGTTGACTTCCTGTTTCTTTAAATGTACTCTGTGGCAGCAGGTGGGCATATTGGGATGTGGGTGCCATCAATACAGCCGATGACGTGTGGGAAATTTGCAATTTGATAAAAGTCCGTCTTGGTCTTGAGCAGTTCCGCGTGAGTTTCAGGGAAGCAGATAGAATGATGCATTTTCTACATCATGGCCTCTAGGAACTTCCTGGAGAAACGGGACAGGCAGCTCTGGTACACCCCACCTACCGCAGCATTCACACTCTGGTAACTCCCAGATGCAAGCAGGTGTAGGCTACACAGCACCTGCACATGGGGTGGAATGGCATGCGCCCTTGGGGTTGGGTGCTCCAAAAGTGGATGCAGGTCCCTGATCAAATCTAGGATGGTGTGGGGGTGTAGCCTGTACCTTTGCAATATCTCTGGCTCAGTTAGTTGAAATAGGGTTATCCTCTGTCTGTAGACTTGCTCTTCCCTTCTCCAGACCCTCTCTCCTGCTGCCTGTAGCCGTAGCCGCCTTGCTATGACGTAGAATGCCCCCGTTCTGGTCACACTGTTGCATTTTGGGGCCTTTTTATAGCCTGCACCTGGTTACCACCTGCTTTCAATCCATGGTAAATACCGACTCTTAAATACTGAATTTCATGAAATTCTGTATTTTAGAAGTTACCTACATCTCAAAACTAATTTTTTACCATTTCTTATTTACCGATTCGGTAAATAAGAATTCGATAATTTCCGAATCGGTAAATACCGAATCGGAAAATTCCGATTCGGTAAATTACCGACTCGTATTTACAGAATCGGTCTTTTTTGGGCCCCTATATCTTAATATGCAAAAACCGGTCAGTAACGGCCGAAATTCGGTATTTCCGGCCGTTACAGACCGGTATTTGGCTACCTACATCTGGCCCCAAGTGACTAGATGGATCTGCCAGCCCCAGTTGCTAGCTGACAGAATTGTGCTGCAGAAAATGGTAGTGCTACCACAGTTTTTATATCTATTTATGAATATACCGATCTGGCTCCCACAGGCCCTGTTCACCTCACTGCGCACTGCGCAACTCCGCCTAACGTGGGCAGGGAAACACGCATGGGTAGGTTGGAAGGAACTGGAGAGAGAAGAGAGAAACTTGTTTATTTAGACTTTGGTCTTTTAAACAGTACAGAAAACACGCAATTAGGATCAAAAAGTACGGACAGACAAAATTCTACTACATCTTAAATAGGTAAAATTCATTACTTGTTAAAAGAAAATTAAAAGAGGGTGACACCCTCAGAAACACAACATACAATACGCCCTATTTTTACAGAAATCTCAAAATCCCTAAATGGATAAGAAGAACATTTTTCATTTTATAAAACTTTAAAACAACTTAAAATCAGTGCCCCTCTTTCGAAATCATCCTTCCATATTCTTTTAAACCCTTCAAAAATTTACCCAATCCAATTGCAATTTCTAACGTGGGCATATCGGTAAGTAAACAGATCGCCTGGGCACGTGAAGTTATTTTATGTGATAGAAATATCGGACGTAAAAACAATTTCCTTATATCGTGTACAAATAAGCAATCAAGTAAAATATGCGGCATATCATGTCTTAGTCCAAGCCCACAGTTACAGTTACCTTCTGGGCCGATCAGTGCAGATCTTAATTTTCCATCTATCTTCCATGGGTTAACCCCAACCCGAGTCCTAAGAATTTCATATCTCAGCACTCGGTTGGGCATAATGTCCAAATACGGGAACCAGCCATCATTAACCCATGACTCTTTTAACCACTGGACCGATTTTTTCTCTGACATATAATCTAGGTCCTGCGCCCTGGAGAGCGACTGGCCTTGTTTCCTAAGGGTTTTCTTAGTAAACTCGGCTATCAAGGCGTCCTGAGAGAATTTCACATTAAGGCGCCCAGTTACTTTCTGGAGGGTTTTGCTCACATCCTTTGCCCAGGCAAGGTTACTTATTCGGATCTCATCCCTACACCACTGTGAGACCTTTAGTGTCCCTCCTGGGTCTTGGCGCTTCCATAATCTTACCAGGGCCATTTGGGATTGTACGGTCCATGAAGCTAGCCCTAGCTCCATTCTTATTGCTTGAACCATAGTACTGTTTGGTAAGGACAATAATATTTTTAAGATTTTTCCCTCTTCCTGGTCCCACTCATGTTTACCGCTCAGGTATAACACCTCTGCGCCATACAGTACTTGGGGGGGGATCATTGCACCAAATGCCTTTATCATTGGTTTATGAGTCATGTCGCCATATTCTTTATTAAACCTTTTCAACCCACATGTGGATGAAAAAGCTTTGGCTCTTTGCGCCTCCAAATAGGTGCGCCAATTTAGCGCACTATCAAACCAGAGGCCTAGATATCTATATTCCTTAACTGCCTCTAATTTGTTATTACCCAAAAACCAATTAAAGTTCTTTTTGCTCTTTCCAAAACTTAAAACTTTGTTTTTTTCCATTTTTACAGTCAAAATTTTTCTATCACAATAACCTTTAAAAGCATGTAGTTTCCTTTGAAGTCCTATTTCTGTTTGATCTAGGATCACTAAGTCATCTGCGTATAATAGGCAAGGCACTTTGTTCCCGCTCATTCTAGGGCTTGCACTTCTTTCTACTTCAAGTGTCGCAGGGAGATCTGCCAAAAAGATTGAAAATAACAGGGGTGGCAGGACGCACCCCTGTCTAAGGCCATTCCCAATCAATATCTTGTGGGTTAGTGACCCATGCGAATCTCTAATAACCTGGGCCCAGTTCCCTCTATGGAGATCTTTCTGGATCATCAATAAGCCATCCGGAATTCCATATCCTGTCAAATCCTCCCAGAGTTTGCTCTGGTCCACAGATTCAAACGCGGCCCGAAAGTCAACAAAACAGCAATGCAACTTCCCATTTTGTTCTATTGACTTCCGGGCCAAAGCCCATAGGGCAAAGCAGTGGTCTATTGTAGAATGGCCTTCTTTGAAGCCGCCCTGTTCCACTGGAATAATTGCTCTCTCTTCTGCCCAAGTCTTTAGCCTACCTAGTATTATTTTAGCAAATATATTTTCTCTTATATCGAGTAGGTTGATTAATCTATAGTTCCTTGGTGCGTTGACGTCCCCTTTTTTATGGATCGGTCGAATTATCGTACCCTTCCAACTACTTGGAACTATCCCTGATTCTAGGATTACTAAAAACATTTGGAAGAAGAATTTAGCCCACCAAGATGTCCGTGACTTGATTATCAGGGCAGGCGGGTTATCTGGGCCGGAGGCTCTTGTTAAATTTAAAGTTTTGATTGTATTAAGTACATTTCTTTCTGAGAAGTCTGGTTTTAGGTCATCTACCAGGCCTCTCCAGTCCCTTTGTACTTCCTCTTCAGATTCTCTCCCCGGCGGGTATAGCTCTTTCAAATAATCCTCCCAGGCACCCTCTTCTACCACGCAAATCATTAACGCAGGTGAGGCTTCTGTTGCTGAGCGGACTAGATTCCAGAATAATCGTATATTCTGGGATTCTATTGCCTCCAGCAATTTCCCCCAGCAATTATCCTTATGGGCTCTTCTTGTGCTATCAAGAAGCATAGTATACTCTTTCTTTAATTTTACAAGATATTCAGCTCTAGATTTATCAAATTTTTTATGCAGACTGCGCTGTTCTCGCCTTAGTTCTCTTTTCTTATTTAAACAGGCTATATTATACCAGTTTCCCATCCTAACTTGAGTGGTTTGTGTACTCTTGGTAATCTTTACGTCTGTTCTAAGTTCGACCTTGATACTTTGTACCACTAGGTTTAACTTTTCAATGTACCAGGCCAGATCTAGACCAACTGTGCATCCTAGAACGATTTTATGTTGGAGCCTGGTTAATTTTTCTATATTTTCTTCGGTTAACCGTGTTGTGATGCGCCTGGGATAGTCCATCTGTGGTATAATTACTTTTTCAGCAACGATTTGATGGGAATATACCAGTTCCACTTCTAGAATATTATGGTCACTTTCTTCTATATGGTTAACCATAAAGCCCTTTATTATATCAAAGTTCCATGCTGGAATAAAGACATAATCTATGGGACAATTTTGTGTACCTTGTTTAAAGGTTTTTTTTGCCGGGCGATCTTGTGGGAACCTACCGTTCAAACAGAAGAAACATTTATTCGCTAGGTAATTCCCCAAGCTTACATCATTCGTTGTACACAGACTTTCGGGAAACTTTGCTTGAATTATATCATAAGATTCTAAAAAATCCTGATACATGAGATCCTGCCGCTTAGGATTAAGTTTATGGTTAAAATCTCCTACCAACAAAATCAAATCTGAAACGTACTTTTCACACAATAAATCTAAATCATTTTTAAAATGACCCATTTCAACTCCATACTCCTCCTTGGCCCCCCATTGCATATATACATTTAAGATCAGCACATTTTCTTTCTTATTACTGACTGTAATTAAAGTTATTCTACAGCAGAGCAGCCATTTACATGTTACAGTGAGCCGGGAGAAGTTTTTCACCAAATTTGTAGATAGTAAAGTCAATAAACGCCCTGCCGGGCGTCCTAATCTAGAATTTACTGCCGGTCGATAGGCTTGACAGAACCCATCCACTACAGGGGGCTCGCCACATAGCCAGGTCTCCTGGATACAGATGATCGCATTATTTTTCGACCGATCTTTTAGCCGTTCAAGTTTTATTTGGTTTCCTAGCCCATTTATATTCCAGGAGACCATTTTTAAGCCATGTGGCTGCCCCTTTACCTATTCCACGTCACTAAGGGGCCCAAACCTATTGTGTTCCTCTAAGTACCGCTGTGAAGGACCTGGGAGGCTAGTATTAAGACTCCAATTCTTCCAAGAGTCTTCCGGAACAGAATTATTTATTATAATATTAAAGTTTCCCGGGCCTTGCCCTAAGCCTCTTTCTGTAAATCTTACTTGCCTTTTACCAAGTCCTGCATGGTACTTTAAGAACTCTTTTCCTTGCTGGACACTTTCTTCAGCCCCTACTTCTTCATTAGGTACTAACCGAATCCCTGCTTTTAATATCTCACTACCAGCTCGTTCAATGGCAATTTTTACCAGCTCAGAATAAACTCGTACCTTAGTAAGCTCTTTTCCATCACAGTTTGTTTGAAAGCCCACCTGTTGGAGATCTTTTGTGCAGATTCCTTTCAAGTTAGGGCAATGGGCGAAAGAATTAAGAAGAAGTTCTCTATTTAAGTACGAGCGCTTCTTTGTTTTTTTCCCTCCCCTTCCCATTTTTACTTGCTCAAAGTACAGCCATTGATTTCCTTTAGATTCCATACCATTTTTTTTTACCCCCTATGTGGTTGTTGTATTTTAGTTTTAACCTCATAGGCTTTCTCATTAAATTGCATCCCCATAATATTTTGTTTCTTACTGCCATTATCATTTATTACTCGATTCATTGCTGGCTTCTCTGTGCTTCTCATTCTTGTATTGCTTACTCTCACTCTCTTACTTTTTGGAGGCTTACGTTTTGACTCTTGTTGCATTAGATCTAATGATTCCTCCATCTCGGACCTTTTTCTCACTACTCCACCTTTGCTCTTTCTTTGTATGACTCTACTAACAGGTCTCCCCTGTCTTAATGAAGTATGACTCTTCTATACACCCCTCCTTTTTATCAGCATAGGCCATTTTGAGATGTACACTTCATGATTTGTAGCCGGGGGTTCATTATTCCCAACCACCATCACAATTGGAGTTACAGCTGGGGGTTCTTTATTCCCAACCTCCCTCTCGATTGGTGCTATATACTCTGGGTCAGGAACTGGTCTAAGCATTGAAGGCATTTGACTCTTGATTCCCTTTAATTCACCCTGAATTTTTAAAAGGTGCGAATTCTGTGTTTTTAGTGTATCATGATTTAGCATTGTCACTTCAAGGATTCCCTGGAGAGTTTTTTGCAATATTAATATCAGATCCAGCATTGAGGTGGCCGGATTTGTAGAGGACTCCGGGTTAGTCTGTGAAGACTGATTACCGTCTTTAGTACCCTTGAACCTAAAGTGTGTTCTTCGTGCACATCAAGTCCTTTCGAGTTTCCATTCACAGCCAAGTCGTTCAAATCCAGGTCATCTTCCTCATCTTCCTCATCTTGCCCTTGAATTTCACTATTTACTTCCTTGGAGTCGTGAAGCAAGGTCAACTTTGGGGACGAGGATAGCCTGGGTGTCATTGTAGGGCCATTATGAGTAGTTAAGGACGGTAGTGATTGGTTAATTAGATTTTCAGGGTCCACCATTTGGTCATCAAAAATGACAGAGGAGCCCCCCTTCCAAAGTTCTTCCCCGGCTGATTCCAGATCAGGTGAGAGGGGCTTAACTGGAGAGAAAACCCTTTTGAAATGTTTTCCCACAAAGTCTTTCAGGGGGTTAGAAGCTTTACCACCCATTGGATATTTTCTCTTTTTTCTTTTGGATACGTTTAGATTTTGGTTTTGATTCGAGGTCCATCGAGCTTCCTCCTGACGAGTTTAAATCCATTGGGGGTTTTTTAGAAGTCTTTATTTTTGCCTGTCCCAAAGCACTTTTGTTCTTCCTTGGCGCCATCAAATGGACCTTTTTGATTCAGAAATATGTCGGTGCTTTGTGCCGGCTGAATCAAACCCCTCGGCCCTAGACACTGCCCTCAGGACTGGGGTAGACTATTTGCAACAGTAAAGGGATATAATAGGTAAAAAGGGGGAAAGAGCAAAGAAACACCCTTTACCCCACTTACCTCTGTTGTGCTTTTGTAGATAACCTGAACCGTGCCCAAGCCCATTTTCTGCTACACATATGGTGCCTCTTCCTCTCTTTAGCTCATTAGCGCCTTATTCCGGCGCTGTCCTCCAATTTGATCCGGCCCCTCCTTTTCTTCTCCGCCCTCTACAGACTCGTGCTGTGAGGCTGAACAGCGGCGTGCGACGGGAGATTTTCGGCGTCTACGAACTGAGCGCCGCCTCTTCACACACCGGCACTATCGCTGTTAGGGGGGGCCGCGGGGGTGGGAGGGCCGGGCGGCCGCAATGCCGCTACACCGGGCTGCGATCCCAGCTCCCTGCTCCTAGTCGGCGTCGGCGTCTCTCGCAACTCTTCGCGGTCACGTGAGAGCTCCTGGGTCACGGGTCACGGTACGGCAACTATGCTGTAATCACGCAGCACAACAGAGTGATTGTAATGAAGAACACAACGAGGTAGTAATGGGAGGAACTGACTAGACCTACACTCAGGGTGGCTTTGGTGCCCCTGAACTCAAACTATACTATTATTGCGCACAGGCGCAACATGCACACTACTGGATACAGCCAAATGGTCATGTGGCGCATATTGCGGTGGGACATGAAAGTATGCACCCCACCCCTCTTCTCTCACTTATATCCTCCCCCAGACAATATGCCTCTAATTTAGAGATACACCCAGTGATCTGCCCCTACAGGGGACTGGCACACCCTGGTGAAGCAGGTGCACAAACTTCCGTGCACCGGCGCTACCCCTTCGAATTCATCCACAACTTACGGTGACGCAGGAGCAGATAATGGCACGGGAACTACACAAGAAAGAGACTCCGATCTATGGGGGATGTTTTCCCAAAAAAGGAATACATATCATGGAATGGCACAGCCCTGAGTGCACATTGCACTCCTTAAAAGGATTTTGCATATCTGCGACTACGTATGGTGTCAGAGCCTTAGATCCCTCCTTCGCAGCGGAACCATCAACGCATATTGTGCTGCAGACACTCCAGATGTCCACCATGCGGCAACTCCTAGTTACTAAACAACACACCATGTCACAATATGAACAGTTCCGAGCACTGGACAGACCCCTAGCTAGATGGGAGGCAAAACTGGGCATATATCTTCTTAAAGAAGACTGGTATTACAGGTGTATGCAACTAAAGCTGCTCACATCTAACTGCAACTTGAAAATCGTACACTTTAAGTTCCTACACCAGGTATACTACACGCCCAAGCAATTGCATGCATACGGGCTGAGAGCTGACGACTGGTGCCACAGATGCCAAGCCCCCAACACGTATTTCTTACACATGGCCTGGGCATGCATAAAAATCCAATCATATTGGCAGGAGGTCACTGACACTCTCACACATATGTTGGGGGAGCGTGTTCCGAATGCACCCCATAGTGTGCCTTTTGGGTATCTATAAGGTCAAACTGGCTTGTAGTCGAAAGTTCTTGGTGGTGGCACTGCTGCTGGCTAAGAGAAGAACAGCAATGAAATGGGGCAGGAAACAGACACCGAAGCACATGGACTGGATCAGGGACATATCATATTGCAAAACACAAGTAAAGACTGTCCGGGAGGAATGAGTCCCAGCGTGGGAGAGGTGTGGCGCCGCAGCCAGGGCGACTGACGCTGGAATCTGGGGATCAGGGTTCGATCCCCGGCTCCGGCGGCAGGTTAGCCCAGCACCATGTGACTCTGGGCAATAGCTCGCTTAATTTTCCCGACGGCCCCCAGCGCCTAGAGACCCTTACGGGTGATTGTGCGCTTTACAAATGTGGATTATTATTATTATTATTATTATTATTATGTTCTAGTAGCCTGTTAGGTATTCAGGGACAGCAGAGTACTTGAGAATGAACTTGAGGTGAAACGGAAGCCCTGTCATCATCTCTGATCTTAGTTTCTTGTAGAAACCACTGCACTGTGCACTTTGTTGGCCCATTTGTGGCTATACCTGCATGACAGTTGTTCACCCAGACAAAGGCTGCAACTGTTGCAACTGTGTGATTGTGTTTGTCCGTTTGAGTAATTCACAAAGGACAAAGTTTGCAATTTCCTGAAAGCATAGGCCTGTTCAAAGGCTGCAACTAACTGTTTGATGCTAGCCTACCTGCGACAGCTCCTGCCTTCACTGCAATCTGCACAATAAACACCATTCTGCGCAATAAACTCCATAATTACTGCCACCCAACCTCAGGCTGTATTTGTTTAGGCATAGACAAAGCTGCATTAACACACAAGATGAAGATTTCTGTGACCAGTACAGCACCTGCACATGCACAAAATCTGATACAACAACTGTTGGAGAGAAACTGGGTGCGCTGCTTGATGCTAACAGTGTGTCCGACCCTCAAGACTCATGACCCTCAAGATTTGCCAGCTTGGTAAAACACTTGCTGAGCTTGCAAGTTGGCAGCTTTCTAAACAAGGGGATGTATGTCAGTACAACGCGATCTTTTAGATCGCGGTACTTTACAACGCGGTTATTACAACGCAAGTCGTTACAACGACTTGCGTTGGAGGGCGCGGATTGAGGAATATTATAATTTTATATTCCAACTCCAGTCCACGTAACAGTAGGGAAGGTGTTGGAATATAAAATTAGAATATTCCTTAACCAACAGCGCCATCCAGCGCAAGTCGTAGTAACGACTTGCGTTGTAATGGCAGCGTGGTAAAGGTCGTGCGGTGTAAACACCGCGTTGTAAACGACGTTTACCGATTTAACAAGATGTAGGTGTGATTAGAATATAAGATTTGATTATACAGTGAGTGTTTTTGAGCCGGTTTACTTACTTCAACATTTTAAGAGAATGCACTTGTCAGAAAGCTGCATCCAAGCGTATAGTACGTGCTGAAAAACAGCTATTTTACATACAAGTCATGCCATTGAAAACTCAAGAGGTACTGCTGTGATAACTTTACAGGAAATCATGCACAAGTGGACTATGTACCGCCTGTGGTCTTACCTGGAAGTGATGGGTAGATGTTAAGGAGAATTAACATAAAAGTGTAGATTATCATCGTCAATCTTTTTCTCATTACTGTGGACATCTCTCACTTCAAGAGGTGGCAATGAATGTTTGTCTGAATAATCCTAAATAGAGAAGATATCAAAATGAATTTACAGTTGTCTTAGAGATAGAAAGAAATATTGGTGATGGATTGAAATAATTACAGAGGAAGCATGCAGATACAGTGATACAACAAAGAAGATTGTATGGTCTTTACGCAGTAATTCAACGTTTGTCTAGTGCTCACCAAGTCCAAACATTATGTAGATGTTACATCATGTGACAAATAACAGACGCAAATTTTACTTTGCTATCATTTATCAACTAATACTCAGAAACGCTCTGTCTAAAAGTAGGTGTACTCATGGCCTCTCATTATGAGGTAATTAGAATTAGATGCTCCTAAGAAAGTGTGTATATTACTTTATCATGAGGAGGTTCTGCCACATGTATATAAAATTAGAAAAATGGAGCATTCACATCGTACATAGGTCAAAAGATATCTTTGACAAACTCTGAGAAGGAGTTATAAAGACATTTCCAAACAATGGGAAACAGCATTTAAATGCTGCCTTTACCATGCAAGGTAAGTATACTTCAGATAAGTGTGTGTGTGTATATATATATATATATATATATACTAGCAGCCCGTCCCGACGTTGTCCGGGTATGAATTGCTGGCGGCCAGTAGTATATTGTTTTGTAGGATTTCGTTTTGATAGCATTTCTTATCTGGGACAGGCCTGTGAAACGCTCCGATTCACAGTGCACTGCTGATGCACTTAAGAGTGCGCGTTCAGTAGTGTGTGAACTCGAGTTTCCCTTCTTTATTTTTCCTTGCAATATTATATAGCGCAAACTCGACAACATGGCATGAGCACAATTTACATTACAGAAGAACACATTCATTTGTGGAAGGCAGGGGAGACAGAGCGATTTGCCTGGAATCACAGGATGTTGAGCTGATGCTGAGATTCGAACGTAGCTCCCCAGCTCTAAAGTTCGCAATTTTAGAACTTGTGGCGGGAGATGTGTCTAAAAGTGTATGTCGGTGCTGGCCATCAATGAGAGAGACCTGTGCATTTTTCAAATTGGTGGTGAAAAAATATGAGTATGTTGCTGGAGATGTGGGCCGCCGTGCCACCAATGTACTTAATGTTATGTTATGTTATGTTAACAGTTTGTGTAAGCGCGACAGCTGCCCCAGCAAAGAGGCGTCCCGGCGCTGAGGATCAACAAGTGCCATACCGATAGAGGTGAAAGGACTGGGGCAGGCAGTCCTAGGGAGGGGGGAACAGATGGGTCTTAACGGCTTTCCGGAAGGCAGACAGGTTCTCCATAGAGCGAATGTTCATAGGCAGGGAGTTCCAGAGCTTAGCACCCAGCACCCTGAAGGAGCGACCGCCAATGCGACAGAGCTTTGTGCGGGGTACGGTCACTAGGTGTTGGCCTAATGATCGCAAACTGCGCTGTGGCACATAAGGTGTCAGAAGCGGGCGTAGAAGTTCTGGGCATCTGGATTTAAGGATCTTGAATGCCAGGGTAAGAGTTTTGAACTGAATACGAGATTCAATAGGAAGCCAGTGCAGCTTTCTGATAGTGGCTCTAACAGAGCATCTGCGGGGAAGACCCACCAAAGATCTTGCTGCCGAGTTCTGAACTCGTTGTAGTCGCGCTATCTCCGTTTTATTAGGGCCCAGAAATAGAACACTGGCGTGATCCAAGCGAGAAAGGATCGTGGACTGTACAATGAGCTGCCGAACTTTAGAGTCAAAAAATGTCAGTATCGGGTTAAGACTCCTCAGCAGGCCCACACAAGTAGCTGCCGCTCTTTTAGTGTGGGTCTGGAAGCTGAGTGAGGAGTCTATCCAGACTCCCAAGTTTTTAACCAGGGATTTGGGCGGTGGAATGGTGCCCAAAGAAGAAGGCCACCAGTGCTCGTTCCAGTAGATGGTATTCTTCCCAACAAGCAGCACCTCCTTCTTGCCTGCATTAAGTTGCAGGCAATTGTCCGTCATCTTACTGCAGCCAGCCCACTCCTGAATCTCGAGGCTGAAGTAGATGGCCCTTCGGTGAGAGTGATGACCAGCTGAGTGTCATCTGCATATGACACCAGCGTAAGGTCCCACTCTTTAGCCACTACCGCGAGTGGCTGCACGTAGAGATTAAAAAGGGATGGGCTGAGTGCAGAGCCCTGAGGGACTCCCTGGCCGATGGAATGGGACTGGGAGAGGTACGGGGGAGCTGACACCTTGAAGGATCTGTCCTTCAAGAATGAGCGTAACCATTCCAGGGCAAGACCGGTAATCCCTACCGTCGCCAGACGATGTAACAGAATGTCATGTGATACCGTATCAAAGGCCGCGCTGAGGTCTAACAGAATCAGCGCAGCACTCTGACCGGCATCGAGAATCATCTGGAGGTGTTCAGTCGTGGACAGTAGGGCAGACTCAGTACTGTGGCCCGGCTTGAACCCGTTTTGTGATGGGTCCAGGATGTTGTTTTGGTGCATATATTGGGACAGCACGTTGTTTACGTGGGCCTCCGCAAGTTTAGACACCCATGGGAGCAGAGAAATAGGCCTGAAGTTTTCTAGTTTGGAAGGGTCCAGGGTAGGATTTTTAATGATGGGGGAAACCCATGCCTGTTTCCAAGCGGTAGGGACACTGGCCAAAGAGAAGGATAGATTGAGTATAAAGGCCAGGGGTGGTAGGAAGTGTGCTAGAGACTCAGTAAATTGAGCCGGTCTCATGGGATCTGCCGGAGAGCCAGACTTGACTTTCCTGCAGAGTTTAGTCAGGTCATCGTACGAAATTTCTGGTATGAGCGCCAGCGTGGTGCCACCAGTGTTGGGAGTAGTGGGATTGAGTGGATCCAAAGAGTGCTGCGGGAATGACCTGTATATTTTTTGCACTTTTTCTACAAAGAAAATGGCAAGGTCCTCGCACTGCTGCGCAGTGGTGATGCTGGAGACAGAGCTTCTACTACTCTGGAATTCTTGCACCAGTTTGAACATACATTTGGTGGGATTAGGGCTGGAGTTCATTTCTTCTGCGTAGAAAGAGGCACGCGTGGAGCAAATTACTTTGTGATAAAGTTTTTGTTTAGCCAGGTATAGTGCTTTATCCCTATCTTTATAGTCCCTTCTACAAATTCGCTCGGCCTTCTTACAGTCTTTCCGCATGGATCTCAGAGTGTCATTATACCATGGGTTGGAGGGGGATCTGCGCCCCTTGGTCCATTTAGCTGGAATGAGGACATCTAATCCTTTGATAATCCAGTCGTGGAAGGCGGCGTATGCCGTATCGATGTCCATATTGTCCTCACAATGGAACGCTCCTAGGGTAGTGTGGAGGTCTTTGGTTTTAAGTTTATGCCAAGGCCTCTTGAAGAGCCGGGTCGGCCCATCCTTATTGAAGATTTCCCTGACCATTATGGTGAATTTGATTGGGGGAGGGTAAACAGCCATTATTCCGCAACTTTCTTTCCGCATACCATCACTCCGCATACTTTCATTACGAAAGTACCATGACTCCGCAATGCCATTATAACGCATGGCATTACATTTTATATGCTTTTACCACGCATACATTTACAACAAAATTCGTTGTAAATGCATGAATGGTAAAAGCATGTTTTTTTAAAAATGTTTGGATAAGGTAAGTATGGGTATAGGGGTATATGTTTTGGGGTACTGAGGTATATGTTTTGGGGTGTTTGGGTATTTTAAGGATTCAGATATAGTTTTGGGTTATGGGGTACAGGGTTAGTTTTAGGGTTTAGGGATAGGTATGGGTTTTGGGGTACAGGGGTATTTTTAGGGTTCAGGGCTAGGTTTGGGTTTTGGGGTATAGGGGTATTTTTAGGGTTCAGGGGTAGGTTTGGGTTTTGGGGTACAGGGGTATTTTAAGGGTTCAGGGCTAGGTTTGGGTTTTAGGGTACAGGGGTATTTTTAGGGTTCAGGGCTAGGTTTGGGTTTTGGGGTACAGGGGTATTTTAGGGTTCAGGGCTAGGTTTGGGTTTTGGGGTACAGGGTTATTTTTATGGTGCAGGGCTAGGTTTGGGTTTTGGGGTACAGGGGTATTTTTAGGGTTCAGGGGTAGGTTTGGGTTTTGGGGTACAGGGGTATTTTAAGGGTTCAGGGCTTGGTTTGGGTTTTGGGGTACACAGGTATTTTAGGGTTCAGGGGTAGGTTTGGGATTTGGGGAACAGGGGTATTTTTAGGGTTCAGGGGTAGGTTTGGGTTGAGGTACAGGGGTATTTATAGGGTTCAGGGCTAGGTTTGGGTTTTGGGGTACAGGGGTAATTTTAGGATTAAGATGGGTTAGTGTTTAAGGGTGTTGGCTTATTTTAAGGAGTAAGGGTGGGTTATGATTATGGGGTGCAGGGGTATTTAAAGGGAGCAGGGTGGACACCCGGAGCTGGAATGGACAGATCCTGGGAAGAAAAAACAATGAAATATTGGGCACAATGCTCGCTTTTTTTTCCCGTAATCCCACGCCCGCACACGCCCACGCCCCCAGCACACGCTCACAGCACACGATATGAGGCATGGCATGAAGGGCGGAACGTATCACACGCCCCCAGCGTTTGTCACGCCCCCTGAGAACGCCCACAGCACAACACAGACAAGCCCACAAGGGACTACTTTGCTGGCACGGTTCTTTTACCTTTTAAATGTATATGGTGGGCGTCTGCATAGCCTATGTCCTTCTGCTGCAACTGCCCTTTCCAACGCTGTTTTGGGTGTTGTGATTGGTGCTGTGGTTCCTGAGATTACCCGCCTCAAAGGTTTGGGCTCTCTCTTTATTATATTAGTATGGATATATGGATGGATTATGAGTAGGGGTCTCTGAGAAAAGCACGACTGAGTTACTTCAGTATCTAGTGTTAAATTAGTGCCTTACCAAACCGTTGGGCCCCATGTAGTGTAGTTCTTATATCCCTGATAGGCTCTGCTCATTGGAATAATATACACTATAGTTTTTGCATAGGACTAGGGTCAGTATGCTCCTATCGAGTATATTAAACTTAATTACTTTTGTGTGCCAGCTAACTCAGAGGACACTAGAAACTTCTTGAATGAACAAGAAGGGATTAGTCTCCGACAACCGCATAAACATGACAACCTGGTTTCCCTTTAGAATCGGAACAGTTCTTAGAGTCATGGAAACAATAGATTACAGTTTTACTCAGTCAATCGTGCATGCTTAGTTTCTGCAGAGTTACACAGAAATAACAGACGGGTGTTTCAATAAAAGGATTTATTGAACAGTTTTAGTACTCGTGTAAGACATATGAGCTGTTACAATCATTAGACAGTATGCAAGATATAAGATGTACAGCGTAAGCAGTAAAAATAAGGAATGCTGCAACATGATTATCTTTTAGCTATGGGGGTGAGTGCTTGTATTGTCAACTCTCCGTCCATCATCCCCTTTGGTTTTGCTTTATCTTTTAGATATGACATCTATATCTATACTACTATTATAAAGTAAGAACTGGGAACCTTTGAGGCGGGTAAACTCGGGAACCACAGCGCCAATCCAAACACCCAATACATCATTGGAATTGGCAGGGTGTGCATAGTGACATAGGTTATATACCCCCAAAAAATATACCTTCTTTAAAAAATATACCTTACAAAAAAGAGTAGTCCCTTCGAAGTAGCGCCGGCCGTGTGCGCTAACGTGCTGACGTCATCAGGAGCGCGGGGAGGAGTGGTGAACAGCGTGAAGTTTTGCAGACTGGAGCGGGCTGGTAGGAGCGGTAAAATGGAAGATAGCGGGGAGGAGCGGTGAACAGCGGTGACTGGAGCGGGCTGAGGTACGTCAAACGGAGGAACGGTAAACTTTGGGGGAGGACCGGTAAAGTTTGTCGGACTGTAAGCCTCATTGCCTTTGCAGACTGGAGCGGCCTGGGAGGAGCGGTAAACTGGAGCGGTGGACAGGATAGCGGGGAGGAGAGGTGAACAGCGGTGACTTGAGCGGGCTGTAAGCCTCATTGCCACCGGACGCCCGCGGTGGGCTGAGGAGGTGCTTAGGGGCCCTTGGATTGTGGAGCGCGGGGAGGAAAGTTAAACTTTGGAGCGCAGGGAGGAGCCCTACTCTGTAAGCCTGATTGCCCCCGGACAACGTCGGGGTGGGCTACTAGTATATACATATATATATAACACAGGCTAAAATGTGAATACTCGTCTGGTGCTTCTAAATAGTTCTACCCTAGTGTACCTAACCTAGGTTTAGTATGAGGTAAGAAGTAGGTGTTGCCTTCTATAGTTTAATTTAGCTATAGTTGGTATGCTAAGATCCTAGTATGCCTAAGAATCTTTAGTATGCCTAAGAGTCTTTAGTATGCCTAAGATCTTTAGAATGCCTAAGAGTCGTTAGCATGCCAAGAGTCCCTCTAGGTTCTAGTCTGCTCCATACCTTTAGAATGAGAGAGGTGGAAATCTCTTTCCAGATCCTGAACTCTTAACAACCTGCAAGGGGAGTCAGAGCACTGGATGCTGGAATCTATGCGAGGAGGATGACAGCGTCTGGTCAATGCGTATGGCGGGGCACTCCTTCCTAACTTGCCGTGGCGAGCCGTATCAAACTGTAGAGCTGAGCCGAGCAGTAGTTTGTTATGGTAAGCAAAGGTATATTTATACCTGGAAGGTGTCTAGGAATACCAGCAATGAAGTAAAGTTGGGCAGAGAAACACGTCATGAAATAACCCCTAAGGAATAGATATTTGTGCATAATAACTGAGTTCTTGGAGAAATCAATAATCCAAGCAGGGAAAGTCCCAATGGCTTACAGGTCTGGTTTCTAAGAACTCGTTGTGACATGGGATAGACGGATGTAGGTGACCATGCAAGGATTTGGTTGGCATGGCTAATTTCTAAATAAGGACTGGAATTCTATGCCTAAATAAGGGCAGCAGGAGTTGTGCCTATATAAGGGCAAGATTCTGGAAATGTATGTACAGGTATCTAAATCAGAACACAACAATGTAGTTATTGGTGTTGGAGTGTCTATGGTTTTGTGAATGGCAGTCTAATTTAGAGTGGGTGTATCAAAGGGTATATGAGCGTGTGAGAAGATGCATCAGATAATCACGTGGATGATGTCATTAGTGATGTCATTTGAGATGTCATCAGTGATGTCACTGAAAATGCAGTGAGTAATGTAATATGTGACGTCATCAGCAGTGTATTGCGGGGGTGCGAGTTATAGTTAGCTGAATTAACTCTAACGGCCGAATTTCACTGGTTTTGTATGAGTGAAATGTCCAACTAACTGTAACGTCCCTGAAACCTATGTTTTTTTCAGTGAATTTCAAAGGTTTTTTAAATGCGAATTTGTAACTATAACGTCCCTGAAACCTATGTTTTTTTTCAGTGAATTTCAAAGGTTTTTTAAATGCTAATTTCTAACTATGACTACAAAGGTAGGACATGTGCAGAAAGAGGAAGAAAGGTACAGAAAGAAGCAAGAGATATGCACAATGAACCACCAGAGGAGCAGAAAGAGGCCTTGTTGCAAAGTCATCCTGTGCCCCAACTTTTTTCTGACTGGTGCTGGTGGTTACTGACTCTGACTAACGAGGCCTAGAGCCAGCGCTATGCTAAAAGACACTTAGAATACAGTGAAAACAACTACACACACTAGGAAACACTATGCAGTGGGGTACCCCTGTGATTGGCATGACCTCCTCTGTAAGGCCATAGTACATAATAGGGGAGGTGATTAAAACTACCTCTAAGTCAGAGGTGCAGAAAGATGCTTCTTTAAGTAGTAGTCACGTTTGCAGAGTGGTGGAGAAAGGGTGCCGGGCCACCGACCAGCGCTCAGGAATTCCGCTGCATAGGACTTACAGGTGGTACCAGGAGGGCTTCTTGGCCCCCAAAGTCCCTCAGAAGTAAATTGGACTTCATCCCCCATCCTGTAGTCTGCCAGGAGGCGCATTTGCAGAGTTGTGGATAAAAGGGGGTCATGGCCTCCGAAGACGTCTTAGCAATCCCACTATGTGGGACTTACTGGAGGTAACAAGAGGGGTAGTTGGCCCACAAGGGCATCCTTGGGGGCCAACCACCCCATCCTATTACCGCTAGTAAGTCCCACACAGTAGGATTGCTAAGTTCTTATAGCAGGCCACACCCCCTTTGCCCACCACTCTGCAAACACGCGCTCATGAATGGTAATTAAAGTCCCCTTCGCTGCTGGGGTCCTTTAGGGGCCAACTAGCCTACCTCTTACCTCCAGTAAGCCCCACCCAGTGGGATTGCTGAGAGGTGGATAAAGGCCAAGCCCCCTTTCCCCACCACTCGGCAAACACACCTCCTGGCGCCTTCTAATTTGGGGTATTAAGTCCACTTCATTCCTGAGGGTCCCTGGGGGCCAACCAGCCCACCAGGTACCTCCAGTAAGTGCCACAACCCTGGTTTACCGAAAGTGGTCAGAGGCCACGCCCCCTTTTTACACCACTCTACAAACGCAGCTCCTGGCTCACAGCTGCCTGGGGGTGAAGTCCACTTGTGTCCTCAGGTCCTCAGAACACAAGAGGACCTCATCGCCCCACCACCAGTGATCCAAGAGGTGCGTTTGCAGAGTGGTGTAAAAAGGGGCGTGGTCTCGGGCCACATCTCTGCAATTCAGCTGGCACTTACTGGAGGTACCTGGTGAGCTAGTTGGCCACCAGGGACCCTCAGTATTCAAAGGGAATCAATTCCCCAACTTAAAAATGCGCTAAGGGACACATTTGCACAGTGCCCCCCCCATCTCTAGGCCACCATTGGCCCCAGGGACCCAATCCCCCGGGGCCGGCCTGCCGTTTTTAAATTGTTTTTATTTAAATGGGAGCGGGCCGAGTGGCCCCTCTCCCGGGCCACTTCTGGCCCTGAGGACTCCATCTGCCAGGGCCAGCCCTTAGCGTTGGGTACCGTGTGGGGTGTCCCTAATGTCCCCACGGTCCCAGCCGGCTCCCTGCCTCCTGCGGGAGCCGGCATTGCTCTTGAGCAAGGGGTGCTAGAGACATGCAGCTCCCCTTGCTCAAAAGCAATCCTGCTTTGCTTAGTTGAAGCGAGAGCAGGTTTCCCTTCTCTAGCTTCAATGATGCAAAGCAGTGTTTGCTATGACAGGGCGGGAGCAGTGCCCTGCCATAGCAAACAACAATGTCCTGGGGGTAGGCACCTGGGGACATTGCAGGAGGCAGCCATGGGGGGGGGGGCTGTGCCGCCATCCTACCATCATTTGTAAAGCCCCAGGAGGTGATGGAGCCTGGGGCAGTATGGGGGGGCTCGAGCCCCCTCACACTAATTATTTGTTATAACCCCGGGGGAGGTGGCGTCGTCGGGCTTACGGGGGCCCACGAGGCCCACCCACCTAATTTTAACAAAGACCCAGGGAGGTGGCAGTCCCCGGGGCCTTGGGGGGGCGGGAGGCACCCCTGCCCTTATTTCATTAAAGCCCCGGGGAGGTGGCGGTCCCCAGGGCTGCGCGGGGGGCGCATGTCCCCGTGCATAAATTATGAGGCCTCAGGAGGTTGCGGTACCCGGGGCTGTGGGGGCCCCCATGGGCCCCTAAAGCCTGTGAACATAAAATTAATCGCAAAGAATGCGAAATGCACAATAGCAGAACTGAAATATCACGGAACATATCACCTGTAACACAGACTTTGTAGTATAGTGTTAGTGTGAAAAATACTACGTAGGGAGCAGCAAGAACAAAATACCTTTGAGAACTTTGAAACATCTTCGAGCTGTGAAAAAGAGAGATTATTCTTATCCCATTGCAAAACACTTCTGGGAATTACATCAAGGTAATGTTAAGGTACTAAAATACTTTGGGATCAAACATATAAAGAAGAACGAAAGAGGGGGAGATTGACGGTTGTTACTGAGAAGAATGGAGTCAAAACTTATCATCCAGATGGGAAATGAGGCACCAATGGGACGTAATTTAGATGCTGAGTTACATGTATATCTATAATAAGTCCTCCATTCTCCTCCTTGTACAACTTTTGTATAACAATTTGGACGAATTCTAAGAAATTGCATTTTAACTCGTACTTGACACACAAAACAAGTTGCTTTACCTTATCTTCATGCATAAATTGCACGATATGGTTAATCAACTGTAAAAGGTAGTAACAAGTATTTTTACGCATTAATATTTCTTATTATGATGGTAGTGATATATAAATATGCATTTTACACACTAATGACGCAAAAGATATTCATGCATTAGCACTTTATATTATGGGTGCTGTAATGTCGCTAAAATGACACTTTACATTATGGCGGTACTTGATTATGAAATGTACTTTACATTTAAGACACGAAAAATACCCATGCATTGGCACTTTATATTGTGAATGTTGATAAGTTGCCCTTTGCATCTAATAATGTAAAAGATATCCATGCATTAGCACGCTATATTATGGACGCTGTTATAAAGTTAAATTTCACTTCACATTATGGATGTAGTTAATTATGAAATGCACTTTACTCATGCATTAGCACTTTATATTGTGGATGCTGCTAAGAAACCAAATGGCACTTAATATTTAACATGTAAGCACTTGGGTACATAACTTGTCCAGCCAAGCATCTTATGAAAAACAACTTATATGAACTTGCTTTGTAACGTATGCATCTCGAATATTCATATACATTGCCAAGAAGCCATCACTCACTCAAGAAAGCACTAGCACTTTATACCAGTATAACTTACTGACATATGCCTGAAGAAGTAAAGAGAAAAACAACAGTTAATGGACAGAATGCAGAACAATGTCATACATTCACCCCAGTACAGAGATCTGGGCCTAAATCCACGGTTGTTTTGCTCACCATGCCATTCCAGTTTGAACCCAGCCATATGCTAATCAGTCTTGACCCTGTGCGCCGTGGGAGCAGTCCAGCCCAAACTGCCAAGTCAGGTCCTCCCCGGACTGGAAACCAGCATCCTAGGACCAGTTTTGGGCTTTCAGGCTTCATCAGCCACGATAGCTTGATTTCAGCGGCATGGAGAGCACTGGACTCGCGTCTGAGCAGACCCGTCCCACTCGGGGTGACAAATGCAAAAACAACAGTTGATGGACAGAATGCAGAACAATGTCATACATTCACCCCAGTACAGAGACCTGGGCCTAAATCCACAGTTTTTTTGCTCACCGTGCCATTCCAGTTTGAACCCAGCCATATGCAAATCAGTCTTGACCCTGTGCCCCATGATGACAGTCCAGCCCGAACTGCCAAGCCAGGTCCTCCCTGGACTGGAAACAAGCATCCTAGGACCAGTTTTGGGCGTTCAGCCCTCATCAGCCAGGATAGCTTGATTTCAGCGGCATGGAGAGCACTGGACTCATGTCTGACCAGACCCGTCCCACTCGGGGTGACAAATGCAGAAACAACAGTTGATGGACAGAATGCAGAACAATGTCATACATTCACCCCAGTACAGAGATCTGGGCCTAAATCCACAGTTTTTTTGCTCACCATGCCATTCCAGTTTGAACCCAGCCATGTGCAAATCAGTCTTGACCCTGTGCCCCATGGGGACAGTCCAGCCCGAACTGCCAAGCCAGGTCCTCCCTGGACTGGAAACAAGCATCCTAGGAACGGTTTCAGGATTTCAGCCCTCATCAGCCAGGATAGCTTGATTCCAGTGGCATGGAGAGCACGGGACTCACATGCATATGGCCATGTCTGAACTGGGGTGGTGGCGTGAGCTAAAGAATGATGATGCATTAAACCCAGATCAGTTGACTGGGGGTGAGTGTTTGATTTTCTCAAATGCTCCGTCCATCATCCCCTCTGGTATCGCTTTGTTCACCCTAAGATGGCAGGGTATGCCCAGACGTGGGTCCCTTGCTCACTTTGCCACTGGATTCAATTTAGCCTGGCTGATGATGGCTGTTTAGCCAGAAACTGGTCCCAGGATGCTTGTTTCTGGTCCTCGGAAGACTTGGCTTGGCAGTTCGGGCTGGACTGTTCCCATAAGGCACAGGGTCAGACTGATTGGCATATGGCCATGTCTGAACTGGGGTAGTGGAGTGAGCAAAAGAATGATGATGGATTAAACCCAGATCATTTGTCTGTGGGTGAGTGTTTGATTTGCTCAAGCGCTCCTTCCATCATCCCCTTTGGTATCGCTTTGAAGAAGTAAAGAGACATAGAAATTACTTTGAAAATGTGTGTACTTGGAATCTGAATTTTATAAATGTTCTCAGTATCATTATGTCTCTATATGATTGCACGTGTATTTTCTATTCTCCCCCAAAGTTCTCTCCTTCCTATCTGATCAGATGACACTATTTTTCCTTCCTGTCATTAAAATGTGAAATCAAGAAAATATTGAAATGTTAAGAGTGGCTGCTCTCACAGGTACTTTACCCTGATTAGTATAACATACAGCATAGTTTAGGAAATCATCTTAAGAAGTGAAAAAAGAAAAATGCAATATTTAATAATTACGTACTTTACATACTTGACAATGAATTGATAATATGTGGTTCAGTTGTTTTTTGTAAATAAAGTTAGGTAAAAAAAAAGGATAAAAAGAGGAAAAGAAACAGGCTATGGACACTTTAAAAACAGACATTCTGAACCACACCAAACTCTATGGTCCTGTGAATGCTAACCCCAAAATGCATAGACTACACCTGTAAATACTGCAAGAAGGGTGAAATAAATTATTATTTCACTGCATCTAGAACAGCAGGAAGACATTTTGGACAATTAAATATATATAGGGTAGGGGTTTAGGGTAGTAAGGGTATTTTTTAAGCCTGGGTAATGCGCTACGCTCGCGTAGTTTGCAAAGGACATTTTTTGCTTGCTCGCGGTCCTCAACGTCAAGTTGGCAACCTCGAGCAAGCAAAATGACATCCCGGTGAGGCTTTTTCCTCATTCGCGATCAGCAACATCAAGTTGGCGATCGCGAGCGTGGAAAAGAAACCTCCCGGCGAGATTCTCAACGCCGGGAGGTCAGGTTCCTCATTGCGAGTGGTCGCGTATGCTCGCGACCACTTGCGATGAGAAACTACCAGTTCGCGTTGAGAATGCTGCCACTTGAATAGAAATCTACTTGAGCGGCAGAAAACTACCGCTTGCACTGTGCAAGATGCAGTTTGCACTGATTGCACAGTGCGGACAGGCATCCGGCACTGTGCAATCAGTACGAACAGCATTTTGCACAGTGCACTACGCAGTTCGCGTAGTTCGCGAAGTGCACTACACACAGCGCTACTTCGCGAACTACGCCCATGGTTAGTATTTTTAAGGTTTAGGGATGGTCAAGGGTATTGGGTCAAAAGGGTATTTTTTTTATAGTTTTAGGGGTGGGTAAGGGTATTGGGCTGTAAGGGTGTTTTTATGGTTTAGATGTGGGTAAGGGCATAGAGATCTAATGTGCTGCTTGCAAAATGGTATTGCCACTTTACGGGAAAACATAATGTCTAGTAGTCTTTTTAGAAGCAGTATTTTTATTTCTCTTTGTTACATTGTCTGCATTACCAGAATTGATAACGCTCTGTGCTTGTCTCTTGAAGGGAATTCTTTGTGCTTGACATATCTATTATGGCTTCTAAGAAATTAGTCTGCTTCGAGGGAATTACAGAAGACTTGAAGGTGTTAATACAGGCTTTGATTTAGTTGTTGGTAGACTTTATGGACGAGCCTTTGAGGGTAGACTTGATGACCTAAACACCAAGGATGGATGACTATTAGAACCATACATTTGGTAAAGATTCTGGGTGTAGATCCAAGGCCAAAGGGACACATCAGAAACTGGTAGTGACAACCAGCTACCTCAAATCGTAGGAATTGATGATGTTTTTCGAAGATGGGTAAATGGAAAAAAACTTCTTTGCGATCTATTGGTGCCATGTATTCGTTTCTCATAAGCAGGGGTAAAACTTTCTTCAATGTGACCATTGGTCTGAATTGCTGCCTTCAACACATATAGACATTTGTATTTTATTCGGGATGACAGTTGTTGGAGATGTTGAGTAAACTCCAGTGTATGGCCATCGACATACTGTATAAAGTTCAACACCCATTTTTCTGTAGTAATTGCATCCCAGTTGTAGAAGGTAGAGATTCTGCCCACTACACGGCCCAAACTTCTGGTGGTGTGTTTTTTGTATCTGGTTCCTGGAGAGTGTCAGTGACATCTGGCATCCTGCCACTATTGCTGGGTCTAACACTGTTGAAATGAAGGATTGTACGAAGACAAGTCATGTAGAAATAGGTTCTTGATTTAGACATCAGGTTACTGATTCAGTCACAGGTTACAGGATGATGGTAAGATCCATAATATGCCCCACCGGGAGCAGCCTCCTTGCTGCTCAGCCAATCCACTCCAACTGATTCTTCCTCAAGCACAAACACTCTGAACATTCCAATGACCTCACCATTGGCTGAGTAGCAAGGCAGAGAACAACAATAGGGAAGATGCATTAACCAACAAGTAGATTGTAACACATCTCCCCCTTATAATGATTATAGAAAAACAAATGTACGCAAGATGATAAGACACAAATATGAAATGTCCAATAAATTCATTAGAAATTACATGCCCATCCAATCTTGGAAAAATAGGAAAAACACAAGTAGAAGTGTTCCATTCTTAAAACAGTGGGTGCTTACCCATGTCAATTCACAGTCCATACACAACTTAGCAAAGGTAATATCTCACCCCTCAAACAGCGGGTACCACACCACCTCATTACCACAGGGTACCCACCTCACCTCAAACCAAGGCAAAACTACCCACAGGATATCTTCACAACCTCTAAACAGTGGGTAACCCATAACTCAACCCACCTCACTTCGCACAAACAGGGTATCTATCATCCCGACACAATTACACACAGGGCATCTTCACAACCCCTAAACAGTGGATATCTCACACCACCTCGCCTCACACTCCAGGCACAACTCTAACAGCAGGACCAGGGACTCCAAACCCTCTACTGCACTTACACAACTCACGGCAGGGCAGGTCTAACCTCAAAGCTAAAGGGTATGACTCAACCCATACCATAACAGGGTATCTTTAAATCCAACACAATCACAGGGTATCTTTAAACCGAATACGTTTCCACTTACACAGGGAATCTCAGAAAAATGTAGCACACAACACACAGTCATAAACATCTCACACAAGGCAAACAACCTCACACAGGGTATCTCTCACCCCTTCACAGTGGGTACCACAAAACCCACCTAGGATAAAGAACAACACACTTAGAAAGAACCTTAGAGAGAACATGGCAAACATTGTAGCAAATTGAGCATGGCATACATCCGAATATTAATAGGCAATTAATTAATCAACTACTCCACAACACACGTAAATTAACCAGCATCATGCCACACACATCACAAGATCAAGAAAATTACTTAAACCCCCCAAAACAAATGTGATAGTACATGTATGCGGTAACTTAAGAATATTAAATAGCAGTCCATGGTTACTTTCTCCCTAGCTGCTCAGCCTGTGTGAATGTGATGCATGGAATGTTGGTGTGATGGTCTTGAATGGAATGTTTGGGTGCCTGGATGCTTGAGTGTGACAGTTGGAGGATGGGCTGAGCAGGTTACAGCAGACAGGAAGAGGAGAAGTCCAGCAGGAACTGGCACGCCCACGTTGGGGCCGACCGGTCTTCTGGTCACTGGTGGAGCTCAAGACTGCCAGCTTCCTCAAAATCATTACAGTCCAAACAGATGGCACACACAGGTTCTTTCCAGTATCGTCGCCAGTGTTGAAATGAAGGATTGTACATAAACAAGTCATGTAGAAATAGGTTCTTGATTTAGACATCAGGTTACTTCTTCAGTCACAGCTTACAGGATGATGGTAAGATCCATAATATGCCCCACCGGGAGCAGCCTCCTTGTTGCTCAGCCAATCCACTCCAACTGATTCTTCCTCAAGCACAAACACTCTGAACATTCCAATGACCTCACCATTGGCTGGGTGATCACGCTGATTATAAGGGGGAGATGTGTTATAATCTACTTGTTGGTTAATGCATCCTCCCTATTGTTGTTCTCTGCCTTGCTACTCAGCCAATGGTGAGGTCATTGGAATGTTCAGAGTGTTTGTGCTTGAGAAAGAATCAGTTGGAGTGGATTGGATGAGCAGCAAGGAGGCTGCTCCTGGTGGGGCATATTTTGGATCTTACCATCATCCTGTAACCTGTGACTGAAGAAGTAACCAGATGTCTAAATCAAGAACCTAATTCTACATGACTTGTCTACGTACAATCCTTCATTTCAGCAAACACTTTTGTGATTGTCTCAAATAAGGCTGTCATCCTTGAGTGTAGGAATATGGCTAATGGTGATGAGGTGTATGCCCCTGACGGTACTGTGGAAGCTGATAGGTTGGTTAGTATGACATGTACCTGTAGCCTTAATATAGACCTCAGTAGGATTGCATTCTGGCTCTTCCTCAGCAGGACTAAGGATTTTGCTCTTCTTGAGAGCTCAGAGACCTAGCTATTTCTGTGTCCAGTTTGATACCTTTAGGTGTACCGTTTATGTGTTTAACAAATAGCCACTTGCCATCAAATGGCATGTCCATGATCTCATTTTAAACATCTGGCCTAACAGCAGTGGCTCTTAACTATCCCTGTCTATTTAAAACAGCTGCCACAACTAACTGTCTAAATCCCAAAATTTGAGACATCAATTGCTGAGTCTGTTAGGGCAGCTGATGCCCTTTTTTCTTAATGGAGGATGGATTTATCCTTTTGTTTTTTATCCAATGGCTGCAATTGAAGATACAGGGCTACCTCAGACAACATCTGCCTGTTATATGTGCCTACACTAGTCATGGGATTTGCAGCTCGTATTTACATAGCAGCCACAGAAGAGAACATTTTCTCTGCAGTGTCTACTTTACAGGTTTCTTGAACTGGTAGTGCTTTGTAATAACCTGCATTACATTTATCTTGTTACTTTCTCCCTAGCTGCTCAGCCTGTGTGAATGTGATGCATGGAATGTTGGTGTGAGAGTCTTGAATGGAATGTTTGGGTCCCTGGATGTTTGAGTGTGACAGTTGGAGTATGGGCTGAGCAGCAGGCAGACTGCTCCTGGTGGGGCTGCATCACAAGAACTCTACAACTTGTAACAACAACTAATAAATCTACTTGAAGTACATCATGGCTACCTGGAGTTAATTACTACACGGTTCGATGATGATGGAATCTGCTTAAGGGTGGCTCAGAAGCATAGGGTTTAATTCTTGGAGATTTTGCAATTTTTGTCAATTGGCAGCCCCTGCTGCCAGTGTAGCCTGTGTTTGCATTAGTTTAATGCCTTCTTGCCTAGGATGATTTTTTTTGCTGGTTTCTTGAAATCATACAGGAAACAGTAGTCTTGTTCACTGTTATAGGTAAGTCCAACCTCTTGGCAGTCCTGTCTACCAAACAGTGAATACTGTCTGACAGTGACTCAACAGGTGGAGCAGTTGGTGAGTTTAAAACAGGTAGGATATACTTGTCCCATTATTCTCTCTGTGGTTGGTCTATTGGTGTATCTCACCCTCTTCCACTTCTGTACATCTAGCTTCATCGGATGTGTTTACTTGAATGGACAGTGGAGGGGCATCTAAACATTGTTGCATTGTTTGACCTGGTGTTTGAGACTGATAGCGCTCACCACCCAGAGATGTTTTCAGTGCAGGTTCCCGAAAAAACAGATGGTTGTTCAGGCGGAACAGGTGCAGGCACCTGTTTTGGGCCAGTTGGGAATCAATTGTTCATAGTTTTTATACATTGTTCATAGTGAGGGTCATAATATTCTCTGTCTATCCATGTTAGGAAGTGAATTGTGAGAGGAATGTCTCAGTTTGTTGTGTCCTGGCATTAAGGTAAGACAAAGGGATCATCCAGATCTCATTACTCCTCTGGTTCCGTGTCCAGAAACTTCGCTGGAGTTTGAGGTAGTATCTTGATTGGCGAGGTGTGTTCTGGGGGTAGTAGAGTCATAAGCACTGAAGTCATCAGTGGTATAATCGTCACTAACGGGAGCGTCATTGATGGGATCAGCGTTGAAGAGAGCGATTTTGTCAATAACATCATCAATAGAGGCATGGACAAAGTCATTGAGGGTGATTGTGTCATCAGCAATTCAGTCCTGGACAGGCAAGTTGTCAACAGTTCTTCAGTGGATGGTGTTTTTTAGTGTTTCTTCTTTCCATGCTGTTTTCTCACCTTCACATGCAAAGACCAGGTTTCATCAATGAGCGCCATGGATGATGTCATCAATGGGTTTACCATCGATGGTAGGATTAGCTTCATCTTTTTATTTAGTGAGATGATGGTGAAGGCATTGACATTGCAGAGCTTCTCCTTTTCTATTCTTTTTCTGGGTAAGATGTTTTTGCTTCATCTCTTTTCATATTTAGAAGTACTAGCCATAGGCTCATCCCCTGAACAGTGGGGCTCAGATGATTTCTTTTTTTTATCCACATGAGAAGTCTCCCCGCATGGTTGTGGAAGGAGGGTCTAGTCAAAAGAAATCCTGAAGAACTTGCAGACTTTGACCTTGTCGTCTAAATACTGGCAGTGTATGCATCTTTGGTGAAGGTCATCAGGAAAAAAAAAAACAAATTTTCCCATAGGAATCACATGCCTTAAAAAGGCTATTCCATGATTTCCCTATTGTTGCCATGTGTCAAGGGCATGTATCGAAGTCCATGAAAAAACTCCAGAGGTCCCTTCCACAAAACATGAATAGAGATCTAAGGAGTGAATCCCTCTGTGAGGGGTGAGTCTGAGAGCACTCACAGCTCACTGGCCGACGTTTGGGCCCTTTCAAATGAGGTAAGTCTGCTACCAAACTAGACACTGTCTAAGGCATTTAAAATTGTCTGTGCCTTTTACAGCTATTATAAAGTAACCAAGGGACAAGGGGAATTAATCAGGCATGTGAATCTATGACGGATCCAAAGCTGGAGAAATATATGTCATAAAATAGGTGATTTGAGTGGACCTGATGGGTTTTTGATTTCAACATTTCCCTGGTTTACTGCCTGGGTTCTTGGTGTGGAGTTTGATGCCTGCCGCGCAGCAGCGGCTGGTTATAACGGGCGAAAGGGGCGTTGCCCTAATGCCATCCGAGAGAATGTACACCACGGAGCAGCTTTAAATAAAGTGCTTTCTGCTTCGTGCCAGTTGCAACTTGCAAGACAGATTCTGATGTTTTTTAAGGAAAGAACTGAGGAGCGTCGGAGCGAGACAAAACCTCCTGTGCAGGTGCTGGCCGGGGCGAGGGCTATCGCTCGCCCTTGAGGCACATACGAGGAGAGTGATGTAAGTATGATAGGTGTGGCCGGTAGAAGCGGCAATGGTTAACTTTTATGTGGGGAGCTTATGCTGCGGTCAAGGCGTTTGCAGCAGAGCGCCATTGAAATAAATGGTAAGGGGCAGGGCTGGCATACATCGACAAACTGAATTGGGTGGCAACAACTGAAGGACTCCCTTCAAGTATTTACAGCTGTTTAAGCCTCCTGATTGGATGTTGGAAGCTGGGGGAGTGGGCTGTGGAAGTGTTCGTCTAGGCGGGATAATCAGAATGCAGCAGGTTTGCTGTATTCTACCTGTATAGTGTTGGTTCTTTATTATCCAGGAGGGACAGCAGCTCAAAGTATGTACTGTCCTGCAGGGAGCACCCGGCACCGATAGTGCAAGGGATAACTGGCAGTAGCGGCTGGTGACATTTGAAAGTGGTGTGCCGTAAAATTAGTGGTGGACACACCGCGGCGAGCGAGCGTAGCGAGCAAGCTCGAACCACCTAAGGAGGATTCAGGGGGTTCACCCCCCGAGAATATTTTGAAAAATGTGTGGGCAAATGGTGCATTTTCAAGACTTTCAGAAGCCACTGTGCCAAACAGAAACAGGCCACTGCCTCCCCTCTAACTATCAACAGTTCCAAGGCCTCATGAATAAACCATTCTAAATTTCAATAAACCACTAATTAAATGTGCTAGGTGAGTATTCACTGTGCCATAGGGTTCTTCACTGTGCTTTGGTACTACACAGGGTGCAATAGCTGTTGCAAATTATTGCTCTGATAACTGCACTCGAGTGTTGTCTTGCATGCTCAGATGTCATACAGCAGAGTTACTGTTTAGACCACAGATAAAGCATGATGACACTGTCCACAGTATTTCATTATGAGACACACATTGTTCCTTCAGATTACATATTTTCTTAGAGTGTAACTGTTGACCTGCTTACTGTTATAAGGAGGTATTCCTTGCTAATCTGATTTCAGTTTCTGAAGCACTATTGACCAATGCTAGAATAAGCCTCATGTTCTTGATAGTGTCCTCATTTCACCTAATAAGTAAATGACACAATAACACGCACATTTCAATATTTCCTTGTGTATAAAACACCATTCCAATGCCATGCTCTGCCTTTCCCCCTGAGTGGTGTAAAGCACCATTGCTGCCATGCCAGTAAAATATATAACATTGATTTATTTAAATAAACATAGGAACATTTATTTTGGGAACATACAAAAATACATACCAAATAACAAAAATTGAAACTACTCCCCCTTGCTCTCAAGCAGATCTAGGATGGCTTTGATCGTTATTTACAGTGAAGTTTCACTCTTCCTTGAGAAACATGCATAATCTTTTCCCATCAACGGGTGGGATGATCCAAGCTCTATTTTACTGTCACTGCACTATTCTATTTCTAGACGGCTGCAGTCATAAGATTATTGAAAGTGCTGGCAGTGCGCTCTGAGCCAAGTGGTTTGGGGACAAAATTCTACTAAACTATTATAATTGCATGCATGCACCAAAGTTAAAACGCACTGCACTATAAACAGGTAGCTTTCAACATGACATTCAAAATCCAAATCCAGAAAGACTACATATTTCTTCACCTTTGCTGAGACTGATTCTTAGAAAATCGGTTTTCTTCAGCCTGAGACTCCATCACCACATCAAAAGCCACAGAGGTCTGTGACACTTGTTCCAGCACCAATACAGTATGCATCCTCCTTGCCGCAGCCTTTACCAAATAATGCCTCTTAGCCTATGCCACAGCTGCATGCTCCTCTACTGTTGGCATCCATATGTAAAGCATTTCATTTTTCCCACAAAACCGTATCCAGCTGCATGCTTTAAACAATTCCTACCTGTGATTGTACCAGACATCACTAATATGGAATGCCTCTCTCACCATGGGAGTTGTCCATGCCCCCCGATCAAGTGACTACCACCCCGGTCGTTTAAAATCTAACAGCAGTTGGGCCTGTCTCAGGAAACGGTCGGGTCAACCCCGTGCATGAAAAGAGAAGTTACAATACACATCCAAAAACGTTTTGGTACAGAACCAACTCCACCATGATTGTCAGTTAATATTCTGAGTGACACAACTAGGGCACAGAATCCATATTAGCCAATATCACAGAATCTCACTCTTAGCCTTCATTTTAAATGATTTTGTCTCCCTTACCCTGCTCTGCTTGTTCTTTTTCGCAATCAGGCACGGTGTGTCCATTGGGGCGTGGGGGCATAGCCCCCCGCCTGCCCGCAGCCGCCCGCAGCTCCCTCGGCTATGGCGTTAAGAAAACTGAATCAGTTCAGTTTACAGTTCAAAGTAAAGACGCCAAGGCAGGCGGGACTCGGGAGAACTGACATTCCAATCATCATGTCAGTCCGCATGACATCCCATCGTCCACCCCCTTCAGAGTCTGAAGGGGGTGGGCGGGGTGGCGTCATGTTGACTGACATGATGATGTCATGTCACCAGGGCAAGCAACACAAGTGTGCATGAGTGGGGGCGGAGAGTGAATTGTTTACCCCTGCCCACTCATGCGCACTTGCGTTTGCACTTTTTTGCGCATGCCCATTGGGCGTGCTCCGGGCGAAGAGAAACCTGTGCTCCAAGCGCCAGGATTGGCTACGAGGGGCTGCCAGTCCCCATACGTGCATGACGTGAGGCGCCAAGGGGTCGGTGAGCAGAGATGGCGCGGACTAGTCCGGCTATAAGTTACGTTTCTTTTACTTCATATTATTTCATTCCCCGGAACCCAATCCCCCCCCCTCCCGCCGCGAGCCGCGACTGTATAAAACTGCAACAAAAAAAATACAAGGAAAATAGTAGTGTCAGATGTTTAGGCATAGGATCGCCGCATTCCTCCCGGGTATGCCATGGTAAATCCGCAGATCTTGAGAGCTTGGACAGAGGAATCGGAGATAGGAAAGCGATGGAGGAGCGGGGCATGGAAGACGAGGAGAGGTATTAAAGGATTGGTACAGAACCAACTCCACCATGATCGTCAGTTAATATTCTGAGTGACACAACTAGGGCACAGAATCCATATTAGCCAATATCACAGAATCTCACTCTTAGCCTTCATTTTAAATGATTTGGTCTCCCTTACCCTGCTCTGCTTGTTCTTTGTCCCAATGCACTGTCTTTCCTAGCTTTCTCTTTCAACCCCCTTATGATTGCCTTGTACACATTCTCTTCTTTCTATTGCCTTCTATCTGTATCATCTCGTCACGTTCACCGGTTTTTGTCCCTCCCTCCAAGTCGCTCTTTTCACTGCCTTTTCCTCAACTTCCTCTTTTCTCTCCCTCTCTCACAATCCTTTAATACCTCTCCTCTTCTTCCTTGCCCCGCTCCTTCATCGCTTTCCTAGTTTGGATTCCTCTGTCCAAGCTCTTAAGATCTGCGGATTTACCATGGCATACCCAGGAGGAATGCGGCGATCCTATGCCTAAACTTCTGACACTACTATTTTCCTTGTATTTTTTTTGTTGCCGTTTCATACAGTCGCGGCTCGCGGGAGCGGTAGAGGGGAGGGGGAGGGGGGGGTTGGGCAGGGGATCGGGTTCCGGGGAATTAAATAATATGAAGTAAAAGAAACTTACCTTATAGCCGGACCGGTCCGCGCCATTTCTGCTCACCG
Source organism: Lissotriton helveticus (assembly GCF_964261635.1). Classification (NCBI taxonomy): domain Eukaryota; kingdom Metazoa; phylum Chordata; class Amphibia; order Caudata; family Salamandridae; genus Lissotriton; species Lissotriton helveticus. Next base: position 36,681,309 of record NC_136065.1, read on the forward strand.
ACCCCTTGGCACCTCACGTCACTCACGTATGGGGACTGGCAGCCCCTCGCAGCCAATCCTGGCGCTTGAGGCACAGGTTTCTCTCCGCCCGGAGCACGCCCATTAGCAGTCCAAAGGGCTCATAATGGGCATGCGCAAAAAAGTGCAAACGCAAGTGCGCATGAGTGGGCAGGGGTAAAAAATTCCCCCTCCGTCCCCACTCATGCGCACTTGTGTTGCTTGCCCTGGTGACATGACATCATCATGTCAGTCAACTTGACGCCACCCCCTTCAGACTCTGAAGGGGGTGGGCGATGTGATGTCATGCTGACTGACATGATGGTTGGAATGTCAGTTCTCCCGAGTTCTGCCTGCCTTGGCGTCTTTACTGTACTGATTCAGTTTACTTAACGTCGTCGCTGTGGGAGCTGCGGGGGCTGCTGGCGGGCGGGGGGGCTGGTTCCCAGGTTGCCATGAAGGATTCGTGACTCTGGGGTGCAGATTCGGGGGGACTGCAGTCCGTGTCTTGGACGAGCGTGATAAGGCGCTTGAGAGGTGAGTGACTCGAGCTTGCGCGAGACTCGGTCTCATGCCTGGGCCTCGGAGGCGCGCTCACAGCGCTCACCTTTCGCACACTTGTGAACCTTGCTTTTCTGCACTTTGAACTGACCAGAACTCCTTTCACTTCCCGGCGCTGGCTCTGTAGGCAGCCAGCTGCTGTCTGTTAGTCTTAGACGCAGCTGTGGTGGGTGGGAGGACGGGGCGCAGAGATGAAGAGACAGCAGGTGAATACATCCAATAATCGGATTAATACTGGTTATTTGTGTGGCACTGGAATGTGTTTATGGCAGCGTTGGTACGTATGGGATGACGAAGACGACGGGCGTGTGGCATTTCACATGACTGGCCTCAGTGTGTCGGGAGTGTGTTTGAAGGGACAGGTGTGTTTATGATATCACACGCGCTGCTTGTGATGGGGCAATTAGGCTCAATCTGGGGCATTATCTGGGGTTGTGGGGGGGGGGGGTGATAGAGGACCTGTGCACTGGTACTTTTATGTGTGTGTATTCATGCCATTGAATAAACCGGGTGTCGTAGCACAAGCGATGGAGTGTGATTGCACAAATGCAAAAGATCATTATATGCAGAGGGCTGCGCCCTTACATTAAATTTCACGTTGCATAGACCTTTACTTCTTTCTTCTCAGCACCCATCTAAAAGTATCATAAACACAATCGGACTCCCCTTCCCCTCGGTACAAGTGCAGCATTAACCCCAGATGCTATTAACCCAGGGGTGTCCTCTATGGTTCCGGGAAGGCTGGCTCCATGACAGAGTTTAAGTTTAACCCCTGACTCTGAGTTACTTTCACTGAGTTTCGTTGTATTCACATCTAGCTTATTTGGTTATTCCAAAAGACTGGCATGCGTCCTGCCCTCCTGGCACTACCTGGACACCTCTATGTTACCCAGTCGGGACAGAGCGTTTAATCTCTTAAGCATCCATTGTCATCCTTCTGGTTTGCTTGAAACCCTTAGCACACTCTTTTTTTCAAAATGTTCTCGGGGTAGAGCCCCCGAACCCTCCCGTAGGTGGTTCAGGCTCGTTCGCCGCAGTGAAGTACGACAATTGCTTTACGCCCACCACTTTCAAATGTCACCAGCCACCACTGATGCCTGGTTAAGGAATGCTGAGGGTGTTTGAAGTAATTTTTCCTTAAGTGGCAGGAGGTTGTGGAAGGCTCAGCTTTGTGTTTTGTGTATGTAGCTCTCTTTAGAGTTTAGATCATGCTATTGAGTCAGAGTGGACCCTCGGATTACTCGATTTACTTGCAAAATGTACACTTTAAGTGGTGAGTTAGGTTCTGATCTCCCCCTTTTTAGGTGTAGAGAAGCTGCTGTTAAAAAAGGGTCTTCGGACAAGGTAAGGCTGAGACAAAAAGATGCCTAAGATACTTTGTTAAATGAATGCCTGCCATTATGAATGTATGCCAGGGTGCCCTGTTCCCTGTTCCGCTGGACATGTGTGTCAGTTCCAGCGCTGCCACCCATTCTTTTTTCATTTCATGCTCTCGGGAGGCTCTTCTGACCAGCGATGAGAATGGAATTCAGCTCTGGATGCACCTTGGACTGATCGATTTTGTCTTTTCTTCTAAAGTGACTCTGTATTCGGAGCTTTCAACCCTTTCTTATCTCACGCTATATATACGTCACTAACTTAATGTAGCGGTAAAGGCATGCAGCACTATATGTATTTATCACCTGGGATGGATTCGATTGCACACATAGCGGAGCACTGCCCACAAGGCCAAAGGAAACATTTTGCCCCGGTTATTCAGTCCAAAGATAGGTGCACGACCGTCATCTACGTAATCTGCAAACTATGGTTGCATTTTTGTAATCACCAGATCAATCTATATAATACCACACCTGAATTATTCAGATCACCCAAACGCAATATATACATTTGCTGACTGCAACTCTTTGCTTTACGCATGTAATGTTCCATTAAGAGCTTTTCTAATGCACATTCCCAGTATATGTCTGTTCCCAAATAGCTGCCACAATCCGGGAGCTTCTTATACACGTTTGGCATTTTCACTGATTGAAAATCAAAGTCTGCTGTTAGCACATGTGATTGTGTGTTGTGTTAGTTAGAGGTGAATCATACCGTGCAGGCTGGAGTTCGTGTTTCAAGATTGCAGTGCATTTGTTCCCTGTACTACTGTCAGTAGTGCGGGGAACACATGCATAGAGTTCTTTTATGTTACCTCTTGCTGCTCAGAACCACAACTTGCAGAGGTCAGCCCAGGACCAGCACATCAAAACCCATCCTCTCATTGTCTTCTTAGTGGTACAATATATAGAAGAATACATGTGAAATATGCACTTTGTAACTCGAAACGCAAGTATGCAGCGTATATACACGGTTGCAACACATAGTTAAAGACCTGAATGAAGGCCACTTACAAAAGCAGCTTGGACGGTGTGGGAACTGGTCGGTGGTTTTCAGGGGGTTTTTGTATTGAGTTCCAAGAGTCAAATAAATAAAAGCCAGTTCACCAGATAATGGCTGAATTTTAAAGGAAAAGTAGCTCAGAAAAAAAGCCTGACAAGCTAGTTATTCTTTTCACGATGTAAAACGTGTAGTACTTTTGTACTTCTGTTCCGTGCCCTGCATTTCACTCTGGATGGTTTTGTTGCAGATACTGTTAGGCCACATCTCAGCTGCAATGATTTAATACAGTAGAGTAGTTGTGTCATTATCTCATTGCAGTTAACTAGGAATGTCACAACTAGACTCACTCAATGCGAGAATCGGGACAGGTTTTTTAACTTTTATTTACAGTTAGCAGTATATAGTAACTGCCATTCTGCCCGTTTGTGAACTCAAAAAGGGTTGATACATCTGGCCCCAAGTGATTTGACCAGAATCACATGTTGTTGAGCGTCCCTGCCGAGACTCGAACCTGGTTCCCCAGCTTCGAGATCAACCGCTCAATCCGTAAAGCTACATCCTCTCACGAAAACATGTTTCCTTCATTGATCGCTACAGGCCAGACAGACACTTTCCCTTCGTACCAGAATTCACACTGAGCTATATTAATCACTTGGGGGCATATCAACAAGGGACGGCGATAAATAACGCAAAGCACGCTTAGCGCTTTTTTACTTATCGCCGTCTAACTCTGGAATTTACCGCCCTAGTAGCGCATTATTAACAACGCGTTTCTCCAGGGCGATAAAAATTCCAGCGATTGCGGGGAAATCACTGTTTTGCAGGGAACATCGCTGGTTTTCCAGCGATGTTCCCTGTAAAACGGCGATAACCTTGCTGTTATGACCTGTGGTTGTATCAGTATAATCCACCCCCAATGTTAGGAATAGGTAAGTCTGCATTTTAGCAGACGTTCGTTTTTGGCGAAAACATTGGTTTTCTCCAAAAACTAACGTCTGCTTAAATGCTGGGGCAGCCTTGTCAATATTGCGATGTGCACATCAGTGATATTTACAAGGTTGTACTGCCCAGTGACGCCTACTTTGCCTCTCATTAGAAATGCAAAGGGAGGCGTCGTGTAAAAGGGTGCTAACATGCGCATTGTTAATAGGGCGAAAACATTTTCTTAGACTTTTTGGCTTTTAAAGCCAAAAAAGCGGCGACAAGTCCCTTGATGATATGACCCCAGGTCTTTTCCGGGTACTAGAGGGGTCCAGGCCACGTGCTCAATGCGAGGCCATAGGCAGCCGCATAATGTATCTTTATCAAATGCCAAAAGGATCTTGTCTAAAATGGAGGTCCCGTCCCCTGGGAGCCTGTGGTTCAGGGCTCACGCCCCATTGGCCCTGCAGCTGCCCCTGATCCTGAGACCGCTTAGCAGTGAAAGGACCGCCGTCACTCAGGCACTATTCGTAGCACACGCAGTCCACACCAGTCTGCTCCGGTGTGTCACACAGGTCTCCAAGGTTGGGCTTGCCCTTCACATATTTTCAACCCACCTATAGGAGAGAGTCATAAAAAGAGAACACAGATTTTGGAAAAGCGCTGACCTTTAGGAAAGCAGCTACTAAACTGTCATAAGCTCACACTGTCACATCACGCAAGCATGGACATTTACTGTAAAGTGACTCCCTGGCTCATTCCGAATGAACAAACAGGACTGAAAGGGCTTTCTGCTCATAGACCAAGTATTGGAAGAAGCAAACCTCTGAATCCGTCATTTCAAATTTAAGAATGCAGTATACAGAATGCACTTCCTAGTACATGAAAATGTTTGAAAGGGTCTCTCACTAATCAATCAATCATTTGTAAAGCGCACTACATACCCGCGAGGGTCTCAAGGCACTGGTCGCTTCTCTTGGATCGGCAGTGTCCTGCTTGGTACTGAAGAGAGCTCTTCCTTGAACACCTGTTATCGTCTGCAGTAAATGTTACCGAGCTTGTGACTCAAGGTGGACTGTGAACTTTCTGATAAGAGTGCTGGGATTTAAATCAACTTTATAGAAGGTGTGTCTCCATGCAAGGGCGGGTTGAATAGCCGCCGGTCTCTGCAGTACCTTTCACGCAGCCTTATCTTCTGGGAACCGGACCAACGCCTCGCGGCACCCGCTCCGCGGGCACCACTCGTCTTCTTGGGTCCCCCAGTGACTGTGCACACAGGACTCGAGCAAAAATCCACCATGGCTCGTTGCGGGACTGCGAGGACCAGCGGGCAGCGCGCCAACCTGCCACAGCTGGTCCTCTTCCCGCCGCCTCCTCCCTGTGCATTCAAATTGGGGGCTGGACATCGGCTCTGCGTGTGTCTCCATGCAAGGGCCGGTTGAATAGCCGCCGGACTATGCAGTATCTTTCACGCAGCCTTATCTTCTGGGAACCGGACCGACGCCTCGCGGCACCCGCTCCGCGGGCACCACTCGTCTTCTTGGGTCCCCCAGTGACTGTGCACACAGGACTCGAGCAGCAATCCACTAAGGCTCGTTGCAGGACTGCGAGGACCAGCGGGCAGCGCGCCAACCTGCCACAGCTGGTCCTCTTCCCACCGCCTCCTCCCTGTGCATTCAAATTGGGGGCTGGACATCGGCTCTGCGTGTGTCTCCATGCAAGGGCGGGTTGAATAGCCGCCGGACTCTGCAGTACCTTTCACGCAGCCTTATCTTCTGGGAACCGGACCGACGCCTCGCGGCACCCGCTCCGCGGGCACCACTCGTCTTCTTGGGTCCCCCAGTGACTGTGCACACAGGACTCGAGCAACAATCCACCAAGGCTTGTTGCGGGACTGCGAGGACCAGCGGGCAGCGCGCCAACCTGCCACAGCTGGTCCTCTTCCCGCCGCCTCCTCCCTGTGCATTCAAATTGGGGGCTGGACATCGGCTCTGCGTGTGTCTCCATGCAAGGGCGGGTTGAATAGCCGCCGGACTCTGCAGTACCTTTCACGCAGCCTTATCTTCTGGGAACCGGACCAACGCCTCGCGGCACCCGCTCCGCGGGCACCACTCGTCTTCTTGGGTCCCCCAGTGACTGTGCACACAGGACTCGAGCAACAATCCACCAAGGCTCATTGCGGGACAGCGAGGACCAGCGGGCAGCGCGCCAACCTGCCACAGCTGGTCCTCTTCCTGCCGCCTCCTCCCTGTGCATTCAAATTGGGGGGCGTGTTCCCTCCTTAAGGAACTACATAGCTGGATCACCTTATCCGGCCTGCGGGACGCGCACGGGCGAAGCCCGGGCGAAGACCGGGCCAAGAGCGGGCCCGTTTGTGCCCGTTCGTGACCGATCGTGTCCGGGCAGGGCCCCCCACCTTGTCTTTTTAACTGCTCCTTGACATCTTTAGTGTGGGGAGATGTCCTGTCGAGAAACCAGGAGCAAGTCATCTTTAGCCGGAGCGGCTATTACTGGAGGTATAGAGAAATTTCTGATTAGAGCTAATACCCTCATTGACACTGAAATAAACGTTCTCGAGAAGCGTTTATCAAAGGAACTATCTGTCTACAAAAGATCTTCCCTTGGTACCCTGGCTAATGCTAAAACCCCCGACCGGCTTATAGAGACTAGTAATAACGCGACGGTGGGCCCATCCTTAATAACTACTGAGACCAACCCGGCGCCACATGATCTGGACATATTGGTTAACGAAATTCTCCCAGAAATAGATATGGTCCTTGATATTAATGTGCCCATTCCCACAGATTCCGCTGTAATTTGTGATACTATATCTATTGGGGTTAATGATGGGGCTGCAATCAAACGTAAAAGGCCATATAACTTAAAATCGGGTGGCAAACCAAAATCCGCAAAACATCAACATGACACCCTTAATTCCACACCAGGTCCATCCCAACCTTTACCTAGCTTGGATTTTTCTTTAGAAACCCTGGGAGCCCTCTTTAAATCTTTTTTATTCCCCCTAGAGTCCAAGCTGGAACGTATTGAACTTCGTCTGACTAACATTGAGAAAACCTCTGCTGCTATTCTAGCTAGATTCCCCAAGCCTAATATTCTCTCTAATCCCTCTAACCCCCAAATCACCCCCAATAATCTAGGTCCCCCCCTAGTGAATACTGCTGTCCCCTCTTTGCAACTCCCTATGGGCAATCTAGCCCCGACTCAAAGCAGCAATTCTAACATTTCTTCTTTGCTACCCGTAGGCCCAGTTCAATCAATGACCACTACTAACGGGGCCATATCCAATGATCATATAGCACCCCCACCCGCTGATAAGATTGTCCCTAGACCACGTAGGCCTGACCTGCCCCCTGAAGCTAATCGCTTCATGGTAGTTTTGGCCGGTGTCCCTCCCCTAGAGGTTGGAGAAGCCGAGACTTTCCAATCCCTCAAAAGTAAAGTTATTAGATGGCTGAACTGGAATAGACCCCTCCCGGCCCACCTTCATAATGAAATTATCATGGTTAGAAGGGTACCTTGGCTGGGTAAAACCAGAAAGTCTATAATTGGGGACTGTATCATGGTGAGTTTTCGAGACACCAGGACAGTTTTGCACATAGGTGCCGGGCATAATTGATCCCTTGATTCCACCATCCAGACGCTGCCAATGTCCTTTTTCTTTCCCCCTACCCATATGCATCATGATCAAGGCCGAGGTAATTGGACGAGGGTTGAGCGGAGGGGCAGATTTCGTGGATATGAAGCAAGACCTGTTTTGTTGCCTCCGGAGACCCCCTTCTGCGATTTTAACCGATTTAACTGTCTTAACGGGTTAGATGGAGTTGACTGACTACCTCCAACTTATGTCTCAGTCCCCTCTCCCCCTGCTACTGGTAATAGTTTAGTAGCAGCAATGGGTAAAAGTTTAACCATCACTCCTGCACCCGTAATGCCCCCCACCGCTACCCCGGTACATTCACCGTCCCAGGGAACTGACCCCCCTGGTAACAGTTTAGTAGCAGCTATGGGTAAAAGTTTATCTACCAATACAGCCCCCGTAATGCCCCTCACCCCTACCTCGGTGCATTCACTATCCCAGGGAGCTGACCCCCCTGTCCCTTCCCACCCTCCTGTTCCTACGGTCTCCTCTGTTTCCATTATGCCATCATTAGCATTTTCTACTGTACCAAAGGCTATTGAACCAGCCCCCCGTACCCCCGGCTTCAAACTTGCCAGCTGGAATATTGCTGGCTGGAGCCGGCAAATGTCGTCCCTGGGCTGGAGCGAAATTCTTTCCGAGTTTGATGTCTTATGTTTTCAGGAGACGTGGGTAACAACTGATATCATCTTCGATGCATTTGTGTCATATAACAACCCGGCACAAAGGTCTAATATGGGCAGGGCCAAAGGGGGGCTAGTAATTTTACTTTCTGTGAACCTCCCTGACCGTGTGAAATTGCACCAGACTGTGGGTTTTCACTCGCAAATTTTAAGCCTGGAACACAAAAGGGGTCATGTAACCCTGTTGATTAACCAATACAACAATTTGTTCGATGCTTCAAATACCTCAGTTATGGATGAGTTGGGTTTAGCAGTGAGTAATATTTGTAAAGGCATCCATAAACCTCTTGATATCATCTGGGGAGGGGACTTCAATATCCGTACCTGCCCCCACTCATTCACTAAAATCTGCGGGTTTGACGGGGATAATGGGGAAAATCGGGCACATTTTATACACTCCCCTTATGGTGACTCCCTTAACTCTTTTATGCTTAATCAGGATCTACTGATACATTCCCCGGCCACAGACCATGAGGGTAATCCAGTACCGACTTTTGTAGGAATGAATATGGCCTCTGTTATTGACCATTTATTAGTTTCTGTACACATTGTTCCATTTTGTACGGTTCCTACTGTTGTAGATTTTGGAAGTAGCGATCATAATGCCATCACCATGTTGATCTCTATCTGGGGGTCTTCGGTTAACATCCAGCGTACGATAGTAGAAGACTTAACCCCCTGTAGGCAGAATGGCATCCGCATTAAATGGTGTGTGGATAAGTCCGAGAAGCTGCAGCACAAAATTGTAGGAGCGGGGTCTGCAGCAATATTTAAATGTTTGGATCCAGAGGCATCCTCTCAGTGTATTATAGCCGATTTTGAGGAATTAGGTACTATCATAAAAAGATCCCTTACCATCACCAAAGGCTTATCCAAGAAGGCAAATGCCGGTTGGTTTGATAGTGCATGCACCAAATCCCTCCAAGAACTAAAGTGGGCACTCTCTAAACAACCCAGAGACAGAGAGGCTATTACATACCTCAGGCAGACATACAAACAGCACCTGACACGTAGAAAACATGAGCTAAGGGAGCTCGCCTGGGATGATCTGACCAAAGCTGCAATACTGCATGATAGTAAGCTCTTTTGGAATACGGTCAACAGCCCTTTTCTTGTAAAGGAAGACTTCCCTATACTATCAGCTCAGGTTAGCGAAGATAACTGGGTTTCATATTTTACAGACATTTTTGATCCGGCTAGGGAGGACTGTGCTAGCTCTTCTGCCGCCCTGTATGAACCTAAGCTATCCCTTGGTATTACTCTTCAAGAAGTGGATATTGCCATCAGTCAGAGTAAAGGGGGGAAGGCACCGGGTCCGGATGGGGTCCCGGTTGACCTGTATAAATCCAACTTGGCACTTTGGAGCCCGCTTCTGACCCAGGTGTTTAATGCCTCAGTTAGGGATAGTACACCATCTACTTGGAGTGAATCCATAATTTTACCGATCTATAAGAAGGGAGATAGAGGAGAGGCTAAGAACTACCGCCCTATCTCCCTTCTGGATTCCTCACTCAAGATCATGAGCAGGGTCCTACTAATGCGATTAGAGGAATGGGCGCAGGACAATAACATTTTAGCTGAATCTCAATATGGCTTCCGTAAGGGTCTTGGGACAATAGAGCAGTGTATTAATCTCAACCTTATCATCGGGAAATACACCAAAGCGAAACAGGGCTCTTTATTTCTCTGTTTCGCTGATCTCTCAAGCGCCTTTGATCTAGTGGACCATAATTTGTTATGGTCCACTTTATTGGAAATGGGAGCCCCCTCAGCAATAATATATTTCCTGGCCAGACTCTATAATAAATTATCAGCCCAGATCCGCTTTGGCCAGGCTGGGGAATGTACCAGGAAAATCAGGGTTAATTCAGGCATAAGGCAAGGCTGTGTGTTGGCCCCGTTGCTTTTCTCCCGTTTTATAAACTCTATGGAATCCGAATTGAAGAGGGTACAGGCAGATTCCCCACAGGTTGGTGGTTCCCCTGTGCCGGTCCTGCTTTATGCTGATGATACGGTTCTACTCTCGCGTACCCCGAATGGACTCCAAAACCTTATGAACTCTTTTTACGATTTTATTAAGGGGAGAAAACTAAAAATTAATAACTCTAAGACTTCATTATGGCCTGCGGGAAATGGATGAAACTTTCTAAACCATTTCATTTTAACAATCACAGAATAGAGGTAGTGGACAAATTTTGTTATCTCGGCATAACTTTTAATAACAGAGGGACTTGGGCACCAGAGATATTAAACGTGAATGCTAAGATGGGCAAAAGCTCCTCCGGAGTATTCCGCTTTGCATCCAAACTAGGTAGTCGTCGCATCCCTGACATGTTAAATATCTATAGACATAGATGTGTATCTATTGCCCTATATGGATCAGGTATATGGGGCTACTGTAATTTCAGGGATCTGCAAGTTACAGAGAACCAGTTCCTTAAAAGACTCCTTTGCCTTCCCTCCTCGGCATCCACCGAATTGAGTCATAGAGAGGTGGGCCTGGACTATCTTACAGACCTATTGGGATTGAGACCCCTTATGGCTTGGAGGTCAATCTGGGTTAAGGATGAGGCTGATTTTACCAGGCGGATCATTTTAGATTGTTTTCGGTTGGACAATGCCCGTAAGATCCCCTGGTTAAATGATGTCTCATCTTCTTACAGTGAAATTTTTAATCTTGATATTTTTGATGACCCCCTGAGTGCCGTCACTGTACCAAAAAAGGAGCTTAAATTTTTTTTTCTAGGGACCAAATCTAACCTGCGTAGTGTCCAATGTAGCCTCATGTCTACTCATGTTTTTTACCACTCTAACATGTCGGATGATTGGGGCATGCCTATGTACTTAAAAGCCATTACCAAACAATCTCACCAGTTTGTTCTCACTAGGTTGAGATTAGGCATTGTCCATAACCTGGTGGCTTTTCCACAGATGAAAATGTATAGCCCAACCCCTTGCCCCTGTGACGGCAAAGCAAAACAAGGCATATTGCATTTTATGCTTATTTGCCCTTTTTACTTGCACCTTCGTCTCTACTACCTCAAACCTGTTTTTAAGAAATATTCTGTGTTTACTACTGCCCAAGCGATGAAATTGCTATTTGCACTTGATACGTTGGACATTTGTTTCTTTACCGCTACCTTTTTACTTAAAGCTGTCTCTCATAGGAAAAGCCTGGTGTTTTAACCTTGGTCTTTATAAATATCTGATTGTCTGGCCGATATACCTGATACCATTTGAGCTGTTTAGCTTATTGAAATATGTGTTGCACGTTTTGTATTTTATTCTTTACTTTTAATACTGTATGCTTTTATGATTGTTTTTAATAATCGAATAAAGCTTTGAAATGAAATGAAATGACTTTAAAGAAGCACCTTTGTTAATGGATCTTGGGAAATCAATCTGTACTCTCTCTTTCTGACGGGATTTTGGGTCCCTTACCAGAGCTTTCCACTCACATTTCTACCTTGGACCCTCGGTTAATAGACATTCTGTGATATAGTTCCCGAAATAAGCCCTTGTGCTGAATCTAGCATGACATCTGTCCGGAAGCTGGTGGCTTTACAGGAACAAGCTCTTTGTACAATAAGGGCGGGGCCGGAAACAGTTCACATTTAACAGCATGAGTTAAAGCCCCAGCAGGACTCTGGACGCCACCAACACCAAAGCCGGCCCTGCAGAGTCAGCAATAAACAAACCACCTCTCTTCCTTGAACTGGAAATGCAGACTGCAGGCAGTGGTGGCGGCGAGGGCGAGGTGTGAAAACTTTCCTTAGCTTTTGCAGCAGAACAAAAGGGAAGGTCACAGGTCAAGTACAGGGCCATTAGCACGTCAAAGCACTCGCGCTTTGACATACCAATGGCCCTGCCACAGGCAGAAGAGAGAAAAGAAATACTTTCTTCCCCTCGTCCCCCCCACCCTTGTCGCCGCGTCCCCCACACTTCCTACCCCATGGAACCCGACACACCCGTCACCGCCTATTAAATGTGCTACAAATCCAATGCATTATTTATACAGATGATGAAGATTGCAGCAGAGTAGAGAATCCAGAGAGAGTGATATAGTTGTGCAGTGCTTTTTTGCCCCTGCACGGAGCGAGGAGAGACGCAGTCAGTGAAGCAGGGTAGGGAGTTCTCTGATTTATTTGCTGACTAACGCTGTCGTTGGACCTAAAATATGGCCTCCTGCCAAAAAACCGGCCCCACACCTGGCAGCCTGCCGGGGGATTGCCCGGTGCCCGGCATTGCCAGTCCAGCCCTGTAAGAACATGTATAAATAGAGACAAAGGCAGTAAGGGTGGTTACAGTATTCGGATAATTAGAACATCAAGAGTTAAAGGAGTAAATGACATATAAGGCAGCTGAAACAATCATCCAACCGATTGTGGCGGCAAAGGGTCTGCTCATCATGCCCTGTGGTTTACTTTCACAGCTTTCGAGTGTTCCTATTTAACTGCAGCGTTGCCGTGGAAAGACTGGTGATTGGAATGGTGCAAATAGTGTTGCTGTGTCTGGAGCTTCGGGGGTTAACCTCTCCTCCCGGTGTTGGATACATTTTAAACACTCTTGATTTACTTTTGTTACTCTCAGGATGTTACACACGGGTGAGGGTTATAAGGTGGTTAAGGCACATTTGGTTGCTGTACGTTTATTTGGCAGCACACTTTTTTTAACAATCTACAAATACTTGGACAGCTATGCAGTGCATAGGCTTCGGGTTGTTTGTAGTTTCACTACATCCATCTTATACATTCCTTTCTGCCTTTTTTCTTGGAGTGCAAATCCTAACAGTATTTCATGTATTCCACTGACTGGTAACAGTAGTTATGGGTTTTTTAACATTGCGTTGTAGGTCCGCGAAGAGACCATGAAGATTTGAACATCTGTTTCGCATGGAAGTACTATATTACCCCTGAAGAAGGGTTTCGGAGGAACCCGAAATGCATTGGGAGTGTTGTTAACAATTGAATCTGTTTATTTATGTTGGAACATGTATATCTCATGCAGATCGAATTTATTATGGTGACAAATACCTTGATTCATAATTTTTTGTGACGTTGATCAAATCAATGATGAAATAATCATAAATATATAATTTACAAACAGTAAAGAGTGTTGAATTTTACTGGAGACACTAGGTGTCGCAAGCAGTGCATCACGCAGGTAGTGGTCTCCACTGCCCCTCATTGTCTTATAGTTTCTAGGGTTTTGGGCTAAACCCCTCACACGTGATAGCACGAACAATTAGTTTCAAAACATACTCAAAACAACTACACTTTAGAGTCATATGATTACATTGGTGTGCAGGTCCAGCATTCTCATTTGTAAATAGAGACAAAGGCAGTAAGGGTGGTTACAGTATGCAGACAATTAGAACATCTTGAGTTAAAGAAGTAAATGGCATATAAGGCAGCTGAAACAATCATCCAACCGATTGTGGCGGCAAAGGGTCTGCTCATAGAGAAAGTGAGGTACTGGAACACAGTTCAGTTGGAATGCGTGTAAAAGTATTTGTTGCGTAGAAGGAGTTTCAGGCACCTTTGAAGCAGGAGAAGGAGGGGTTGCATCACAGATCTCTCTGAAGTGAGCTCCATTTCCTCGGTGCATTTCCAGAGAAAGCGTGAATCTGGGTGGATTTCCTTTTCAGTTTGGGAGGTATGAGAAGAAGTGAACTGGAGCTTCTCAGAGTTCTGGTTCATCCTGCTTTCATAAGTTTGTTGTCTAGATAGATGAATGTATGCTTGTGAAGGACTTCGTGGGTAATGCAAGCAGTCTTGTACATGCATCTTCCTCCCATGGGAAGCCAGTTGAGGATCTTGAGGGCCGGTGTGATGTGTTCAAGCCATTTGAAACCTGTTAGGAGCTGGGCCGCCATTTTGAGTACAGTCCTTGGGGGGGGGGAGGTGAATTTTTCGTGTCCCTGTGAAGATGGCCTTCCCACAGTCCCATTTAGAGAGGAGTAGAGATTGTACAACAGTCTTAAGATCATCTGGGGGAATGAACGATTTGATTTTCTTGAGGTGTTTTAGTGTGCAAAGCGCTCCTTTGATTGAGTTACTGATGTGATCCTTCATTTACATGTTTTTGCCCAGGGTGATACCTAAGGACTTTACAGAATTGGACAGAGTAAGAAGAGCAATTGAGGGCATCTAGGTTCTTGAGCCATTCTTGGATTGGTGGAGGTTTATTTTTAGTGCCGAATGTTAGTAGTTCAGTTTTGTTGGGGTTCAACATCAGGTGGTTTGAATTGAGCCAGCTTTGTATCTTGAGTAGTGTGGCGTTGAGATGTAGGATGTCATTGGGTGATTTGATTTTGTAGTACAGTTGTGTGTCTTCAGCATATAGGTGATATTTGACCCCTGCTTGCTTCAGGGTGATTGTAAGGGGTACCATGAAGAGATTGAAATGGGAGGGGGAGAGATTTGAGCCTTGGACTACACCAAGAGTAACTAGTGTGGGTTTAGAGAGAAAAGTGCTAATTTTACTTTGTTTTGAGCGGTGATGCAGGTAAGATGTGAACCATTTTAGGACTGTTCCATTGATACCCAAGACAGACTTAAGACAGACTTAAGACAAAATCCTAACTTCTGTGAATACCAAAAGTAGTAAGTTCATTCTGTGAATGCTAAAAGTAGTAAGTGCATTCTGTGAATACCAAAATAGTAGTAAGTTTAGGATTGAGTCTTAAGTTCATTCTGTGAATCGGGCCCTTCATTTTCTGTCATGTGCGTGAAGTCAGATATATTAGCATTGTTTTTCAGTAGAGTGAGGTCATAGTTGACATTATGTTTATTTTGGGGCCATTTGGTCGATATTTATCTTTGGTGGAGTGGCTACAGTGAAGGGAAGTGAGTCAGTGGGGAAGGGTGTGAGAGTTGGCAGATTTGTGATTTGGATGAAGGATTGCTCAATTTTTGCGACTTTGTCAGAGAATAAGCCGGCAAATTCTTCACAGCGTTCTTTGGTGGCTATTATTTTGTGAGGGGAGGTGAGGATCGTTTGTTGTTTAATGATGTTGAAGAGTTCCCAGGGTCTATTCTTAGCACGGTCAAGTTGGTTTCGAAAGAAAGAGGTGTTTACTCTAAAAATGTGCTTCTTATAGGAAAGCTGTGCGGTTCTTAGTAGTGCTAGGTGCATTGTCAATGGGTTCTGTCTCCATATCCTTTATGTCTGTCTGAGTTGTCTCCTCTTGTTGTTCAGATCAGAGTTGAACCAAGTTCATGATTCGATTCTTCTTGATTGTTTTAGTTTGAGCGTTCTACTTGGTCAAGAACTTCAGTCATCATTGTGTTATGGTGGGCAGTGAGGTCATCGACGGTATGAGTGAGGGGTTGATGTTGTAGTAGGGCACAGATTCTGGATTCCAGTTCAATTATTGGGACTTAATTGATGTTCCTAGCCCAGTGCTTAGGTTTGTATGTTGAGGCTGGGTGGGGTCTGACGTGGGTATTGATATTAAACATTATGAGAAGGTGGTTGGACCAGTCAACGGGTAAGATGGACCTAAGATGGACCTAAGTGAGACACGCTCAATTCTGGTTATTATCATATCAAGAGAGTAGCCTTTAATATGAGTTGGTTCATTACAGAGTTGTTTATGGTCGTTTATTTCAAGAAGGTTTGTGAAGTTCTGGACTGTGGTGTCTTCGGAGTTGTTCCAGTTAACAATTAAGTTGTATTTGGATGTTGGATCTTGGTTTGTAGGAATGGCCTTCTGGATTACAGATGTGATTCCATGGGATCGAGATGTGGTGTGGTGGCATTATTGTATTTGGTTATGGATGTTCAGTCTTGGTTTGAGGGCATTTTTTTTTTTTTTTTGCAGAGTTTTATATAGCGCGAACTAGACCCGAACCGAATCAGGTATCAGAGCGCTTTACATATTTTTCCAGTTACGTTACATTTTACGTTTCCAGTTACTTTCATTTTAGGCACGGGGAGATTAAGTGATTTGCCCAGAATCACAGGAGGTTTTGGCGTCACTACCGAGACTCAAACCCAGATCCCTAGGTCCGAGGTCGAGCGCCCTAGCCGTTAGGCCAACTCCCCTCATCATTAACACTGTATAGTGTAGAAGCTAATGTATGCAGGGAGCAGCTTCATGCAAGATGGAAATCAGGATGCAGAATGTCCGGCTCTGCCTCTGTCTGCCTACAGGACTTCCAGACTAAGGGAGATCTCTAGAGTCCACCTCTAAGAGGGCTAATTTAGGCCCCAGCCTCAGCGGATTGTATGGGTTCCTCTTGACCAATGTTGTGCCTAAGAACTTAAGGTAAATTCACAAATAAAGACAAGCACTGACAAAGCCAGTAGCTCTGACCTGAGCAAGGCTTAATGTGTTTTGTATCCCAAGCAGATATCAAAAAATGAAAGGAATAAGTGAACAATAACAAGCCTTCACCTAAACAAAGAGGCCAAATGCTTGCAATAAAATGTATATTTAAAACATTACCATTGTTTGAAGGTGTTTCCAGGCAGTTAGGTGGTCTTACAACAGGTATTGAAGCCTTTGTAATGAACATGACAGGAAAATATGATTGGTTTTGGTGCAAAGAATAGGTTTTGAATCACTGACACCTGAACACATGGGGCCTGATTTGGAACTTGGCAGATGGCTTACTCCATCACAACGGTTACGGATGTCCTGTCCCCTGAAATTTTAATCCAATTACATCCTGTGGGATTTATACTTCGAGGGTGGGATATCCATCACCGTTGGGAGGGAGAAACCTGTCTGCCAAGTTCCTAGTCAGGCCCAAAGTTTAAACACAAGGATGACAACAAAGGTAAATAATGAATGAAAAACAACACTGGCAAAGTAAAGTAGTGGTCCACCCGCCATGGCACAGACGGGCACTTTGTTTTCAGTGGATGTGACTTTATTATCGCACAAATGCTGTTAGTCACAGTGCAAAAGAACCATGGACTGAAGTGAGTGACCCGCTCTCTCAGGCATCATCACCACATTGATTCTAAACATGGTGGCCTTCTCAGAGTGATACAACAATGGTGCAGTCTGCGCAATACCTGTAGGAGGCTGGCTTAGTGTATGTTGCTCACTTATGTAAGTGGACCTCAGGTTGCAGAATGTCCGGCTCTGCCCCTGTCTGCCTATAGGACTTCCAGACTAATGGAGATCTCTAGAGCCCACCTCTAAGAGGGCTCTTATAGGTCCCTGCACCAATCCAGACAACCCTTATGGTGATTTTAGAGGTCTTAGACAACCTTAGAAGCTCTCTAAGAGGTAGCTGTGGAGAGCAGGCTTAAGGCTTAGTCCAGAAGGAGTGTAATGCAGCTTCTTTACCAGTACTAATCATATAGTGTAGGTTAAGTGAAAAAGAACCACACAGTGTAGTTATATAAATGTGTATGTATTATAAACACTCACTAACACATTGCAGTATCTCCTACTCAGAGATATAATCACAATACACACAATACTTTAGTAATAGAACAAGTAAGTAGCACAAATACAGAGTGGTCCCCAAGGGGACACAAAACTATAAATTAATAAAGTGGAATGCGAACCAAGACCTAAATCAAGACTGGACCTAGAAGACGTAGAAGAGCTGGGGACCCAAGGAATCCCTCAAGGTAAGTACCCAGGAACCGCACGGGCCGTGTGCAGAGTGGGAACACACCTTGAGCTCTATACAAGTCAATGGGTAAGTCATGGTTGCAGTTTTTAAGAAGAAGGGCCCTTCCTAGAGGACCCTGAAGAAACTCAGTGGAAGATGGAAGGTTGGAGAGTCACCTCACCCATGGATACACTGGTAACCAGGATAGCCTCACCAGGGAAGCCGTCTGCATGAGTGCGAAGTGACGTCTGAAACCGCTGTAGACCACAATGGAGGACTTCAGTGACGATGCTGCTGGTGAAGAAGGTGAAAGTGTCCGGTGGAACCCAAAGGTGGCTTCAGGAAGAGAACTACCTGCAAGCAGAAGGGAAAGAGTATATGCCACTCAGGAGCGACCTTGAGGCATGGAAGGTGATTGTCCACCGATGTCAGAAGATGCAGGAGAGTTGACAGAGACCCTAGTGCTGCAGATGTGTGGACAAGGCATTGCTGTGGAAGACCAAGAGCTGATCATGAGCTGTCACACGTCAGATGTCAAGAGCCAGGGTTTTGGTGTCTGCCAGGAGCACCAACAAGCCTTGGCAATGGCGACAAACATAGTAGACAAATAAGGTACAATGTCGGGATGAGCAAGGTCCAAGGGACTCCCCACGAACATGTAAGTCAGAGCAGGCCCAAGCAAGCAGCAGAGCCCACTGGAGCCAAAGTAGACCATCAAGAGGACCCACAGGACGGAGGCACAGAAGTCACAAGAGGACCTCCAGCAGCTCATCAATGATGAAGGCTCACAGTGGAGAGGATGCGTTGTGGGCACAGATCTTGGTAGCAAGAGATGGTTGAGGCTGGAGCTTCTTGGAGCATGAAGATCTCTGGTGAAGAATGACGGAGCATGGGAAACATCCTTTACAACGCAACTTTTACCACGCAGTGCCTTTACAACGCAACTTTTACAACGCAAACCATTACAACGCATTGCGCTGGGGGGGGGGTCTAGGATAGGGAATAGGTTTTATTTACTATCCAACACCTTCCCTACTATCCACGGGGACTGGAGTTGGAATAGTAAATTAAACTATTCACTATCCAGCGCCCCAAAGCACTATGCGTTGTAAAAACAGCGTTGTAAAGGCATGCGTGGTAAAAGCATGCGTTGTAATGTCATACATCCACGGAGCATTTATAAAGCACATGGTTACCCAGGGGCATCCCAGCGCTACGACACGATGTAAACTGTGAGGAGATTAAGGAAAGAGAAATATTTTCAAAAGTTTTCTGAACTTGAGGTAGTTAGGTTCAGAACATAAGTGGAGAGTGAGACTGTTCCAAAGTCTGGATGCATTTTATGTAAACAGTCAGCCTCCACTATGTGCACGTTTAATCTTGAGAACTAAGATTAAACCTTTGTTCTCAGATCTAAGGGCTCTGTTGGGTACATATGGTTTGATCCAGTGATGGATCCGAGATGCATCCTTTCCAGAGAATGACTTATAGGTGATACACAGAGCCTTAAATCAAATTCTTTCCAGGACAGGGAGCCAATGCAGGGGAACAAGAGCGGGTCTTGCACAGGATCGTCTGGAAATGGTCAACAGCATGCGGGCCGCACAGTTCTGTACTATTTGAAGCCTTTTGGTGATCGCCTGGGGGGCTCCCAGGTATATGGCATTGTCATAATTGAGTCGTGAAAGTACAAGGGCTTGAACCAGCAGTCGTCTAGCAGCAAAAGGGAGCAGGGGGAGTAACTTTCTAAACATTCTTAGAAGACCATAACAACTTGCTGCCACTATGCGTGATTGTTCCTTAAAATTGAGAATACCATCAAGCCAGACTCCTAGACTTATTATTTGTTTTTTTGGGGCAGGGTGGGCTAGGCAGCTAGGCCAGAGGTGGTCTATGTTTGGGGGAGCAGACTTCCCTAAAAGCAGGAGTTCGGTCTTTGATCCATTGAGTTTCAAGAAAGAATCACTCATCCAGTTAAAGACTTTCTCAAGGCAGGTGGCTAGATCAGGGTCAAGGTGGTTAAATTGCTTCAAGGAGATAATTAACTGAGTGTCGTTGGCGTATGTGACGATCTGTACACCAAATGGGCATACCTTCAGCCAGAAAGCTCATATAGACATTGAACATAGTGGGGCTAAGGGAAGATCCCTGTGGGACCCACGAGTCAACGGTATTTGTTTTGAAGAGCATTCCTCTTTGAAGAATGTAAAGACCCTGTTTTGGAGGAAAGGCTGTAGCCATTTTAGTGTCAAACCAGTCACTCCGGCCTCCCTCAGTCTTTGTATTATTAGCTGGAGATTTACAGAGTCAAAGGCTGCGCTGAGGTCCGATAAGATAAGGTCAGCGCAGCCTCCATTATCCAGGGTCTTCCTGATTTCCTCTACCGCTCCCAGAAGGGCTGTCTCTGTGCCTTGTTGGGGTCTAAATCCAGTCTGCGTAGGATGAAGACAATTATTATTTTCCAAGAAGGCCGATAAAATTTAATTAATGTATTTCTCTGCTAATTTACTAACTCCTGGCAGTAAGGAAATTGGTCGATAATTTCCACAGTTATTTGGATCCAAGTTCAGTTTATTTAGGAGTGCTTTGACCCTTGCATGTTTCCATTATGGAGGCTGAATCCCTGTCTTGAGTGATGTATTTATACAATCTAGTATAACATGATATAACATGGTCCTGCTGTATCACAAGGAGCGCTGGTACCTCCTGTATCTCTTCTACATGCTCAGGACCTGGTGGAACTATCGTGGGAGACGCAACAAGAAGAGGCAATATGACTTTGATGCCTTTGTCTCTTACAGCAGCTGTGATGAGGCTTGGGTTGTCCATTAGTTCCTCCCTAACTTGGAAGAGAGGGGTCCGCCGTTCTTCAAAGTGTGCCTGCATGGCAGGGACTTCGAAGTGGGCAAAGACATCTTGGATAACATCATGGACAGCATCTATAGGAGCCGCTGGGTGGTGTGTCTGATCTGCCGCCATTACCTGCGCAGCCACTGGTGCTCCTTGGAAGTGCGGATGGCCACATACCGCCTTCTGGCAGAGAGGAAGGATTCCTTGGTGATGGTGTTCCTGGAGAAAGTGTCCACGAGGAGCATCTCCCGCTACCACCAACTGGCCAAGCTGGGGAAGAAGAAAACCTACCTGGAGTGGGAGGAGGACCTGGGTCAGCAGCCTCTGTTCTGGGCCCGACTACGCAAAGCCATTGGAGGGGATGGAGCTGAGCAACAGGACATCATAGTCAAATGAGACAATCTGTTCCAGACTCACCACAGATGATGGAAGAAGGCCATCTTCCCAAAGAAGGAATGGGGAAGAGAGAAACCCATTTGCTAGAAAAGGATGGGACTCATAGACCAGCATGAAGAGAGCAGGTTGAGCTCACTTGAAAAGAACTTGCATGTAGCAAATCATAAAATAACACAATTTTGATAACTCTTTTTCTTTCCTGACCCCTGCTTCTCTATCCCAGTAATTAAAACCATGCAATAAGCAACAGTTTGGCACTGATATATGTTTATTAATTTGCAAGATGAGTTTATCAACTTTAAAAGGCATGCTCACTGTTGTTGACCGCTGAGGATCAAGTAATGCACCGCCTCTGATCTGGCTAAAGAAGATCTTATTCTGTAGATAAAAGATGTCCTGGTATTTAGGTACTCACTGGTCCAGGTCAACTCATCCTTTACCCTGTCCATGCTGTGTCCAAACAGAGGACAATATAAAATGGATCTGAAAATAACACATCCAACTTAGCCAAGGAGAGTGGTGGTGCTACTGACGATTGATTATCCCTCATTTCCTCCCCTCTCATGTTTTCTTCCTTTCCCTGTGGTGCGATGGCGCTTGAGAAGAACACGACATGTCTGGTGAGTACCAGAGGATGGAGGATGGACAGTGTAGGTAGCGAGTAAGTGTGATAGTAGTGGGCTCACAAATCAGTGCAGATAAGAGATAAGGACACATGCACAGTGCTCTAAAGAAGCTCTCGGGTGGAGCCACCCCTATGTAATCAGCCAAGAATAGTGCACAGAGCAGTAAAAGGTCTTTTTTTACACATACACGTGATAAACAGTACTGGATGAGGTTTCAGGCTGCCTTGTCATGGGGGCTTTTGGGCAGGTTACTTTGCATTTGTTCAGTCTCTGTGAGATCATTACACCTGGGGATGTTGCATGTAGTAAGCATGTTCTGTTCCTTTATTTTCTATATGTCTCCAAAATCTCTATCCTACATTACATGTGTGTCATCTTCCATCATCGCCTAGACTTCCTCAGGGCCTAGTAATAATAATCCTCACTAATATCTTCAATCTCACCACAGTAACCACACTGCTGAAAGTATTCAAAGGGATTAAAGCTCCACAAGTGAGGGCTGTCATTTTCAGTCACATGGGTATATGATTGGCCATAGTGTGAGCTGGAATTCAAGGTACCTTAGAACCACACTGCCAGGAACCGCATCCCGGCATGATGTTTCCAACTTGACGTGTACCCTGGTTAGACTGAACATGACAATTGTTACTTGGAAAACTTTAATAATCTTTTTGAATACTTTTGTCAGCATGGTTACTGTGGTGAGATCGAAGATATTTGCAAGAATTATTAGTGCTGTGACTTGAGGAAGTCTAGGCTGGGATGCGAGTCGAAACACGTGTCGGCTAGAGGTTTTGAAGTAGTCTGGAAAATAAATTATCAGATTGTGAATATTATGTTCAAGACTCTAAGCGTGGTCCTTGATTGAGCTGACAGAGACTGAACAGTGACATTTGGGGCTTTCCTTGTATTTGAAAGGTATTTTCGGGGGCTCCTCTTCCTACTTGTTGGAGCACATAAGGGGCGTTTGGTACTTACAGAGCAGGACGTTTTGGTATTTGTTGCGCAATATTGAATTAGGCCATTAAAAGTTTGTTTTGGATTTGCGGTCTCGAGTTATACAATGGCATTTGGTATTTTATTTTTTAGGGTGTTGCTGTGACATCTTCAAATGTGGGCCTGTGATATGCCATTATCTTTCTGGTGGATGAATTTTGCTTTGGTTCAGTCTCTGTGGAAGCATCTTATATGGATTTGGAAGCGGGATTTTGTGATGTAGGTGTGGTGTTGAGGGCAACTGTGGAAAAATTAACCTTTTCTGTTTTGGCTGTTTGACATCTTGCCCTTTATTCTCTTTGTTCTATAGCACGAGAGGCCTTTTTCAAAGGTGTACGATTGTGTTAAAAAAATTACCATTATGATGAATTAAAAGGCGTGGTGTCTTGGAAAGTGAGTGGCTTTGCACCGGTCTCTACTTGGGTTACTGGTGCAGTGTCTGGGTGTGGGGAAGGTGCCCAACTATGGATGTGATGTTTTGAGATGTAGGTGGGCAGCATTATTTTTATGTGGTGTTGTGTGATGTCAAAGGATGTCAGCCTCATCTTGGAATACTTATTGTGGGATGCATGAATGTGGTTGATGGATCGTGGGTGTGGTCTTGTGGCATTATCTACGTATTTATACGTTTTATATAGCACTAGCTGGACCCGAAGGTATCAGAGCACTTTACATAAAAATAGGCTTTACATATCATGCAAGACCCTAGGTTCAAGAACATGTATCAATAGAGATAAAGGCAGTAAGGGTGGTTACAGTATTCGGATAATTAGAACATCAAGAGTTAAAGGAGTAAATGGCATATAAGGCAGCTGAAACAATCCTCCAACCGACTGTGGCGGCAAAGGGTCTGCTCACAGAGAAAGTGAGGTATTGGAACACAGTTTAGTTAGCATGCGTGTTAAAGTATTTGTTGCGTAGAAGGAGTTTCAGGCACCTTTTGAAGCAGGAGAAGGAGGGGTTGCATCACAGATCTCTCTGAAGTGAGCTCCATTTCCTCGGTGCATTTCCAGAGAAGGCGTGAATCTGGGTGGATTTCATTTTCAGTTTGGGAGGTATGAGAAGAAGTGAATTGGAACTTCTCAGAGTTCTGGTTCATCCTGCTTTCATAAGTTTGTTGTCTAGATAGATGAATGTATGCTTCGTGGGTAATGCAAGCAGTCTTGTAAATGCATCTTCCTTTTATGGGAAGCAAGTTGAGGATCTTGAGGGCCGGTGGGATGTGTTCAAACCATTTAAAATCTGTTAGGAGAGGGAGAGGGCAGCAATGCGCTGTATTTAACATTATATGGTGCATTCCTGCTGCCTGCGATGCATGAAAGGGAGAGGGCTGCAATGCGCTGTATTTAACATTATACATTGTATTCCTGCTGCCGGCGCTGCATGAAAGTTAGAGGGCTGCAATGTGCTGTATTTACCATTATACGCTGCATTCCTGCTGCCCGCGCTGCATGAAAGGGAGAGGGCAGCAATGCGCTGTATTTACCATTATACGCTGCATTCCTGCTGCCCACGCTGCATGAAAGGGAGAGGGCAGCAATGCGCTGTATTAACCATTATACGCTGCATTCCTTCTGCCTGCGCTGCATGAAAGGGAGAGGGCAGCAATGCACTATATTTAACATTATACGGTGCATCCCTGCTGTCTGCGCTGCATGAAAGGGAGAGGGCAGCACTGCGCTGTATTTAACATTATACGGTGCATCCCTGCTGTCTGCGCTGCATGAAAGGGATATGGCAGCAATGCGCTGTATTTAACATTAAAAGGCTCATTCCTGCTGCCTGCGCTGCATGAAAGGGAGAGGGCAACAATGCGCTGTATTTAACATTATACGTTGCATTCCTGCTGCCGGCGCTGCATGAAAGGGAGAGGGCAACAATGCGCTGTATTTAACATTATACGGTGCATTCCTGCTGCCGGCGCTGCATGAAAGGGAGAGGGCAGCAATGCGCTGTATTTAACATTATACGTTGCATTCCTGCTGCCTGCGCTGCATGAAAGGGAGGGGGCAACAATGCGCTGTATTTAACATTATACGTTGCATTCCTGCTGCCTGCGCTGCATGAAAGGGAGAGGGCAACAATGCGCCCTATTTGACATTATACGTTGCATTCCTGCTGCCAGCGCTGCATGAAAGGTAAAGGGCAGCAATGCGCTGTATTTAACATTATACGGTGCATTCCTGCTGCCGGCGCTGCATGAAAGGGAGAGGGCAGCAATGCGCTGTATTTAACATTAAAAGGCTCATTCCTGCTGCCTGCGCTGCATGAAAGGGAGAGGGCAACAATGCGCTGTATTTAACATTATACGTTGCATTCCTGCTGCCAGCGCTGCATGAAAGGGAGAGGGCAGCAATGCACTGTATTTAACATTAAAAGGCTCATTCCTGCTGCCTGCGCTGCATGAAAGGGAGAGGGCAGCAATGCGCTATATTTAACATTATACGGTGCATGCCTGCTGTCTGCGCTGCTTGAATGGGAGAGGGCTGCAATGCGCTGTATTTAACATTAAAAGGCTCATTCCTGCTGCCTGCGCTGCATGAAAGGGAGAGGACAACAATGCGCTGTATTTAACATTATACGTTGCATTCCTGCTGCCGGCGCTGCATGAAAGGGAGAGGGCAGCAATGCACTGTATTTAACATTAAAAGGCTCATTCCTGCTGCCTGCGCTGCATGAAAGGGAGAGGACAACAATGCGCTGTATTTAACATTATATGTTGCATTCCTGCTGCCGGCGCTGCATGAAAGGGAGAGGGCTGCAATGCGCTGTATTTAACATTATACGTTGCATTCCTGCTGCCGGCGCTGCATGAAAGGGAGAGGGCAGCAATGCGCTGTATTTAACATTATACGGTGCATTCCTGCTGCCTGCGCTGCATGAAAGGGAGAGAGCAGCAATGCGCTGTGTTGGACACGGCCTCGTGGCGTGGTCCTACCCCTCCCGCATGGCGGGCCCAGGACGACATCGGCCCTCCGTCGACTCGCTGTCGACCCCCCTGACACGAACCTTCACGAAACCTCGACGAGAGCAGCCCCCCTGGCAACCTACAGCTCTCCCCTCCTGGGACACCGGCGGACCCTGCTCGCCAACACTGCCGGTCTGGCGACCATGCCAGGCCACCATCCCCGGGCCGACTCCATCTTGGGCCCATCACGTCACGAGCACGTGGCCGCAGCCGCCCTGGCTCCGGCCCCAGCGAAGCCCCGACATCGAGGCACCAAGATCCTCCCAGGTGGTAGAGTGGCCACTTGGCGGATCCCCGAGAAGGGGAGTTTCGATGGGCCTCCAGCCGTCCCCGGACGCCTGATATCAATCGCCCTACAGCCTCCCTGGGCGCTGGCTCCACCCCCCTGCTGGGTGTCTGGACACCTTCATCCCGGCCCCTCTGACCCCCAGGCGCGAGGGTCCGGACATCAAAGGACTCCAGTCCTATATCTGGGCCAGCCCTGGATTAGGACTTCAGTTGTATCTTGGAGTCGAAGCCCTGCTGACCTTGTCGCGGCTGATCCTGATCCGAACTCTTGCTCCTGGAACCTTCGGGGCCCTGCTGATGCTGTCGCGGCCTGACTGAGCTGAACTATCTTCGAGGCCCTGCTGACGCTGTCGCGGCCTGACCAAGCTGAACCACCTTCGAGGCCCTGCTGACGCTGTCGCGGCCTGACTGAGCTGAACTATCTTCGAGGCCCTGCTGACGCTGTCGCAGCCTGACCAAGCTGAACCACCTTCGCGGCCCTGCTGACGCTGTCGCGGCCTGACTGAGCTGAACTATCTTCGAGGCCCTGCTGACGCTGTCACGGCCTGACCAAGCTGAACCACCTTCGAGGCCCTGCTGACGCTGTCGCGGCCTGACTGAGCTGAACCATCTTCGAGGCCCTGCTGACGCTGTCGCGGCCTGACCAAGCTGAACCATCTTCGAGGCCCTGCTGACGCTGTCGCGGCCTGACCAAGCTGAACCATCTTCGAGGCCCTGCTGACGCCGTCGCGGCCTGACACCCTGAACTATCCATGCACCAGCTGGTGCCAAGACTGTCCCGCTACCCCCTTATTCCCGAAACCAAGACTTTACGGATCCCTCGATCCCCGCCTGCTAAACTGCCAAGAACGTGCCTTCATTTCTTATATAAAGATTCTTGTAAATATCCCTTTGTGCGGTGTCCATCTGTAGTAGTGTGTTTGCTCAGCTGTTACGATTGTAGGAGAGGAGCCTCGCCAAGAAGGCCTCCCTACGGCGCTCGGCCTATTCCATAGAGAGAGGTGGGTCTCGGGGCGGGCAGTCAGACACCTTCTGTCTCCCCTGGGATCGCCTTTCCAACATTGGTGGCAAGCGACAGGATCCGAGCCCGCGCAAATCGTACAGCGAGTAACTCGTCACTACTAACAGAGGCACACAGCAACCATGAGTACTAAGGAAGCCGGAACGACCACAGAATTCCAGAAAGAGCTATTAGAAGAGTACACCCATAAAGAACTTAAACAATTTTGCAAAGCCTTGGGTACCGCTACCACCGGACTAAGCACAAAAGACGATTTTAAAGAAGCGCTGCAAACCTGGGTGGAGCCTGGAGCGGCCCCACCCCAAACTAACGATGACATTGTCCTAGAAGTACCCATGAGTACCGTCATAGCCCCAGTGGAAGAAAGAACCACCAACAGAGAACCGGGCCTCTCCCACGAAGACGCCCGGGAGCGAGAGAGGAGTCGGCTCCATGAACTCGAGCTCGCCCGACTCCGGCTGGATGGAGAGCTTCAATTAGCAGAAAAGAAAATGGCCATTGAGCAACTAAGATTAGAGGGAGATCTGGAAGAGAGGCGGAGGCAAAGGGAATTGGAAGAAAAGAATCTCACGTACGAACACGAGCGTGGCCTCAAAGAACTAGAGATCAAAGCCAAGATCGAAGAGGCGGGCGCCGCGGTGACCCGGGACCCTCCACCTCCAGCCGAACCGAAGGTCCACATTCCGAAGGATATCGTCAAGGAATACTACAAGAATGACGATATCCAGCAATGGTTCAAGGCGTATGAAGTTGCCATGACCGCGCACCGCATCCCGCAAAAAGATTGGGGGGCCGGCTTATGGGGGAGATTTGTCAGCGAAGGAAGAGACACCCTGCTAGAGCTGGCCGAGGACGTGATGTCCTCCAATGACCACATGAAGGAC
Source organism: Lissotriton helveticus (assembly GCF_964261635.1). NCBI lineage: Eukaryota > Metazoa > Chordata > Amphibia > Caudata > Salamandridae > Lissotriton > Lissotriton helveticus. The sequence goes on from NC_136065.1 coordinate 36,709,115, forward strand.
GCCCTGCTCACCCGGTATGGCCTCACCCCCGAGATGTACCGGCAGAGGTTCAGAGACTGCAAAAAGATCCCCGGTACCACGTGGGTGGAGTACGTAAACTTTTATAGCCGGGCCCTGGAAGGATGGATAAAGGGCAGCAAAGTGTCCACCTACGAGCAGCTGTTCGACCTCATCGTTTGGGAGCACCTCTCCAACAACTGCTTTGTCGAGCTCAGGCAGCACCTCCTCGACAGCAAGCTGATCGAGCCCCGAAAACTCGCCGTCGAGGCTGATCGATGGGTGAGCACCCGGGTCCCCTGGACCCCGATAGGAGAAACGGGACGGAACGGCCAGGGGCACCCCCGCCAGCGTGGCGGTGGAGGAGGCCAGAACCGGAGCCGAGACTTCCCGTCGGCCCCGGGCCGGAGCCCGCCTCGGGGGTCCCCCCAGAAGAACACTTCGCCATCCTTGACCAGAAGAGGGCCCCCTCCAGCACGGCCGGGGCCCCACCCGAACATTACTTGCCACAGATGCCAGCGGACCGGTCACTATGCCAGTGACCCCCTCTGCCCCATGAACCAGCGCCCCGGCACCACCAGGCCTCCGACCCGCCAGTTCACTGCTGCAGCCCTAGGGGAAGGGGGAGAAGAAGACGAAGAGATCTACAACGAAGATCAGACCGAGAATGAACCGGCCGCCATGGCCCTAGCCTGCCTGGGCGAAAGAGACATGGTCCCCCAGGCCCCGCTACCGAGGAACACTCAAAAATACCGTCAGTGGGTCCACATCAATGGACGACGGACCGAAGCCCTACGAGACACGGGAGCCAGTGTGACGGCCGTCCGCTGCCACTTGGTGACCCCCGAACAGATCATACCAAATGTGCGGTGCCCCGTGAGGACCACCGAAAACTCCGAGATTCTGTGTCAGATGGCCCGAATCCCCTTCGAGTGGGGGGGGTGTCGGGCACCCTCAAGGTGACCGTCCGGGATGACGCCCCCGTGGACTGCCTCCTTGGAAACGACCTCGAGATCTCTCCCTGGGCCCAAGTCGAGCGGAGAGAACATCTAGGAATGATGGGATTACCAGAGTGGGTCTGCGCTACGACCCGATCTATGACGGCCCAGTCCCCGGCGGCGACCGAGGCCGCCCCGACCGAAGAGCCGGAGTGGCCAGCGCCACCCCCGCCCGCCGTACAGGAAGCATCCGACCTTGAACCCGGGCCCTCGGAGCCCGACCACGAAGACAGCAACAAGCTCAGCGACATACTCGAACTAGCCCAATGGCGGCAGGAGGGCGGTCCCACCCGAGAACAATTCCGGCAGGAACAGAAGGCCTGCCCTTCCCTCGAGGGGACCCGGCAGCAGGCCACAGCCCAAGCTGCCGGGGACACCTCGGGGTCCCACTGGGTCTACTGGGACCACGGCCTCCTATACAGTGAACAGAAAATTGCCGAGCTGGGGGCCAGCCGAGTGTTGGTGGTCCCCCTACGATTGAGAGACCTCCTCTTGAACCTGGCACACGATGTGCCCCTCGCCGGGCACCTGGGGCAGGACAAAACTTACAGCCGCCTGGTGACCCATTTCTACTGGCCAAAAATGCACAACGATGTGCATAACCACTGCCGCACCTGCCCGACATGCCAAGCCAGCGGAAAGAGCGGGGGGAAGGTGAAGGCCCCGCTCCAACCCTTTCCAGTAGTAACCACCCCCTTCGAGGGAGTGGGGATCGACATCGTGGGGCCCCTGGACCCCCAAACCTCACAAGGGCATCGCTTCATCCTCGTCCTGGTGGACCATGCCACACGCTATCCCGAAGCCATCCCCCTCCGAACCATCACGGCTCCCGTGGTGGGCCGAGCACTGATGGGGATCTTCTCCAGAGTGGGGTTCCCCTGAGAGGTCGTGAGCGATCGGGGCACAAACTTTATATCGAAGTATATGCGGTCCCTGTGGCAACAGTGCGGGGTCACGTATAAGTTCACCACCCCGTATCACCCCCAAGGGAATGGGCTTGTGGAGCGGTTTAACCGAACACTCAAGGGGATGATCCAAGGCCTAGAAGAGCCCCTCCGCCGCAAATGGGACGTCCTGCTGCCCTGCCTCCTGTTCGCCTATCGGGAGGTACCGCAGAAATCCCTGGGGTTCAGCCCCTTTGAACTCTTGTACGGGCACCCTGTCCGAGGTCCCCTCAGCCTGGTCAAAGAAGGCTGGGAAACTACAGTCCAGAACGCACCGCCGGATGTCTACCGGTACCTCCTGACCCTCCGAAGCCAGACTCTGAAGTTCCGGGCCCTTGCCGAGGCCAACCTTGAGGCCAGTCAGGAGGACATGAAACGCTGGTATGACCAGAACTCTTCATCCATCGAGTTCGAGCCGGGCCAGGAGGTCTGGGTCATGTCCCCGGTCGAACCTTGTGCCCTCCAGGACAAATGGTCGGGCCCCTTCAAAGTGATCGAGCGCAAGAGCCCCGTCACCTATCTCGTGGACATGGAGTCCCCCCCGGAACCCCCTCCGGGTTCTGCACGCAAACCGTCTCAAACCTCATTTTGCCCGCAAAGAACTGAGCCTGCTGCTAGCTACAGATGACGGGGCCGAAGACGACACCGAGCCCCTGCCTGACCTCCTAAGGTGCGCTGAGAAGGACGGCTCCGTCGAGGGAATCTCTCTCTCCTCCGACCTGACCCCCGCACAGCGCCGAGACTGCCAAGAGCTGTTGGGACAATTTATGGATCTGTTCTCCCTCATCCCCGGGGTTACCCAGTGGTGTGTCCACGAGGTCGACACCGGGGACAGCCAGCCAGTGCGACACCGGGCCTACCGAGTTCCCGACCGAGTCCGGGCCTGCATCCAGACAGAAGTTACCAAAATGCTGGCTTTGGGGGTGGTCGAAACCTCCGATAGTCCCTGGGCCAGCCCAGTTGTCCTGGTCCCCAAAGTAGCCGCTCCTGGCACCCCTCCAGAACTCAGGTTTTGTGTCGACTACCGGGGACTGAATGCTGTTACCAGAACCGACGCACATCCCATCCCCCGGGCCGACGAACTAATCGACCGTCTGGGAGCCGCCAAGTACCTCAGCACATTCGACCTCACAGCCGGGTACTGGCAGATCGGCCTCACCCCTGGCGCCCAAGAGCGATCGGTCTTCTCAACACCCGATGGCCACTTCCAATTCAAGGTGATGCCCTTTGGTATGAAAAACACCCCAGCCACCTTCCAGAGACTGGTGAACAAAGTGCTGGCGGGGCTAGAGGAATTCAGTGCCGCCTATCTAGACGACATTGCGGTGTACAGCCTCCACTGGGCCGAGCACCTGAAGCACCTCTGGGAGGTCCTGACGGCCCTCCGACGGGCCGGACTAACTGTGAAAGCCAGCAAGTGCCAGATAGGTCAAGGGTCCGTGACCTACCTGGGACACCAAGTGGGGATCGGCCACGTGGCTCCCCTCCGACCCAAGATTGACGCCATCGTAGCCTGGGTGCCCCCGGTCACCCAGACCGCCGTCCGAGCCTTCCTGGGGCTCACTGGATATTATCGGCGCTTCATCAAAAACTATGGGAGCATTGTGGGGCCCCTCACAGAACTGACCTCGAAGAACCGGCCACAGAAAGTACAATGGACACCCGCGTGTCAGGTGGCCTTCGAGACGTTGAAAACAGCCATTTGCACCGCCCCTGTGCTCCAAGCCCCTGACTACAGCCGGGAGTTCGTAGTCCAGACCGACGCCTCGGAGCACGGCATTGGGCGGTCCTATCTCAGCTTGACCCCGAAGGGATTGACCATCCTGTGGCCTTCATTAGCCGGCGGCTGCTGGCCAGAGAGCAGCGATGGAGCACCATTGAGAGAGAGGCCTTCGCCGTTGTGTGGGCCCTCAAGAAACTCTGGCCCTACCTCTTCGGCACCCACTTCCGGGTCCAGACCAACCACCGGCCAATGCGGTGGCTGATGCAGATACGTGGCGAAAACCCAAAGCAGCTGCGATGGTCCATCTCCCTCCAAGGGATGGACTTCACTGTGGAGCATCACCCTGGCGACGACCACGCCAACGCGGATGGCCTGTCCCGTTTCTTCCGCCTCGATGAAGAGAGTCCCCAGGAAGATGAGTGACTCTCCCCGCCTTCAGCTGGAGGGAACGTGTGTCCCCCCTGCCACAGACACCCACGCTCCACCCATGACACGCCTCCCTGCCACAGAGTAACTCTAGGCATGGATTGGCGCTGCCCTGAGTTACTTTAGATTTATCAAGTTACACAGGGTTGATAAATCTCATTTAGGTTTTGCTCCGCCCTTGCTTCCCCTTTCGTGGCACAAGGGGTGACGCAAAACCTTGATAAACATGGACCTAAACATTGATATGGGCAAAAAAATAATAATCTTTTTTCCATAAAGTAACAGTACCCTCAGGTACTGAGTTTCATAAAGCCGGAGCAGCCCCTTAAAAAGGACTCAGTAAGGCTTAAATCTTCTTGATTCCAGTCGCAGAAGTGCTTGTCCTCTGGGATTTCTGGGCGTATTTAGGGTGGAGTGGACTTGTGCCGGTTGTTGATGTCTAAGGACTTTGAGGCTGGAGCAGTAAACATGAATTTCATTCTCACCTCCTGGAGTAGCCAATGCTTAGTGCTAATGCATAAAGATTGTTGGTCTGTATGGAGCCTTTGTAACAATTCTAATTAGGGTCAGGGTTAGATGACGGATAGGAAAGGCAGTCACACATTCCCATGAATGAACATGCTGCTTTGGACATTACTGAAAGGGGTGGGCAATGGGTGTTACGGTGGGCATTCCGCCACAACACCCACTGATTTTTATGCTGCCCCATATTTACAAGGGTGGCATAAATATGGGGCAGCGTCAAAAGTGAGCCCAGGACAAACCTGGTCTTTACATGGTGAAATGAGGAGAAATGCTTTATTTCTCCTCATTTCTGCTGTTTCTATCTGTGCTGCATTCTACAGCACACATAGAAAGATCAGAGAGCCATGAATGATTGTGTATGTGCAGGAAGGAACACCTTCCTGCACATTTACTATCTTTCCCTGCAACGTAGCACCCTTGCACAATGGAGCAAGAGTGCCTGTGTTCGCAACAAATTACTATCTGTACGCAATGACTTTTACACCTGTACTTGTTCAATAAAAAAATTAAAAAATGAGTACCTGTGTTAGCGCTAGGCAGCTACATTTAGCGCCAGTGCTAAAGGAAAGGCAGGGGTGCGCCGTATTCTTGTGAATATGGCGCATCCCTGCTTTTGGAAACTGTCGGAGGGCAGTGTTAGCCCTTCTTGGCTTAATGCCACGCTCTGACAGTTTCCTAGTAAATATGCCCCTCTGTTTTTATTGTTCTTTCTTACATTGCCCATTTCACTGGAATCAAGACAACTACAGATCAACAAATCAATGTACGTTAAAGCGTCCTGTTTTGTGAAATCATAGCAAATGCATTAATGATGTACATTATATGTTCAGCATGATATTATGCTACCGAAGCAAAGACTATCACTATCGCAGAAAAGACTTGGAATAAGCTCCCAGCTAACATCAGACGCTCCCCCACTCTGAACACCTTCAGGAAGAAACTCAAGACCTGGCTCTTCGACTGGCCTGGAGATGTACACCCCTCCCCCCTCCCCCCCCCCCCCAGCACCTTGAGACCCTTACAGGTGAGTAGAATGCTTTATAAATCCCCTGAATGATTTATTGGCCTTATGATATTTCAGTAAACTTTCATCTGAGCTGTTGGCATATCTCTGTTTGAGTTCATGACATCTGTGCATGTGCATGAACCCACTGGGACAATTTCAAAAGTGCCAGTTTCCACAAGCGCACAAACCCGAGCCCCTTCCCCATGAATCCAGGTGCCAGCAGATCCCAATGCACAACCTCACCATCGTGATACTCATCGGCTGTCGAAACGGGAAAAAAAAGACTGCAGAAAGGCCAGTACACGCACATAGCGGAATCAAAAAACACTATTAGCAGTTATTTTTAAAAGAATAATGCAGCGACATGACAGGACTTGCCCGAAAGCAATACCAGCTCGCTATCAGCAGCGCAACCCTCAAATGCCTCAAAAAGAATCTTCAAAATTGAATAGATCACTAATAGCAGAGTCGTACTAAGCCTCAAGGTTCCCCCGGCATTCATCCACTCAAGTTACATTTGGTCTTAACCAATTGCAAGTCATAGAGGAGCCTCCAGTTGGCAGTGTGCTAGCCACGACCGTAAACCCTCAAAAACTATCCCTCGCCATCAGTGCCCCTTTGAGGGATGAAATCGATTTTATCCTAATCTTTGTGTTAGCACGATGTATCTATACTTGCATGCATATTATAAGATATACTAATTAGTCAGGCTAGTGAGGAAACTTCTTTCCTGCCTTAGCATTATATTTCTGATTGTACGCTAAACAGAGAGCCAAACAGACTCCATTTTGTCGTTACATGTATTAGGCTCAAACGGTGGTCACGTTCCACTTTCCGGTGGTCATGTGCCACTTTCCAGCAGCCAAGAAGAAACCTTGTTAGTTGAATTACACAGACAGCTGAACTCATACGATTCTTCCTTGTTCTGGGAACCAAGGTCGCATCGGGTCTCAGGAGGTGATAAGCACATTCCTGGAGGCGCCGTACCCGTACTCCCATGCGCCAAGACGAACGGGAGTCACCTTTCTTGACCCTCCCCAATAATAGCAGAAACTGACTTCTAAATGAGATTTGTGTGCCATATATGGTCTTTTAGCTACTGTGCCTACCAGTAAAATTCCATGTATGGTGACCTCATGTAACGCAATGAAAGTATATATGCCATGTATTAAGTGTGAATCAACAGTCTTCTCCACGCACTGGCTGGGTGTCGTCAGAGAGGCTCCGCTATAGAGTATTGATTGACTAATAAACAATTGAGTTTTCTTCACTGCCAACTGATTGATTATTTGGTAAGACGATAAGTGGGGCTATTGGTAGGTATAGCTCCTTATGTTATTTTTGTAATACTTCACCTTTGCTACAGCAAGTGGGGATCAATAGATCAGACCTGCAGCATGCAGCCAAAGCGCCGGATGGTCCACATCCGCTAACCCCATCTAGTCAACAATCTTGACCATGGATAAAACACTCCCCATTCCATTACCATCCGACCACCTGAGCGAACAGATTTCCCTTTTGCCTGCCACATGCATTTCCCAGCTGGCACCAGAAATAATTTCTAAGCCAACCGAGTCTCCAACAGCAGAGGTAGTGAATCACCCAGCAACTAATAGCCTCAAGACGAAGCTGCTGTTAACTCCAGAATAGTTCTCCAGAGGCCCACATGACATTTTAAATCATGGGGACATTCTCAGACTCTTTAAATCATCCCCAGACCTAAGCATCTTGGAATCAAAAGACATAATTGCCATTGAATTCATACCCGGGAAAGGCACCCAAGTGGGAGAATCAACCCAAATCACATTAGCGTCCTCAGTTATCCGGGAATTGGTTCAATAAAAAGCCAAAAAATTTAAAAACAGGGACATAATAAATACCACACCACACGTCCCCCGCTATCCATCAATACTAACAAACACACAGGCCTATGCCTCTAGCACAAGTCCGGCTCCCTTCTCTGTACTAAAGTCAGCCAGAAGCCGTTCACCAGTAGCTATCCCTGAACAAAAAACTCAACCAGCAAGGCACCCAAAGACTAATTCCCTTAGTTAGCTACATCATGCTAAAAGGGTGATTCTGAGGGATGAAGTCGATTTTATCCTAATCTTTGGGCCTGATTCACAGAACTAATTTAAGACAAAATCCTAACTTCTGTGAATACCAAAAGTAGTAAGTTTAGGATTTTTTCTTAAGTTAGTTCTGTGAATCGGGCCCTTTGCGTTAGCACGATGTATCTATACATATCTATACCACAAATACATGTGAATTTATCTTGACACCAGAGACTCATTTGTAAAGCAGAAAGAGGCACAAAGGGCCAATGCTCTGTCACTTGAGGCTGCCTCCGTGAAACTTTTGAAACGACTACTCGTCCACTCCCTAGTCTAACCCCAATGTTAAGGTGATTAAGGCAAAGATTACCAACTCCTTGTCATATGGGCATGAGATCATGAAGGGCGTAATAAGTACTTTATTAAATAAACTAACCATCAAAATCTTCAAACTAGCTTTTCGTCTGCCAAGATCCGCATCAACAGCCCAAGTTAGACTAGAATTCGGCTTATTGGACTATCACGGTGTCGAGGCAGGTGCGTTCATAAAGCTCTGCAACAAAATGCGTAATGTCCGGAAGCGCTGTCGGGAGGCCAGTCTTTGGAACCAAATTTCGACCAGCCAATTTAGTCATAAACATCGGCATCATCAGGACTATTCCCTGCAACTACTCGGTGTCAAAGGATATTGGGGAACAAAACTATCCCAGCCGGTGCTAAAGGCAGTCATCAAGTAAAGCGTCCGGCTGTGGTCTTTCTACTCCGACAGGGCAACACTGTCCAGAAGGAAACACGCCTAGGTAGTAATCTCCGATTTTAAACCTGGGGTCGAATCATCTTATTTATTAAGCACATCTGCACTTTTCTGGAAGCTAAAGTTTATGGCCCTGCGGATGGGAGAATGGCCTTTTTCTAAAGAATTTGCCCAAATGGCGCTGCTCCAATGTTAGTATCAAATGCATGGAGTGCGGCTATCTCTCCGAAGCAATGGAGCAAATAGCCTGTGCTTGTCCCGCTCTGCTGATAGACAGAAGGTCCTCACTACGGGACAAATGGAATAAACTCGGAGTTCGTACCTGTCAACAAGCCATTGTTACTGCCCTGAACTCACACAATACGAAGCTGAACCTTTGGTTCAATAAATTTGTTGACAGAGCAGCCAAATTGTTGGGAAAAATCAGGGCCGCAAATCTCCCTCAACCTGGCTGTGTCGCTACATCGCCTTAGGCTTAACCTAAGAATTTCTGATTGCCCAGAACAGTCTATTGGATCATTGTTTTTTGCTTAATAATAATTGTTTACTTTTCCTTATATGGCTCTTTGTAGACGTATGTTTAGCTGTCCTCGAGATTCCCGAAAGAAAAGCGATGCTTCGACTGATCTGATACCTCAGTCTCTGATAGTCATAGGTAATTAATTATCATTAAGCTATTTTAAACCTATCTCCCTATTTTAGAATGTCTTACTATTAATATTTTGAACATAAGCACCGTATGGCTTTAAAAAAACACAACTAGCCACGGTGCCTGCCTCTGAGGCCTCCGGTAAGTGGTTTGGGGGACAAACAACCGCGCTGGATAAGATTTATCCCTATCTGAAAAGGCAGACTGAGCTAAAAACAATTCAATGGAATGCGATCCGAGCCTGTGGCAAAGATTCAATCGAGCATTCCATTTACCACTGTTTGTCTTTCGCATTCTTTTGGGGTGGATTGTACCATTGCACAACACCACCGTGTGCATGGTTTTTAAAGGGGGCTTAGTCTTATGTTGTTGTATTGAAGTTTTTGTAAATGCAACTCCTGCCCTATGGGAGAAAGTGAAGCAGTAGATTAATTCATCTTGAGGGCACTATGTGGGCCCAAAATGAGGGTCTAAATCAGTCTGTGAGTTGGTAATAACGGAAGCATTAATGAATGAATTTAGTTGCTCCATTTTTAACCAGAGAGCATTTATAGTGAGGGGATCAATTATCAAATTCATGAGATCGAAGGGCTTTGAAATATCACGAGGAACAAAACCCAGCCAAGCTGGGGACTTTAAGTAGCAGAGCTGCGAGGACTCAGAATAGGGAGTCTGGATGAATTAGAGCTTTGCACGACTAGTTTGTGAATGCAGCCAATTCATTTGGGCATCTACATTTTTGAGGCGCCACTATTTGATGTATCTTTAAGGGTCCTCCTGAGCCCTAAAAACAAACCCTCCCCGCCACCATCGAGACCTAAAATGTAATCTGACACCCCGAGCCCTAAAAAGTACCCTAACCCCCGCCTAAGCCCCAAAAACGACACCAAGGTCCCAGGGCCTGAGAGGCACCTTTGGGATCAGGAACTCGATTAAGATGGGTCCAGGAGCTATTGGGGAGTCTGCTATGTCCCTGAGGCTCAGATACGAGGCCAGCAGACTAGCCCTTTGAGTCACTCTAAGATCCTGGGTTCAAGATGGAGTTTCAGGTCCATTTATTCTTCCCCAGGGAAGGGGGAAGCAGGCAACCGGAAGCACAGAAGTTCCTCTTGGAGCAGCGGTCCAGCAGAGTGGCAGTCCTTGTAGCAGCACCGTAGTATTTCTTCCTGGCAAGTACCCACACCTCCAGAAGTGTACTGAAGTGGTATTGTGCGAGTTCCTTATTTTATACACAGTTGTGCCTTGGAAGTGGGGAGAGGCTTCTGGAGGACCACCTTTGAAATGCACAGATGCCATGCGTTTCCTGCCCTGGCTCCAGACTAACTACAGGAGGTTTGCCCTTTGTGAGGAGGTGGGACACAGCCTATTCAGTGTAATTGAGGCTGACCCTAGCTCCTCCCTCCCATCCTGCCAGTGATGGCCCATACAGTCACACCTAATATATCATTGTGTGTGGCGTTCTAGGAGCGTGTGCTGTTTCCTCCGAGATCTGCTGTAGTTACTCAGTACGTGTTAAGAGACACGGGTTAACCCAATAAGTCACTAGGACCTGGGTGAATGAGTGATATCACTGGGACCTGGGTTACTCAGTAAGCTTGCAGTCAGGTTATCTTCTTGCTTCGGCAGGTTGCATTTTGACTCCTACATTCTGCATTTTGATTTGTTAAAGGCATGTATTTGTCATGCTCGTTTACAGTTGCCCCTCCTGAGAGCTGGGAGTAATTACAATCTTACTCCTGCAGTCAAGAGGATGTGGCATAACAGAAACATTTATGTATTTTGGTGCTAAGGATCAAGGTTCGAGTTTGGGGACCAAGGTTTTAGAATTGATGTTAACTTTACATCCTGAAATTGTGGTCCATGTTTAAACTTCCTTATGTTTACTAAAAAATAAGGGGCAGATTTACAAAGAAACTGACGCATCTGTAGAGATGCGTCAGTTTCCCTGCGCCAGCCTGCGATACCCTTGCGCCACCATGGATGGTCCAGCATTTTGTTGAGAAGCAGCATGATCCCAGAGATCTGCGTTGGACTGTCCTTGAGAGGATTCTTGGGGATAGACATAACATTGAACAGATTCTTGCAAGAAAAGAGGCCAAGTGGATTTTTTCCGAAAAAACGGACAGATTGGGGCTCAACGATCTCATTGAGTGGAATAAGGTTAGCAGTCACTAGAATGCCAGTCAATTAGTACCACTCGATTATCTGGATTGCCTATTTGACAGTCGTAGCAGACTTGGCATTGTTTCGATTCTTGATTTTTGAGTACTACCTGCCGTTGCATTGTTCCTGATACGGTTGTTAGCACGGACCATGCCCTTAATTAGCATAGTGGTGCCCTCTAAGTCTGAAAGCAACCCGGGTGTATGAACCGGTCCAGTTGACTACAATTATAATATCACGAATGGCAAACTAATCCACAACTTGGCACCGTCCGTGATAAACATGACAAAAGCACATCACTCTGTGGGACCTATCTATTTAACAATAATAGTGAAATGTGTTTGAGATGACCCAATATTAATGACTGTGATATGCCATCCATGCCCCCCTGTTTTCATAAAAAGTTTTTAATACAAAAAAACGTGTTTGACTCTATTGACATACTTCTACGGGTATTGAGAATGATGGTATGGAAGGGTTGTTTCTGTAGATCTTCTGTGAAATGGAAGATTATTATAGAGTTGGCATAAGAAAGCTATGTTCTCCTTTACTTTCAATGTAGTTGCGAGCTATGACCTGTCCTGGTATCCAGGTGGTGTCCAGCTATGACCCCGACTCCTGAATCTCCTTTCCAGCCAGGAACAACTGAAGCCAAGAACAATGCATGCTCCAGAAATGATGTACCTTGGGGCAGAGCACTTCCTTGTGATACTTTTTCGTTGATGCTAACTTGCTTTGTGATTGGATACAGCAGTAGTCATCCATGCTACAATATATGGCCATAAGAGACTTCTCTTTACTGCCTGTCTGGAGCTTGGGACAGTAACTTATCTTTCAAGCCCTCCCACCCTCTCCTCAGAGTAAACTTAGATTCAAGCCCTGGGCAGATGTTGTGAACAAAGTCAGAGTGGGTGGTGTGTTAGAATGACTGCATCCTGTGGAGGAGAGAAAAGACCCCTCCCCTCTGGAAGCTTTTGCCACCTCACCATGGATAGCTGCACCCTTGGGAGTCAGAGGTCTTATCTCAGAAAGTAACTCTTTACTTCTTTTTACAGGATGGCGCTGATGTATTCCCTGGCAGTGTTTGTCGCCATGGTTCTTGCGGCTCGTGGACAGAACGCCACATGCGGGCCTTGCGGGGCATCAGGTAGGAAGCCACCTTGCGTGTTTCTTCTACTCTGGGAGGCGGTGAGCAATGTATGGGATAAGAAAATAAAGGCGGTCCAGGCAGGCCTCACTTACTCATCCCAGAATGACTCATTTTACAAATAAATACAGGTGATGAATGGGTAACACCTTGTACTATAGAGCTGATTCCATCGATATCCAGAGCATTGCCAAAGACCACATGAACAGTGTCAAATGTGAAAAAGTCTGCTTTAATGCGACAGATGAGCGGATTTCACTGAAACAACCCTTGTCATTATGCCGTACGAACTAGCATTGGACCCTGTCCTCACTTGTCTTTAAGACAACCTACCCATCCACCTCCCCCTCCCAAATAACCCATATCACGTCTTCACTCCCAACTTCATGCATTCGACCATCACTGCGCATGCTCAAACTGTTGCCTTCCTCTTGCCTTCCAACTCCCTTCTCTCTCAAATGGATCTCAAACTCACCAATTTTCTTAAAATAATTTGAAAAGTTGTAAAAACCCAAATGACACCTGAACAAACTCCGCGTTTTTCTGCTCTCCCCAAACCTTAGCAAGGGAAGTGCAACAACTCTTTCCTAGCACCATGCAACTGAAGCAGATAGAGCTCCATCCCAAGGACAGTCAGATGCACACCATCATCCCTAAAAAAGTGAAGAATCTCACCTAATGCCAGGATGCTCCAGCAAGAAACCCCCTTTAACTCTGCAAACCCTGGTCATTTCCCTATTAAACTTCCTCATTGCTTTGTCAATAGCCCCTGGTTTCTTGGTGCCTCTCCACTCCCTATGGGGCAAAAGCTCAGTCCAAACAACCTTTTTATTCCCATAAGGTCCTCTTTTGTACATTTCAATAGGGCCAAACCTTTCCTGTTCATGAGACTATTCTCTCCTAAATGTATAACTAGCAAATGTAGGCAAGCAGGCGCTCTCCTCATCAGTTCCAACTTTCATAGGGCTTTGTGCCAATACATTACACCTTTACCGAACCATTTTTTTTGCACCGTCAGGTTCTCAAACCCCAGTTGCTTCCCAAATTTCTATCATTCGGAAATGATGGACTGTCCATTTTATGAAGGAATGCCCTAAATCATGACAGGTCCTGCAATGCATCCTGCAACAAACAAAAACATTACTCTTAAAGCCACCATTCTGCAGTGTCCATCCCAAATGTACATACCTCTTATAACAGTCTGACCTTCACCTCCCCAAACGCTGACTCTCGGCAGCAGACCAACACCGGACTTCCGCTGCTGTCACCAAACCAATACAAAATGAGTGAGTACCAAGTTAACCACGTTGCAAACAACGCCTTTCTCATTATTACTCCCAGAACTTGCGATGCCAAGTTATCAAGCTGAAAAACCTCCCTTTGTCTGCTCGCCCCTCAAAAAAACTACTCCCACCAGCACAGAGGGCAAATCTTCTCATATGTGTAGCTCTGTAAATTGGCACATTTTACTCTACCAGAGTGATCAGTCTTCCGCCTGGGGGACCACACCTGAACCCCTCCCTCCAAAACCTAATGTCTTCCCCCTGAAGTCCCTCTTTTCACTCGAAACCCCAAAAAACAACCACACCATGATCACAGAGAACAATAAAAACTCCTGTGCATCCACACACCTCCGGAAGCATCCTCAATAATCCCTTAAAAATGCACACCATCTCTGCACTCTGTCTCTTCTTCCGCTTTCCTGCACTCTGGCCTCTAATATATTATTTCCCATCTCACCTGTTGACTGTGTATTATAGACGGTTTGTTCAGAACTATGGGACAATAGTGCCCCCTAACAGAACTCACCTATAAAAAGCAGTCCAAGAAAGTCAATTGGACCCCAGAGTGTCAGAAGGCCTTTGACACTTTGAAAAAGGCTCTATGTTTAGCCCCAGTGTTACTGCCCCCCCGACAACAGAAAGGAATTTATAGTTTAGGCAGATGCTTAAGAACAAGTTTGGTGCAGTGTTGGCACAAGTAAATGAAATGGGCCTATGTCAGCCATTTGCCTTCATCAGCAGGCAACGTCTCCCTAGAGAAAACAGAGATGGAAGCCTTTGCTGTGGTCTGGTCCCTGAAGAAGCTGAGGCCAAACCTGTTTGGCACTCACTTCCGTGTTCAAACGGAACACAGACCTCTCAGATGTCTCATGCAGAAGAGGGAGAAAATCCTAAACTGTTGAGGTGGAAAATTTCACTGCAGGGGCTCAAGTTCACAGTGGTACACAGACCTGGGACTGACGTGTCAAAGCAGGTGAACTCCCCATGTTTTTCCACTTAGCTGATAAGGGCTCCCAGAGTGTAGGTTAGTTACCCATCACCTTTCATTTGAGGGGTCTGTGTGAGAAAGTCATCCTTTTTCCCCTGATCACCCCCAATTTTTGACTGACACTGGTGGTAACTGACTCTGATGGTGCCCTTGGCTTTGCCAACCAGACCCAGGGCCAGTGCTCTGGTTAAATGGTATATGGTAATTAGGTGTAATTACAATTGGTACTGACAGACTATTTGTAAGTCTCTAGTATATAATAGGGCATGTAGGCTTAGAGGCCCAGTAGATTTAAAGCACTTAAGTGTGTACTGTTAAGGTACCTGCTGTCATTTTAAAAGTCATTGCTGCCTCGCAGGCTGCTTTAAAAATAACATTATATGCAAATGTAACTTTGAAATTATAAAAGTACTTCCAGAGACTCAAACTACCTTATTTTTATATTTGAGTCTCCCTGAAAGGTTTCCCATAGGTGCCCTAGTGGAGGGTGCCTTGTAACTATGAGCATAGACATTATAAAAGATATTTTATATGCCCTGATGACAGAAAATCTGCTAAATTCAGTTTTCCCTATTGTAGTGTATTAGCTTGACAGGCTAACATGGGAATACTTTATTAAAGTATAAATATATCCTGGAGTTGGCTACAAATCTATTTCAAAGTATCAAAAGGACAGTTACGATAAATCTAACAACTTGCCACTGTTAGATTTGTAACTATTACACAAAATAAGTTATGTAACTTTCTTTTCTGTGAGCCAAAATCCAGCCTTCCAGCAGCCCTCTCCTAATTGGCCAGCTTTACCAGGCTGAGCCAAGCTGTCTTAATGAGGTGTCAAGCAGCCAGACTAGGGACAAAGGACATCCTGTGGGAGGAGATCTGCAGTTGCAGAGCTAAAGGCAGAATGGGGTAGAGAAGCCAAACTGCCCTTCAAAGGATGAAAGGCAGTTTAAGATAGCACAAGCTCACCCCCACTACCTGCGCCCCCAGCGAGACAGGAGCCCCGATAATTGGATTAGCAGAGGGGGTGGAAGAAAAGTGTTAAACAAACGTAGCCACACCAGACCAGTGGGTTGGCTAAGCCAGCTCTAACCCTTCAGGAGAGAGTTTCTCCATTTTGGATTTTGCAAGAATATTGTTTTCTGGGACAATAAAATGGCACACTTTGGAGGAAGTGGTCATACCTGAGGGTGGCACCCTGCATGTCATTGGTCAAGGGTGTCCCCCTGCTTGGCTCTCAGAAACACTGGATAAATATGAGGGAGCTGCACAGCAACTGAGATCCTTATCTGAAGAAGGGCTACCCTGCTAAACCTTTTGGAGGAAGTAGTCATACCTAATGTGGCACTCTGGATGCCATTAGTCAGGGGTGCTCCCCTGCTTGATGCCCAGGGACACTGGATAAATATGGGGGAGCTGCAAGGCAACTGAGATCCCTGCCTGAAAGAAACAAGAAGAAAAAGGGATGCCCTGCTGAACCCCTGGCCTGCACCAGGAGGACTGCATTCACAAGGACTGCACCTGCTGCACACTTTGGGCTCTAGCAAAAGAAGGACTTTGCCTGACTCTAAAAGCGTAAGGCGTGAACTCCCAGAAATCAAAAGGTGAAAAGAGGTCCTTCTGTATCACCACCATCAAGAAGAACCCAGCTGGACAGCATCTAGTTGACTTTAAAGGTGTTGGCCAGGTGGATTGTGGGAAACGTAATCACAATATCCCAAGGAGAAACTCAGAGCTTCAGGAACCTTGAGTTGGTGTTGTGGACCCTTTTGAACTGAAGAAAGATTTTATGTAAGAAGATCTAGAAGTTTGAGCAACTTTTATAAAAAACTCAATGAGTTGACTGACCCATTGTTGAGTGTAAAGCCGCCGTTGTCGAACCGCTATGCAGCCAGAATTTCAGGTACGTCTGGCTGAAAGACCCGGAGCTCTTGACATCGACAAGACTTCCAGAATTTTTACAGAGACCTCGAGCTGAAGCAAACCGCCGTGGTAAACTTGAAACCAGGCCCGAAGAGGTGCCTCGCTCATTGACAAGAGAAAAGCTCCAGAAAAATGATTAAGTGCAAAAGTAAAAACTTGACAGAGACCTCCTACTCAGTGTAGATGACCTGTGCTCCATAGCGGTGGACCTCAACTTTGCATTTGTCCCAGTCAAGCGCGATCAGATGTCTCAAGCTGTTGCAATTTGTTTTTAGGCACTAGAAAACATTTAAACACTAAACATTTATCTCTCTCTTTCCCCAAATTGGATTTTGTTTGTTTGGGTGCCATCTTAACCTTATACATATTTCCTATTTTTATATATTGGCTTTGGATTTTTATTATGTGTTGGATCTTACTCATTTAATGAATTAGTCTTTTTAAATGCTTTAAACACCTGTGTCCTAAGTTGAGCCTGCATGCTCGTACCAACTACCAAGGGGTGAGCAAGAGAATAATTTATTGAGACCTTGACAACGATAATGTAGGGCACAATATTTTTGCATCATAATATTTGTTTTCTATTGTAATGTATTCTGATATTTTGTCCGAACACCCCATATTCTGAACTGCACACTGGTGAAAATAAGCTGAGGCCTGGAAGGCCCAGGAAATCTAAATAATAATGTCTCATACATGGCTCAGTAGTAGTAGATCATCCAGCACTTACGTCGCTAAGGGTGCTGTCCATTCTCCAGTAGTTCTTCTGCTGGTATTATTATGCACTTCATTCATTCTTACCTTGCATACTGAAGTAGGCTAACTGTTTTTTGGAATCCTGAAGAACATATACACTTTAACACAAAGACAATCACAGTTCATAAGCACAACAATGATCTCTTTGCACTGTTACTTACTCAAACATGTCTAAGGAGTACCTGAATATCACAAGAGGTACTTTAGGGCTCACTAAAGGTGGCTGACTTGATGCCTTCAGCAAGAGTTCACCTCCTGCTTCCCGTAAACACACTGTAGGGAAAACAGCTCTCCTCTAATGTAGCATTAGTGGATATAGAGCTGATCCAGCGCCCCTAAAGAAAATATGTCATAGCAACAATACCCAATCCACAATACTCACCATTAATCATAAAACACTCACAAGGCCCATAAACTAACGTGACATATTATTGAGCAACTGAATCATGTGACCTAATTAATAAAACCTATTCACAAATTATATACACATTTATATACATCTGAAGTAAAATGACTTCATCATGTTTTATAAAGCTCTATGTTTAATTAAGCCACTAAGGCAAATGAATCTGCTAATGGTAACCTAAAACACATGAAATAGAAAGTCCAGCTTGTTTTTCAAAATCTTATTTATTAGCTATTTATTCAAAGATAGTGCATTATAATCTTTTTATTCAAGCATTATTATTTGAGGTTTTAGCAAAAGTAATGACAGTTTTAAGCAAAAAATCAAATAGCATAATTCAAATGGAATAAACAGTTTGCCATCACCTAAACCCTGGGGGCCTTATTTATGAAGGCCTTGCGCGGCCGGTGCGTCACTTTTAACATGGGAAAAAGTGACGCACCGGTGGCGCAAGGCCTTCATAAATAAGGCCCTAGGTCCCTATCTAAACTTGCTTCGTCAAAGAATAAGGGGAAAAAGTCATTAGCCCTATTGATTCTTACGTGCTCCAAGAAAAGTCCGTCAGCACGTCACGCCCAACTGGTGTCAGGAGAAGATGAGCAGCAAGCAGCACCCTCCCTCCCAGAGGGACCGTTTTTATACCTTTCTAACTAGCTAAAGTAACATTATCGGACGTTTTTTCGAGAAACTAAACTCTCAATTGGCTAAACCACATCGGCCCACTATTAGGTCATTGTCCTTTGACCAAGTCCGGAGCTTCATTACAGCCCTTATTGTTCTTAGTTTTACCATCCTCTTTGCTTCCTCAAAAAGTTACATTTCCTGAGGAGGAACTCTCGTTTCCTAATCTTGGCAGGTTCCGCAGCATCCTGTCCTTGACAAGGGCACCAAGAACACATTTTGACTCGACCATGTTTGACATTGTTTAAACGTTGTCTGTTCAAGAGAAAGATGACTCTTTCATCAGCGCGACTGCGCATGGGTGAAACTTTCTCTCTGGTCAAGTTTTCACAAACTGCAAAACCGCCATCCATTTTTGTCAGGCCCATTCGTAAAACTAATGCATAAACAAACACAAAACATCAATTAATGTGAGAAATAAAGTTTGTTCTGTTACCCACCCACCATTGCTAATAATTACCCATAAATCTATGTTACCTAGCAGAAGCAAATAAAGCAACAAACAGATTCGTGCAACATTTAGGACAGAAAAACAAAACAAAAGCGCACAGAAATAAGCACATGCCATTAATAAAAACAGCCGCATTAAATTCTGACATGACAATAGACAAGATTAATTCATTATTTTTTTCACAAACATGCAGATGCAACATAATGCACATTTATGAGCACACATATTAGTTTCCCGCGCGTCATGATTTCGCAACTTTTACTCTAGGTTGGTTAGTATTTTTCACTGCACAATTTATTAGTATTTATTATTTATTATGGAAGTTTAACTTTGCGAGTTGAAATAAATTTATTTCCAAATCTCGCTCCATTAACTCCCTCATCTGGTGATTTCAAAATCACCAAACTACACCCAAAAATTTAGCAAATTTTATCTAATAGATGAACATGATTTGATTTCACTGTGTTAGTATCTCTAAAGGCTTGTCTCAGCTGTCTGTCTGCAACTTTCATATTGAGTTTTACTAAACTCTTCCAGTTCTATCTCTCTCTCCTGTTCCTTTCTGATTTTGTAAATTCTCTTCTTTTCCCTCAGGTATTTCTTTCTCTTGTGTAACATGCAACTGATCTTCAACAAAAGTATCACAAAATTATTACAAATAAAGGTGTTAGAATCTTGCCAAGAACTGAACCACCAAACCAGGTTTTGATTGCTTGAAATCTTTTGGACAACCGTTCTGAAAAATCATCCTCTTCTAAAGGAACAATTTCCGAATGCAGCTCAGTGATATTTTTGATATACATCTCAATACCCTGACTCTCATCTGGGATATAAGTACAGCAGTGTTGGACATGCAAAATGCCACAGACTCCTCCCTCTTTTGCTAACAGAATGTCAAGGGCAAGACGATTCTGCATTACCATAGTCCGAATTGCAATAAGCTCAGTATGCATTCAGGGTTATACCCACTAAAGGTATCACTGCTTCAAAAATGTCTCCCAACATTTCTGAGAAACTTTCTCTTTTGTATCTGTTCAAGTGTTTGCTGATTTCAAATGAACCTTCTGTATTTCTGTCAACATGAAATATTTTAGGAAAAACTAATCCTACAAAACACGTCCCATACCAGTGATCTGGTAGGTTGTAGTAAGCCTTATCTCCACAAACAAAATAAATCCCAGGAAAAATAGGATCTTCACCACCTTTGAATCCCCAACCCCCCATAATTTGATAAGTGTCCTCACAATGACTCGCACCCACAAAATAATTGTCAAATAAAGTATTGTCTCGCCTAATACAACATTTTCCACTAATTGGTTTATCTATATGAATAGCAGCATTTTCAAAAGATTTGCCATTAAGTTTTTCGTCTTCCTTCTGCCAAAAGTTTGATTTTGTCTGCTTGACCATCTCATTTCTTTTATAGATTGCTCTTCTCTCCTCAACAAGGTTCAGGAAAGATTTTTTCTCAGTTCTCAACTTGCATGTCAAATTATTTCTGAAAGCATACTCATAGGTGAGTTCGTTAGTTACAATAAAGAATTCCCTCATCTGTTTAGCTTGCTTGTGTTTATTTAAGCTTTTCTCAATTTTCAGATTTGCAAAAATTTCGTCATAATTAGAATAATAATACTCTAAATGACCAGTCTGATAAAATAAGCTAGCTATTACACTACAGGTTATGCCGTAAGTAAGAGGAAGCATATTGTACCTCACTCCCTCTGAAACAGAAGCAGGCAACTTCACACAAATGTAACAATCCTTAACCTCCATGACCTTTACATATTCAGCCAGGAGTCTTGAAAATGTATTACTAGAAAAATCACCAACAGACCTATCTTGATTAATTCATTATTTTTTTCACAAACATTCAGATGCAACATAATGCACATTTATGAGCACACATATTAGTTTCCCGCATGTCATGATTTCGCAACTTTTACTCTAGGTTGCTTAGTATTTTTCACTGTACACTTTATTAGTATTTATTATTTATTATGGAAGTTTAACTTTGCGAGTTGAAATACATTTATTTCCAAATCTCGCTCCATCAGAGCCAACCAATAACTATCACAACTGGCTCTTATCAGACTTACTGAGTAGCAGGTGAGAACAAGGTTCTGGGCACTAACTAGCATGATTGACTATATCCAAACTCATGGTGCTATTAGGCGGAGTTCCAAACAACCCCTGTCTCAACCGGTCTTCACCATCGGACAGAAATCAGACCCTCCCTCAATGGAATCATCAACTCGACGTTCAGCTTTGCTGCCTTCCCGGAAACCTGGAAGCACACCGAAGGTAAAGCACTTCTGAAGAAACCCACAGCGGGCCAGTCCGACCTCAAGAACTACTGCCCCATATCGATTCTCCCCTTCCCAGCCAAGGTACTGGAGAAAGCAGTCAACCGCCAGTTTACAGTCTACCAGGAATCCAACCACTTGCTTGACCCCTCCCAATCCGGCTACCCGCTCAAACCACAGCACAGAAACCGCCCTTATAGCTGCCATGGACTACGTCAGAGCCATCCTTGACTGCGGTGAGTCTGCAGCCCTGATCCTCCTCGACCTGTCACCTGCCTTTGACACCGTCTCCCACCACCTCCTCATCCAAAGACTTTACCACATTGGCATCTACGGCAACACCTTCAAGATGCTATACTCTTTTCTCACCGGACACACTTAGAGAATTTGTCTCCCGCTATACACCTCTGATCCCAAGAGCATCATCTGCGGCCTAGCCCAGGGCTCCTAACTCAGCCCCACACTGTTCAACATCTACATGACTCTGCTGGCACCCATCGTTCACAGCCACGTTTTCAACATCATCCCCTGCGCTTTATCACCCAGCTTATACTCTCCCTCACTAAAGACACTGACACCACCATGGCGAACTTCCAGAACGCCATGACCGACACCGCCAACTGGATGAGAGCCAACTGCCTTCAACGCAACACTGACAAAACCAAAGTTCTACTCTTCGGAACACCCCTCACTATGGGATGGTGGCCTGCAGCACCTTCCCCCACCATCCACACACGCAACCTCAGAATCATCCTCGACAACGAATTCTCCATGAGACGAAAGGTCAACTCGGTTGCTTCCACCTGCTTCAGCACCCTCAGACTGTTCTGCAAAGTCTTCAGATGGATCCCAACCGACACCAGAAGAACCTTCACTTAAGACCTCATCACCAGTCAACTTGATTATCGGCACGCCCTCTATGAAGGTACCACCACACTCCTACTCAAGCTCCTTCAAACAATGCAGAATGCAGCAGCAAGAATGATCCTGGACCTGTCCAGCTGATCCCACATCACCCCCACCTCCGTAGCCTGCACTGGCTCCCTATCAAGAGGAGATGCCACTTCAAGCTGCTCACATACGCCTTCACAGCCCTACACAACATGGGACCAGAATACCTGGACAACCGCCTCATCTTTCACCAACCCACCCGACACCTGCGGTCAGCCTCCCTGGCCCTCCCACTGTCCCCCGCATCCATTGTACCCAAGCCAGGCGATGCTCCTTTTCCCACCTTGCAGCCAAAACCTGAAACTACCTCCCCTTCCACCTCCGAACCTCTAACTCCTTCGCGAAATTCAGGAGTGCACTCAAGACCTGGCTGTTGAAGTAGCTCCACCTCACGCAGCGCCTGGATACCTAGCGGGGTGATTAGCACACTTTACAAGTACTGATTGATTGATTGATTGATAGATTTTCCTGTCATCCTCCTTCCACCCACCTTTCTCCTATTCCTCTAAATTGTCAGATGTCTGCTGTGGGCCTACACAACAGTTAAAGACTACATTCCGAGATATCTGATTTGCTGTTCTGCTTTTGACACTTGAATGGGTGCACTGATTTTAATTGTAATTGTTCATGCATCCCTTTTCAAAGTTGAAAGTGTTATATCCTGTTTATTTAAGTATATGTATCCCAGTTTACCTACCTCCCTGCTGCTCAGCCAGTGTGAGTGTTGAGCGTGGAATGTTGGTGTGCCTGTGATGCTTGGAATGCCTGGGTGCCTGTGATGCTTGGAATGCCTGGGTGCCTGTGATGCGTGGAATGCTTGGGTGCCTGTGATGCGTGGAATGCTTGGGTGCCTGTGATGCTTGGAATGCCTGGGTGCCTGTGATGCGTGGAATGTCGGTGTGCCTGTGATGCTTGGAATGCCTGGGTGCCTGTGATGCTTGGAATGCCTGGGTGCCTGTGATGCTTGGAATGCTTGGGTGCCTGTGATGCTTGGAATGCTTGGGTGCCTGTGATGCGTGGAATGCCTGGGTGCCTGTGATGTTTGGAATGCCTGGGTGCCTGTGATGCTTGTAATGCTTGGGTGCCTGTGATGCTTGGAATGCCTGGGTGCCTGTGATGCTTGGAATGCCTGGGTGCCTGTGATGCTTGTAATGCTTGGATGCCTGTGATGCGTGGAATGCCTCGGTGCCTGTGATGCGTGGAATGCTTGGGTTCCTGTGCGGATGAGTGGGGACAGTTGGAGAGGGGCTGAGCAGCAGGGAGGCTGCTCCTGGGGGGGCTGTAGTATAAGGATTACCAGGCTAAAGGGCAGATGTACATGGAAACCAACCTATTGTCCTTGAATGCCATCCTGCAAATTTATCTTAATAAAGAAACACTTAAAATACAACTTGGCTACGTCTGGTAAGATGCAACAGAAAGCTTAGCCACATGTGCTAGGTCTATTAACCTAGATGTGAGGCCGGAGTTATTTTACTAACCAATGAGCGGCCTCATCTATAATATGTACAAATGCACCATTAGGTAAGATGACATTTATTTACAAAAGTATGAGAAGTATAAACCATCTTTCCTCTTACAGATGGTTCCCGTGGGTTCATGTGCTCCCCGAGGGGGGTCTCCTTGCAGCTGGACATCGGCCTGTACTGGAGCTTGACGTCCGAGGGGTTCGTGGGTCAGTTGGAGAGGAACAGCAGCACCTGGCTGCAGGTGTGCGTCGTGAACGGGGGGAAGGTGGACATCACCGACTACCAGAGCGCGTATCTATGTCTGCGCCCAGGACCCGCGGATCAAGCCATCAGGGCAGCCAAAAACAAGACGTCTCCCGACTGTGACTTTGAGCTTGAGTATAAAGGTCATAAGGTGTCTCTGAGGGCTTCCAATGGGCTGTATTTGGGCAGAATTGCCCGCTCAAACTCAACACAACACTTAGAGGCAGCAAAAAAATCAATTGATGTTTTTTCCTCTTTCTGCCTGGTGGGGGCCGATGCCTGAGGCTCTCTCTGTTGCTGGCAAAAGAATATGACGTGTGCTGATTATATGAAGTTGTATTCGACAGCCTTCAGGCACATTCATTGTAACCACTGCAAAAGGCAACAGAGAACCTGAGATGAAAAATGTTAATTGCGCTTTAAATTGAGTTGTAGCGTAGAATCTATCACTGACACTGCCAACCAAATATATGCAACTGTAAAATTCAAATCAAATTTTGAAAACAAAAGAAAATAAAGTGTTCATGCTTGGCTCTAGATTTATTGTTTGTATGATTGTAAAGATGCGGAGGAAGCAATAAAGAGTTTAAAATAGGATTTATTTAAGTTAAATCCAAGGACCCACTGGAGCACAAACCAAAGCGTCTAGATCAGATCAGCTCCAACCGCTTCTCTGATCTAGAACTTAGGTTCACAACAACATTCTCCATTACATGTATAACATTCTACAGTACCAATGACAATTCCATTAGTGACATCAATAATAATAATGGAAAGAAAAGAAGGATATTACCACATGTATCTTTTCCACAAATAAAACAAAATAAAATAACAAAACAAAACAAAAGAAAGATAAAACAAAACAAAGAAAGATTAATCCAGAATATAATCATCTAATTTCTTTGGCAACTTAACACATCTTTTATGAGAAACATGTGACTCAAGAGCAGATGAACTAGTACCAGCATCACAATCAGAAACAGAAGAATCCAGAATAGGATCAGACTCTGAACGAAGTGTAGAACCAAGACCATCACTGGAACAAGCAAACTGTCCCTTCTGTAATGGAGCAGAAAAGGGATTATCAAACCAAACATCTTCACCATCTTCCCTTTTATAAAAAAATAATTCTTGGCCAGGTCTAAGAACAACCACAGAACTTTTACTCCACCACCCTCTGCCCTTGAGAAAGACGGTGGATTCAGAAACCTGTTCCACTTCAACGGGCCTACTGAACTTAGACATACCTTTGGGTGTGTGAGAAGGATTTGCAATCCTAACCCAATCACCAACATTCACAACCTTACTCTTACAATGATGAAAATCATCATGATAGGACTTCCCTGACATTCGTGCAGAAGTGATATTATCTCTAGCTTTAGAGACAGAAGCCTCAAAACTTTCAGTCAAATTACTCTTACCTTTAAGTTGAGGCAAAAACAAAGATCTAGCTTGTCTGCCTCTCATCAGACAAAAAGGAGAAACTCCCGTACAAGAATTAGGAGTCAAATGATAACTCCAAATTTTGTCTTTCAAAAAGTCAAAAACATCCAAACTACTCTCCAAAGCAGCTTGGATCCCTTCTTTAAAAAATCTGTTGGCCCTCTCAACCTGTCCATTAGAACGGGGACTATAAAGAGGAGCCCTCTTGTCAGACACTCCAAACTTTTTAAGGAACATTTCCATTTTATTGGAAACAAACTGAACACCATTGTCAGACCTAATAGAAATAGGTGCCCCCTCAATCCTGAAAACATTGTCCAGGAAACTAATAACCGCATCAGTACTAGGATGCTCTACAAAAGAATAATGTAACCACTTAGAAAAATCATCAATAAGAACAATTAAAAATCTATTTTCTCTGCCAAGACAATCATAAGGTCCTGAAAAGTCAATAGAGAGCTTTTGCCACGGACCAGTAGGAGCTTCACTAATAGACAGTGGTTCAGTAGAAACCTTCCAGTGCTTGTCAGACCTAACACACACTGCACAGTTATTGATAAACTTCTCAACAGAGGCATCCAACCCAGGCCACCAATAATGACACTTAAGTAAACTCTTTGTACCTGAAACACCAGGATGCCCTGAATGTGCTACTTTGATAATTTTCTCTCTGAGACTGCCTGGTGGAACAAACAAATCATTCCTCAATAAAATTCCATTTTCAATCGATAACTCATTCGCCACTTGTGCAAAACTCCTCAATGATGATTCAAGACTTTTAACAGAGGGCCATCCATTAACAACAAAAGATTTGACCTTAACCAACAAATTATCTTTACCAACATGATCATTCCACTCATCCTCATCAATGCCAAAATTGCTGGACTCTACAGTACCCAACACAGCCACTACACACTCATGCTGATCAGTGACCTCATCACAAGAACCATCAGATGGAGGTAACCTAGACAAGCAGTCTGCGGCAAAATTCTTTCCACCTGGAATATGCTGAATCTCAAAGTAAAACTCCTGCAGTCTCGCTATTAACCGAAGCAACCTAGAAGATGCTCTACCACTCCTCACGCCATCCATCATATAAACCAAAGACTTATGGTCCGTCACCAAAACAAAAGGCCTACCCCACAAAAAATTCTTTAACTTCTCAACAGCCCACACACAGGCTAAAGCCTCCTTCTCGATGGTACTATAATGAACTTCAGCACCCCTAATCGCTCTTGAGATGAACGAAATAACTCTCTCCTTACCATTAACCATCTGTGTGAAAACAGCCCCCAATCCAGCTGTGCTTGCATCCACAGTTACAAAAGACTTCCCTTCAGGATCAAAAGTTTTAAGACCCGGAGCACTAGGGATAAGCTTGATCACACCCTGGAAAGCTGAATCATGGACATCAGTCCAAACAAACCTCGAACCTTTTTTAAGTAGTTGTCTGAGTGTTTCAACAACCAAAGCATACCCTTTCACAAATTTCGCATAATATTCACTTAACCCCAGAAAAGAGCGTAAAGCATCCTTGTCCTGAGGCTTGCTAGCATTTTCAAGGTTGCTGATGATATCTTTTTTTGGAAAAATCCCTTCTTGAGTAATCTTATGGCCCAAATAGTCTATTTCTTTAACTGAGAATTTACACTTTTTCTTGCTGACCGTCATGCCTTTGCTGCTTAGGATCTTCAAAACTTTCTCCAGAGTGACATTATGCTCATCAATTAACTTAGCAAAATTAAAATGTCGTCTTGAAAAGACTGGACACCTTTGACTCTACAAAACAAATTTTCAATTAACTTTTGGAAAACGCTGGCAGCAGATGCCAGGCCAAAAGGCATCCTCAAAAATCTAAATAACCCAAACGGAGTTATAAACGCCGTCAGATCTTTGGAATCCTGATCCAGAGTAACTTGATGGTATGCTGCCTTCAAGTCAATAATAGAAAATTTTTTCGCTCCATTTACAGCAGCCAACAT
Source organism: Lissotriton helveticus (assembly GCF_964261635.1). Classification (NCBI taxonomy): domain Eukaryota; kingdom Metazoa; phylum Chordata; class Amphibia; order Caudata; family Salamandridae; genus Lissotriton; species Lissotriton helveticus. The sequence goes on from NC_136065.1 coordinate 36,736,380, forward strand.
TTCTTGTATTCTTGGCAGAGGATAAGTTTCCACAACAATGTTTTTATTGAGAGATCGAAGATCAACACACAATCTAATCTCTTGATTCTTTTTAAGAGCAATAACGATAGCCGAAACCCATTCTGAGCTATCAGTAGGTTCTATGATGCCTTGGGAACAGAGATCATCCAAATGTAATTTGAGTTTGTCCCTCACACCCATAGGTACCATGCGAACCTTGTGTTGTACAGGCAAAGCTCCTTTTTTAAGTTTAATCCTGTGTGAAAAACCTTTGACCTCACCCACAACATCCTCAAAAACATTCTTATACTTATTCAGAATGGAAGATAGAGGATACTCCAAAGAAACATTGTTAACAGGCATTTCTCTCAACTGAATGGGACGATCCGATCCTGGGCACAAATTAATGCCAAGTTTACCAAGATCATACCACCCAACAATATTTTTTCCATCAATTGCAACATAGATTTTGGTAAAAATGACACGAGTCTCAAATTTTAACGAATCCTCTACGAAACCTAACATTTTGATGTCAAAATTACCAAAAGCTTTGGGATTGATATCGGATTTAGCAAGTTTGACACCTTTCCATTTTTCATGAAAGAACACATCTGATAAGATAGTCACAGGCGAACCTGAATCAGCCATAGCTTCAAAGGCAATCTTACCGACATGAACTACCCCTAAAGGAGCTTTAAAGGCAAGAGAAACACTATTTATGTTACCATTAAAGGAATCATCATAAATAGTGATGACTAAATTCTCCAAATCATCATTAACATAAGAAACACCACTAACAGTAGAATTAGGCTTACCACCTTTCCTTTGAATCCTACACGAAGAAGTAATATGGCCAATTTTACCACATTTAGTACACTTCTTTTTAAGTGCAGGACAATCTGGACAGTTCGCCAAATGTGTCTTAGACCTACACCTAAAACAACTTAACACTTTACTAGTTTGAAAATTACCCCTATTATGCATTTGAACAGCATAAACTGAGGTGTCACTAGCATTCTTGTTTTCATTAGCAGCAATAACCTTAGATGACTCAATTGATTTCTTGATCCCTTTTGCCAAATCAACCACTTCTGTTAGAGTAGGATTACGACAAGCTAAGAGTCGCTCTTGCACTTTTTTAGCTGCACAATTAAACACAAACTGATCTCTTATAGCTGTATCAACATAGGCACCAAAATCCCAGTTTGCAGCTATGACTCGTAAAGCTGCCACATAATCCTCAACAAATTCATCACTGGACTGTTTCCGTTTATGAAAGGCATGTCTTTCAATCATAACATTAGGTTCTTCTTCAAACTGTTTTTCAAGTCTTGCAACAGCTTCAACAAAAACATTCCATCCATCACCCCCTTCAACTGGTGGCGCAATAGGTACAAGGTTCTTTAAAATTTCTATTGCAGCTGTACCTAAATAACTAAAAAGAATAGCTTTCTTCCTTTCTGCGGAAAATTTTGTTCCATCAATGGCAACGATATAATTCTCAAATGTGTCAAACCATTTTTTCCACCTCAGTTTAGGTTTCCCTGGAATTTCTAAAAAAATAGATGGTTGATTACAGATTTGAGACACTGCCATCTCAATCACTTACACAAACAAACCAGTAAACTGAAAAAAACAAAAAAAAATGTGTGCAGATCACAGTTGGAATAAATTGTGACAAGCACTTCAAAATTAAAAGTGTGCGTATCACTGTAGAAGATAGTAAATAAATAAATGTAAATACCGATGTAGATAGCTTCCACAAAGTGCCAATAACAAAAACGAGTGTGCGAATCACTGAATTTGCGGTTCAAATTAAAAGAAATGACCTTAAGTTGACCAAATTCCTCGAACTGCTTCACTCAGCTGGAGATCTCCGACACCTTAAGAAATAAAACTCGCAAAATGGCCACGACGTAGCACTGCCATGATGTTGCGTTCCAGATGAACGTTGCGCTTCAATCAGCCGCTTGCGATTTCATAAAATAAAGATGGAGTCCACGTTGAACGCTTCAAAACGCTGCGTTCCAACAATGCGTTTCAAGCTTCACTTGACGTCACACAGCAGCGTGCAAGTGCACGAGCAAAGAAACAGCCGTTGAAACACTTCACAGATGCTCAATCTTGCGGCTTGAAATCCTCCAAAAATAGAAACTTCACAGTACCTCGAAGTTCAGCAGATAGAAGATACATCAGGTGCCATCAGAGCAAAAGTCAAAAGGTCACGCCGTGAGTTCGGTTTTCATTCAAGTTTAAAATAAATTAATTTAAGATAACGCTTGGCAACACAGTGGGTCCATAAATTATTAAGTAGACCTCGTCGCCAATGTAAAGATGCGGAGGAGGCAATAAAGAGTTTAAAATAGGATTTATTTATGTTAAATCCAAGGACCCACTGGAGCACAAACCAAAGCATCTAGATCAGATCAGCTCCAACCGCTTCTCAGATCTAGAACTCAGGTTCACAACAAAATTCTCCATTACATGTATAACATTCTACAGTACCAATGACAATTCCATTAGTGACATCAATAATAATAATGGAAAGAAAAGAAGGATATTACCAAAATGATACATATTTTCATGTTTGATTTTTCTTGTATTCCCGTACCTTGCATATTTCAGTCCAGTACAGCATACAATCTGCACTTGTGTCCTTATTTGAAGTGAATGTGACACATTTATGTACCTACATAGTACATATATCTTCAGGGTACTTAGATGAGGAGTTAGCTATAGTATATCTACACTTCCCTATACACACTTCATTTGTCCCTTGATTTTCTTGCACCAAAATGCTGTTGTGGTCAATATTCAATAGTACAAATATGCCTGGATAAGTTCACAATCCAACCATGAGTCAGGAAAGGGCCCAGGAGCAAGCTGCATAGACATCATTAGACTGTGTTAGTACTTGAGACATCAGAGTTTCAGGCATCCTAGCCTTGATTGAAACGCTGCTTATCATGTCACTGACATGACTACAATGAGATACTGCCTTCATGATGTAAATATGGAATTTCTAAAATTAGCATGCTAAATCAATCAATCAATAGGGGAATTGTGAAGCGCGCTACTCACCCGCGAGGGTCTCAAGGCGCTGGGGGTGGGGAGTGCAGGTCCGAGCCACCTGGAGAGCCAGGTCTACACACTGGTTATGACATGTCAATACAATTATTTTTTTTAAAGCAGTAATTCACAAACTTTAGTAACTCACAAGAGAAACATCAGCATATCATTAGCAGGACAAGTCAGGCAATTCACCCTCATGCGAGGACAACAACAGTTTGGACTTACTACAGAAAATATGGACAAACTACCAAAGTCAGGCCCACCAGGTCCCCTCCCTGAAAAGTCTTTCTGTCTATAAGAGAGCCACCCTGCTGGCCAAGCACATGCCTATCCTAACAGTGACACACTCTGGCCTGCATGGCATGACAGACAATGGTTTGCAAACATTGACAATGGACAAACCCATCATCAAGTTGCAAAAGCACAAATAAATGCCTACAGCCAGATGGACAAACACGAATGATACATTATGTGAAGGACCCCACAGACATCAATAGTACTGTTGGACATTTATGCAATTCTATTGTAAACAGGAGATTGTGGGGGTGATCCGGAGTACTAATGCACTGGTAGTTTTCAAAAAAGCCAACTAGAAACCTTTTAAGTAGGACAAATGTTGAGACATTTACCCCTAGATTCATCAAAGTCCAGTTTTGCGAGTGTGTAATAGCGATTATTAAGGAATCGCTATTACAGACTCGCAAAACGGGATTCATGTACAAATCTCAGTTTTTTTTGCGAGTCCTACAGCTTCCTTATTTGCGATTAGCTAATTGCTAATCGCAAATAAGGAATAACTCCCCATTCATCCCTATGGGCCTATGGGAAGACATATCAATGTGCGAATCGCTATTAGCGATTGGCATTTTGAGTTTGCGATTTCAAGGCTGCAGGGGTGTCCAAAGGACACCCTGTTGCACCCCTGAAATGACATTGGACGCTGGTGTTACGCACACACATGTCCCAAGGACATGTGTGTGTGTAACATACAACTTAGAAAAATGCACTTAAGTGCATTTTAGTTTCCGCTATTTACCACGAGGTTTGACTTCGCGGTAAATAGCATCCCAGATTTGCGAATTCGCAATTTTTATATGTTTCATGAATTGCATTTAAGGAATCTCAAATAGAGATTCCTTAAATGCAATTCCTCGCACAATTGCGAATTCTATAATAGCGATTATTGCATTTGGGATGATGAATCCATAATGCAATAATTTTGCGAGCCGATTTTCGTTTCATGAATCTGGCCGTAAATGTGTTACAAAGAGAAAAACTAAAATACAATTACCCAAATAGTCATCATATACATTATCAATTTCTACTGAAAGTCTTGAAATGGGACTTTTAGAGTAATCGGAGTTGAAAGCAGTGCAGTGCAAAACTAAGGGGAAACACTTACACACAGTTGGTTGGGTTGTGTAGGATACTTAACAATCAGTCTGAATCTCCAGAAAATTTGCAAAAATATGTTGCAGAAAAAGAGCTTTTATATGAAAACTGCACCAGATATGTGATAGAGCCTAGACCCATATAAACATTCCCAATAACTCTGACAACCTTTTTACCTGCTTCAGAGGTAAGAGGGAGAAAACATTCACCATTTAAATTTCATACAGTGTAACCAATTTCGCTACATATTAACTCACTCAACCAATTCAAGGATTTTAGTTACAAATTCAAAAACAAATTGATATAAACCAATCTCAGCATTATGGTATAGAAATACATAACAAACAAAGGTGGCATTCACAAGGACTTATCTCCAATTGATCTCCACCTTAAAGCATCAAAAGTGGAGATATATCTAACACCACATTCACCACCTGGTGCAAACTGCAGACATTGCCAGTATTCCCGCTCTAACTGCCCCAAAATTTATCTCCATGGTGGACACCACCAAATAACCCTAATGAGATGCAGAGTAGACGTTCCCGTGCAAAAACACATGAAAAACCACAACAACACTTTCACAACGAACTGCCAGATCTGCGATGCGAACCAAACACAGACGATAAGCCGCGGTAGCAACAGGGAATTAATACTTGCTGGTGTTAAGCAGGCTGACTACCTGCAGCATAAAAGGAAGACCAGCCAAGAGCCAAACCTGAAAACCCACAGATGCCATGGAGACAATGATCATGCACCGTGGATACCCATGAGGGCCACAACACCGACCGCAACCACCCCAGGCCTGCCACCACCCCCAGGACCCGTCCGACCCCACCCCCGGGAACACCACAGAGGCAGCGTACACAAAGACAGCGGACCCACCTGAAACGCATCTGCCATCCAGACCCAACACCAGAGGAGGACAATGCCCACTATAGGCCCAAAAGGACAACCATCCCCCGCATCCTGAACCACATCCCCCACCTGCTGACAGTACCAACCCAGCGGACAACCAACATCCCTCCGCAGATAAAGCTGCCGGCTGTGCAGCACATGCCGGCCTCTGGTACCATCCAACCTACGACTGCCAGAGTTGGATGAGTTACACAGCCAGCCCTATCCAAGGTCATCACACCTGTCCTGGATGACAACATCAGCCTGGTACCCCAGCACCCCCACGTCACCCACACTGAGCAGGAGAAGCTAGAGACCAAGCAAGGCCCCTAGGTCATAGCTGGATTCCCTCCTGTTTCAGGGAAAATCAACTGCACACATCTACCCCTCGTGCTCCCTGCCCACACTGCACACAACTACCACAACAGAAAGCACACGCTTACCATTAATATGCAGGCAATAGTGGACCGCCCGGCACAATGTCATGGCCAACTCCCCAGGCAGAATGCATGATATTCACATCACCCGACAGTTCATTATCCCCCAGCGCTCCAAGGATGACACACATGGAAATGCAGTGCCCTTTGGTAAGTCCAAAATAAACACACCACACACCTCCGGCCCGCAGTCATCCAACTCACAACACTGCCAATGGGCACGCAGCGCAACTACATTCAACATGACATACAACTTGCCAACCCACCAGGCACGACAACACAACTTTATTGAGAATCCGGCCTTGCCATGCCCACAACCCAGCCACGTGGTAAAAAAGGGGGTGGTGATGGACGGAGCACCTGAACCAATCAAACAATCACACCCAGTCAAAAGATCTGGGTTTAATCCATCACGTTCTTTAGCCCACTCTGCCACCCCAGTTCAGACATGGCCATATGCAAATCAGTCTGACCCTGTGCCTCATGGGAACAGTCCAGCCCAAACTGCCAAGCCATGCCTTCCCTGGACCGGAAACAAGCTTCCTAGGACCGGTTTCTGGCCTTCCAGCCGTCTTCAGCCAGGCTTGCTTGAATCCAGTGGCAAAGTGAGCAAGGGACTGACGTCTGAGCCTACCCTGCCAAACTTATGGCGAACAAAGCGGTACAAAAGGGGGTGGTGATGGACGCAGCATCTGAACCAATCAAACACTCACACCCAGTCAAAAGATCTGGGTTTAATCCATCACCTTTCTTTAGCCCACTCTGCCACCCCAGTTCAGACATGGCCATATGCTAATCAGTTTGACCCTGTGCCTCATGGGAACAGTCCAGCCCGAACTGCCAAGCCATGCCTCCCCTGGACCGGAAACAAGCTTCCTAGGACCGGATTCTGGTATTCCAGCCGTCTTCAGCCAGGCTTGCTTGAATCCAGTGGCAAAGTGAGCAAGGACTCACGTCTGAGCATACCCTGCCAAACTTATGGCGAACAAAGCGGTACAAAAGGGGGTGGTGATGGACGCAGCATCTGAACTAATCAAACACTCACACCCAGTCAAAAGATCTGGGTTTAATCCATCACCGTTCTTTAGCCCACTCTGCCACCCCAGTTCAGACATGGCCATATGCAAATCAGTTTGACCCTGTGCCTCATGGGAACAGTCCAGCCCGAACTGCCAAGCCATGCCTTCCCTGGACTGGAAACAAGCTTCCTAGGACTGGTTTCTGGCATTCCAGCCGTCTTCAGCCAGGCTTGCTTGAATCCAGTGGCAAAGTGAGCAAGGGACTCACGTCTGAGCATACCCTGCCAAACTTATGGCAAACAAAGCGGTACAAAAGGGGGTGGTGATGGACGCAGCATCTGAACTAATCAAACACTCACACCCAGTCAAAAGATCTGGGTTTAATCCATCACCGTTCTTTAGCCCACTCTGCCACCCCAGTTCAGACATGGCCATATGCAAATCAGTTTGACCCTGTGCCTCATGGGAACAGTCCAGCCCGAACTGCCAAGCCATGCCTTCACAACCCAGCCGCGGCATGGCACCACAGACACACAATAGCAAGATGTGAGGAGAGGCATTGAGCAGGCATGTGCAAGAGCGGCAAGTGACTAAGGAATGTGAACCTACCCAATGTCAGGTGTGGCGTGGAGGTGCCGGACAGACCCCAGAGTGCAAAACACGGAAATGGCCATGTGGAGATAAACTACTGGTGCATAGAGTGTCGTGGCCTATGAACGCTACCATGTCCCCACAGGCTGTTGGGCAGAACGCAGAAATGTCGCACACATTCTGACCCCCCTGCATGCGTGTGCATAGTGTGTTGGACCTGAGTACACAAGGCCTGTGTAGAGTTGTGAACACAAAGCCCGTTGCACTGGTCGTGGTTCTCATATGGTTTGTACAACGCGTGTGCTAGGGCGGAGCCTCTCTCAGCCCACTACGAGTCTTGTGCCGAGCTCGGTGGGCCATTGTCCCAGTGCGCCTGCTGCACCCCGGGCAGCTGGTCCACAGACTTGTCATGCCTGCCCTAGCGCACCAACGAGACTCCGCTCACCTGCCTACACCGGTGTGTGTCAAAGAGGGCCCACCACGTGCCAGTGGAAGCTCCAAGCATCAGTCCCGCGACTTCTGCAGCCTCCACAGACAATCGCTGGTCCCCCCTGCGCTGGCCCACATTACTCCTTTCTCATTGACATACACCACCGGCGTCCTCTTTGGCCCAGTAGGTCCCACATGTGGAACTGTGTCCTGAGTCCTTAATGGCAGTGACCCCAAGTCCGTGGCAGTGGCCACAGCACCAGACTCCCTTCAATCAGTGAGGCATAATTTCATATGGCAGGCCTACGACACGTGGTGCCACTAACCCTTTTCAACGCAAGCCGTTGACACTTGGTGCCACTAACCCTAGTTCAACGCAAGTCGGCGACACGTGGTGCCATTAACCCTGTTTAAGCAAAAACAACAATGATGGACAGAATGTGGATCAATGTCACACATTCACCCCAGTCAAAAGATCTGGGCCCAAATCCATCGTTTTTCCACTCCACACCACCCTGTGTTAGACAATGGCGATATGCAAATCAGCGCTGACCCTGTGCCCCATGGGAACAGTCCAGTCCGAACTACAAAAGCCATGTCCTTCCCAGAACGGAAACAAGCATCCGAGGACCGGCCCGGTTTCGAGGTAACACCTCTCATCAGCCCGGCTAGCTTGCTTCCAGTGGTGTGGAGTGCCTGGGACTCACGTCTGAGCATCCCCAGTACACTTAGAGCGGTTACTGCAAAAACAACAATGATGGACAGAATGTGGATCAATGTCACACATTCACCCCAGTCAAAAGATCTGGGCCCAAATCCATCGTTTTTCCACTCCACACCACCCTGGGTTAGACAATGGCGATATGCAAATCAGCGCTGACCCTGTGCCCCATGGGAACAGTCCAGTCCGAACTACAAAAGCCATGTCCTTCCCAGAACGGAAACAAGCATCCGAGGACCGGCCCGGTTTCGAGGTAACACCTCTCATCAGCCCGGCTAGCTTGCTTCCAGTGGTGTGGAGTGCCTGGGACTCACGTCTGAGCATCCCCAGTACACTTAGAGCGGTTACTGCAAAAACAACAATGATGGACTAAATGTGGATCAATGTCACACATTCACCCCAGTCAAAAGATCTGGGCCCAAATCCATCGTTTTTCCACTCCACACCACCCTGGGTTAGACAATGGCGATATGCAAATCAGCGCTGACCCTGTGCCCCATGGGAACAGTCCAGTCCGAACTACAAAAGCCATGTCCTTCCCAGAACGGAAACAAGCATCCGAGGACCGGCCCGGTTTCGAGGTAACACCTCTCATCAGCCCGGCTAGCTTGCTTCCAGTGGTGTGGAGTGCCTGGGACTCACGTCTGAGCATCCCCAGTACACTTAGAGCGGTTACTGCAAAAACAACAATGATGGACAGAATGTGGATCAATGTCACACATTCACCCCAGTCAAAAGATCTGGGCCCAAATCCATCGTTTTTCCACTCCACACCACCCTGGGTTAGACAATGGCGATATGCAAATCAGCGCTGACCCTGTGCCCCATGGGAACAGTCCAGTCCGAACTACAAAAGCCATGTCCTTCCCAGAACGGAAACAAGCATCCGAGGACCGGCCCGGTTTCGAGGTAACACCTCTCATCAGCCCGGCTAGCTTGCTTCCAGTGGTGTGGAGTGCCTGGGACTCACGTCTGAGCATCCCCAGTACACTTAGAGCGGTTACTGCAAAAACAACAATGATGGACAGAATGTGGATCAATGTCACACATTCACCCCAGTCAAAAGATCTGGGCCCAAATCCATCGTTTTTCCACTCCACACCACCCTGGGTTAGACAATGGCGATATGCAAATCAGCGCTGACCCTGTGCCCCATGGGAACAGTCCAGTCCGAACTACAAAAGCCATGTCCTTCCCAGAACGGAAACAAGCATCCGAGGACCGGCCCGGTTTCGAGGTAACACCTCTCATCAGCCCGGCTAGCTTGCTTCCAGTGGTGTGGAGTGCCTGGGACTCACGTCTGAGCATCCCCAGTACACTTAGAGCGGTTACTGCAAAAACAACAATGATGGACAGAATGTGGATCAATGTCACACATTCACCCCAGTCAAAAGATCTGGGCCCAAATCCATCGTTTTTCCACTCCACACCACCCTGGGTTAGACAATGGCGATATGCAAATCAGCGCTGACCATGTGCCCCATGGGAACAGTCCAGTCCGAACTACAAAAGCCATGTCCTTCCCAGAACGGAAACAAGCATCCGAGGACCGGCCTGGTTTCGAGGTAACACCTCTCATCAGCCCGGCTAGCTTGCTTCCAGTGGTGTGGAGTGCCTGGGACTCACGTCTGAGCATCCCCAGTACACTTAGAGCGGTTACTGCAAAAACAACAATGATGGACAGAATGTGGATCAATGTCACACATTCACCCCAGTCAAAAGATCTGGGCCCAAATCCATCGTTTTTCCACTCCACACCACCCTGGGTTAGACAATGGCGATATGCAAATCAGCGCTGACCCTGTGCCCCATGGGAACAGTCCAGTCCGAACTACAAAAGCCATGTCCTTCCCAGAACGGAAACAAGCATCCGAGGACCGGCCCGGTTTCGAGGTAACACCTCTCATCAGCCCGGCTAGCTTGCTTCCAGTGGTGTGGAGTGCCTGGGACTCACGTCTGAGCATCCCCAGTACACTTAGAGCGGTTACTGCAAAAACAACAATGATGGACAGAATGTGGATCAATGTCACACATTCACCCCAGTCAAAAGATCTGGGCCCAAATCCATCGTTTTTCCACTCCACACCACCCTGGGTTAGACAATGGCGATATGCAAATCAGCGCTGACCCTGTGCCCCATGGGAACAGTCCAGTCCGAACTACAAAAGCCATGTCCTTCCCAGAACGGAAACAAGCATCCGAGGACCGGCCCGGTTTCGAGGTAACACCTCTCATCAGCCCGGCTAGCTTGCTTCCAGTGGTGTGGAGTGCCTGGGACTCACGTCTGAGCATCCCCAGTACACTTAGAGCGGTTACTGCAAAAACAACAATGATGGACAGAATGTGGATCAATGTCACACATTCACCCCAGTCAAAAGATCTGGGCCCAAATCCATCGTTTTTCCACTCCACACCACCCTGGGTTAGACAATGGCGATATGCAAATCAGCGCTGACCATGTGCCCCATGGGAACAGTCCAGTCCGAACTACAAAAGCCATGTCCTTCCCAGAACGGAAACAAGCATCCGAGGACCGGCCTGGTTTCGAGGTAACACCTCTCATCAGCCCGGCTAGCTTGCTTCCAGTGGTGTGGAGTGCCTGGGACTCACGTCTGAGCATCCCCAGTACACTTAGAGCGGTTACTGCAAAAACAACAATGATGGACAGAATGTGGATCAATGTCACACATTCACCCCAGTCAAAAGATCTGGGCCCAAATCCATCGTTTTTCCACTCCACACCACTTGGAGTCAAGCTAGCCGGGCTGAAGAGAGGTGTTACCTCGAAACCGGTCCGGTCCTCGGATGCTTGATTCCGTTCTGGGAAGGACATGGCTTTTGTAGTTCGGACTGGACTGTTCCCATGGGGCAACAGGGTCAGAGCTGATTTGCATATCGCCATTGTCTAACCCAGGGTGGTGTGGAGTGCAAAAAAACGATGGATTTGGGCCCAGATCTTTTGACTGGGGGAGTGTGTGACATTGATCCACATTCAGTCCATCACTTGTTGTTTTTGCAATTGCCGCCCTAAGTGCGCTGGGGATGCCCAGACGTGGGTCCCAGGCACTCCACAACACTTGGAGTCAAGCTAGCCGGGCTGAAGAGAGGTGTTACCTCGAAACCGGTCCGGTCCTCGGATGCTTGATTCCGTTCTGGGAAGGACATGGCTTTTGTAGTTTGGACTGGACTGTTCCCATGGGGCAACAGGGTCAGAGCTGATTTGCATATCGCCATTGTCTAACCCAGGGTGGTGTGGAGTGCAAAAAAACGATGGATTTGGGCCCAGATCTTTTGACTGGGGGAGTGTGTGACATTGATCCACATTCAGTCCATCACTTGTTGTTTTTGCAATTGCCGCCCTAAGTGCGCTGGGGATGCCCAGACGTGGGTCCCAGGCACTCCACACCACTTGGAGTCAAGCTAGCCAGGCTGAAGAGAGGTGTTACCTCGAAACCGGTCCGGTCCTCGGATGCTTGATTCCGTTCTGGGAAGGACATGGCTTTTGTAGTTCGGACTGGACTGTTCCCATGGGGCAACAGGGTCAGAGCTGATTTGCATATCGCCATTGTCTAACCCAGGGTGGTGTGGAGTGCAAAAAAACGATGGATTTGGGCCCAGATCTTTTGACTGGGGGAGTGTGTGACATTGATCCACATTCAGTCCATCACTTGTTGTTTTTGCAATTGCCGCCCTAAGTGCGCTGGGGATGCCCAGACGTGGGTCCCAGGCACTCCACACCACTTGGAGTCAAGCTAGCCGGGCTGAAGAGAGGTGTTACCTCGAAACCGGTCCGGTCCTCGGATGCTTGATTCCGTTCTGGGAAGGACATGGCTTTTGTAGTTCGGACTGGACTGTTCCCATGGGGCAACAGGGTCAGAGCTGATTTGCATATCGCCATTGTCTAACCCAGGGTGGTGTGGAGTGCAAAAAAACGATGGATTTGGGCCCAGATCTTTTGACTGGGGGAGTGTGTGACATTGATCCACATTCAGTCCATCACTTGTTGTTTTTGCAATTGCCGCCCTAAGTGCGCTGGGGATGCCCAGACGTGGGTCCCAGGCACTCCACACCACTTGGAGTCAAGCTAGCCGGGCTGAAGAGAGGTGTTACCTCGAAACCGGTCCGGTCCTCGGATGCTTGATTCCGTTCTGGGAAGGACATGGCTTTTGTAGTTCGGACTGGACTGTTCCCATGGGGCAACAGGGTCAGAGCTGATTTGCATATCGCCATTGTCTAACCCAGGGTGGTGTGGAGTGCAAAAAAACGATGGATTTGGGCCCAGATCTTTTGACTGGGGGAGTGTGTGACATTGATCCACATTCAGTCCATCACTTGTTGTTTTTGCAATTGCCGCCCTAAGTGCGCTGGGGATGCCCAGACGTGGGTCCCAGGCACTCCACACCACTTGCAGTCAAGCTAGCCGGGCTGAAGAGAGGTGTTACCTCGAAACCGGTCCGGTCCTCGGATGCTTGATTCCGTTCTGGGAAGGACATGGCTTTTGTAGTTCGGACTGGACTGTTCCCATGGGGCAACAGGGTCAGAGCTGATTTGCATATCGCCATTGTCTAACCCAGGGTGGTGTGGAGTGCAAAAAAACGATGGATTTGGGCCCAGATCTTTTGACTGGGGGAGTGTGTGACATTGATCCACATTCAGTCCATCACTTGTTGTTTTTGCAATTGCCGCCCTAAGTGCGCTGGGGATGCCCAGACGTGGGTCCCAGGCACTCCACACCACTTGGAGTCAAGCTAGCCGGGCTGAAGAGAGGTGTTACCTCGAAACCGGTCCGGTCCTCGGATGCTTGATTCCGTTCTGGGAAGGACATGGCTTTTGTAGTTCGGACTGGACTGTTCCCATGGGGCAACAGGGTCAGAGCTGATTTGCATATCGCCATTGTCTAACCCAGGGTGGTGTGGAGTGCAAAAAAACGATGGATTTGGGCCCAGATCTTTTGACTGGGGGAGTGTGTGACATTGATCCACATTCAGTCCATCACTTGTTGTTTTTGCAATTGCCGCCCTAAGTGCGCTGGGGATGCCCAGACGTGGGTCCCAGGCACTCCACACCACTTGGAGTCAAGCTAGCCGGGCTGAAGAGAGGTGTTACCTCGAAACCGGTCCGGTCCTCGGATGCTTGATTCCGTTCTGGGAAGGACATGGCTTTTGTAGTTCGGACTGGACTGTTCCCATGGGGCAACAGGGTCAGAGCTGATTTGCATATCGCCATTGTCTAACCCAGGGTGGTGTGGAGTGCAAAAAAACGATGGATTTGGGCCCAGATCTTTTGACTGGGGGAGTGTGTGACATTGATCCACATTCAGTCCATCACTTGTTGTTTTTGCAATTGCCGCCCTAAGTGCGCTGGGGATGCCCAGACGTGGGTCCCAGGCACTCCACACCACTTGCAGTCAAGCTAGCCGGGCTGAAGAGAGGTGTTACCTCGAAACCGGTCCGGTCCTCGGATGCTTGATTCCGTTCTGGGAAGGACATGGCTTTTGTAGTTCGGACTGGACTGTTCCCATGGGGCAACAGGGTCAGAGCTGATTTGCATATCGCCATTGTCTAACCCAGGGTGGTGTGGAGTGCAAAAAAACGATGGATTTGGGCCCAGATCTTTTGACTGGGGGAGTGTGTGACATTGATCCACATTCAGTCCATCACTTGTTGTTTTTGCAATTGCCGCCCTAAGTGCGCTGGGGATGCCCAGACGTGGGTCCCAGGCACTCCACACCACTTGGAGTCAAGCTAGCCGGGCTGAAGAGAGGTGTTACCTCGAAACCGGTCCGGTCCTCGGATGCTTGATTCCGTTCTGGGAAGGACATGGCTTTTGTAGTTCGGACTGGACTGTTCCCATGGGGCAACAGGGTCAGAGCTGATTTGCATATCGCCATTGTCTAACCCAGGGTGGTGTGGAGTGCAAAAAAACGATGGATTTGGGCCCAGATCTTTTGACTGGGGGAGTGTGTGACATTGATCCACATTCAGTCCATCACTTGTTGTTTTTGCAATTGCCGCCCTAAGTGCGCTGGGGATGCCCAGACGTGGGTCCCAGGCACTCCACACCACTTGGAGTCAAGCTAGCCGGGCTGAAGAGAGGTGTTACCTCGAAACCGGTCCGGTCCTCGGATGCTTGATTCCGTTCTGGAAAGGACATGGCTTTTGTAGTTCGGACTGGACTGTTCCCATGGGGCAACAGGGTCAGAGCTGATTTGCATATCGCCATTGTCTAACCCAGGGTGGTGTGGAGTGCAAAAAAACGATGGATTTGGGCCCAGATCTTTTGACTGGGGGAGTGTGTGACATTGATTCACATTCAGTCCATCACTTGTTGTTTTTGCAATTAACCCTGTTTAATGCATGCCGGTGACACGTGGTGCCACTGAACCTGAAATACGTAGGCCGGTGGAGTCATCCAACCTAAGCCGCAGACACTCGGTGAATGGCCTGTGCCGACTGCTGCCTCAGGCCTACACTGCGGTCCAGTAGGTCACACATGTGGAACTGTGTCTTGGGTAAGATGTGGAGGAGTGCACACCATTGGACATGCTTCATCACAGGCAGCATCCCCTAACAGCACTGGTGCCACTAACTCTGTACTCAGTGAGTCATGGGCACTATCTGGTTGGACCTTGGTGGCGTCTGAGTCCATGGCTTTTGGTTTTCTGCATCTTCATCTGGCTGGACCGGACTTGGTGTCCGACATGTGTCTGTTCCATTCATCGCCACCATAGTGACTGTTTGAGTGTGGTCCTGCCCTCTGCATCATGCCCTGGGGGTACACCTTCCACTGTCCATCGAGACACTCCGCGACAAGCCCTTTTGCCATCTACGGAAAACTGCTCTGCACTCTTGACCCAGCCCCAGTGCCCTGCATGTCAGCGGGCTGTGGCGGTAGGCCCATGCAGGACGCTGTGCATCCGGTCCACTAACTCCATGCAGCACAAGTCATGGGGCCTTTGTGGTTGAATGGTTGTGTCCTTTACGATGTACACTGTTGTCGATTTCTGACTGCACCAGGCTGCCCTTGCCGGCTGGTGTGCACACACCCCACACACATCCAACATAGGTGTCACTCGGTATGCGTACCTGCTAATAAATGTGGCCGTGCGCAAATGCCCGTAGCCATTCACACCATTTGAGCAAATGTGTCCATGTGGTCATTGTATCAGCATGATGGGCACGGGTGCTGCAACATCACAGTGTGCTGTCTTCAGCAGATGTTACCATGTCACCTCAGCATTGGCAGTGACCATGGACAAGTAGCTTCGCACGCACCACCTTGAATGCACAAGCGGCATGTGCTGGTCTGGCGTACATCAGGTCAGCACAGGGTTGTGCTGATTCGGCAGGGGGAGCAAGACGTGGCTCAGACCTGGACTTGGGCAGGAAGTGCGGTAAGTGTGTCTCTGTGTTGGGGTGTTGTTGCCACCAGGGACACAGTAGTCGATGTTGCAGTGTAGCATGCACCAGGAGGGCGGGCTAGCACATACGGGGACATGTAGGTGCGCAAATCTGCTCGGAGTCTAAGCAAATGCATGGCAAGTGTTATGTGCTTAAGTCCTGCGGATGCAGGAGTCAGTTGCCTGGTTTCATTCGCAGCCCGATCACAGCCAGCCATGGGCTGTACACCTGTGTCCGCCCTGTCCGGACCATTGGCCTACACTCACGTGGCCGCAGACCTTCAAAGGCCAGCGTCACCGTGTTGTTGGCATGCCGCTGTACATTCACGGACAGGCATTACAACGGTGTGCCGAGGGAGTGCACGTGATGCAACCGCGCAGCGCACACAAGTGTGGGGGCTCATGGGAGGGAGAAGCAGCTGTGTGGCAACGTAACACACAGTGAGGCCCCCCATGTGCCACATGCTGGGCATATCATCCATGATTCCCAGTGTCACAGACATCCCACCACACCCATGACAGGCCTCTGCACATCTCCTGCATGCATGCAGATGGTGAAGTTACTGTAGGGATGAAAGGTCCTTTGTCTGAACTATCAGGCGGTAGCACATCTGCAGCTCAGAGCAGGTACTTGCTTGTGGCCAGCACCCCCTGCCAGATACAATAGCATTTGCCTGCGACTCTCACACTGCACACTGCCCGACATGAGACGACCGTGTACACATCCCGCATGCAGAAGTCCTTGGTCAAAGTTAGCGTGCATGAAATGGCCTTCACACGTACTGCCACCCCACCCCAGGCCCGCACCCGTTGCACACAGACACTGCTCATTGCACCGAGCTGTGTCATTTCATCCACAGGACTGGTGAAGGGAAAGCCAGTGCCACTTCAAGCAGAGCCACTGACGCAATTGCAGACCATCCCAGACACATGATCGACTCCAGTCACGTGGACCTGTACCATGCATGTCTGCTGCATGTACTGGGGGCACTGCCATTGGCAGTGCTGTGGATCAGTTACTGGCTGAGCTTCCGCCTTGCAGACGTCACATGCGTTCAGCCTGTGTTGCAATGTCGCTCGTGCATATTTGAGTGCTCCATGGATGTTTGCCTCTCCAACGTAACCGTAGCTGACCTGGATTACGAAGTGTGTGTGCGCCCCTGTTGGCCCATGACCAGGAGTGTCACAGTGATGCATGTTTATGGCATGCATGGATGTTTGGCATGCAGGCTGGATACTGAACCTGGGAGATTGCACATGTCGTTGTGTGCAGGGAGCACATTGAGCCACTACCCGATTGGGCTTGGTTGGAGTCTGCACATCTGTCCGGTTCAGCTGATGGATTACGTCGACAACATGTCGGATGTGGTGGAGAACGATCGCTCATTGGAGATCTTGGCCTATGCTGCTGCACTCACATTTATGGATGAGTGACAAGGTACCTGCAGCCACAACTGGATGTGACCCATTCCACGTGTTCAGACGCCTGGTTGCATTTTGGGAATCTGGTCACATGTCCCAATACGACAGTGGACATGGCTGCATTGGCCTGGACTCATGATCCAGGCGCGGGCATCCAACGTGGGTTGGCACTGACTTTTGTTGGTGATGGACTCCCCCGAGGTAGACATGGACATTTTCCTACGTTCTTCATTAAGACATGCTGCTGCATTGGTCAGCATAATGTTGCACTTCTCTTGACCGTACTGACATGCACTTGTTGATAAAGTTTCCGCACTTTCACTTGTCTCCAACTGTGTTCTGATTTGTATGCCAATGTATGTGTCACAGACTCTCTGGCTCCCTGCCATACGTACATTTCTACCCCATCAGGACTATGGTTTTGTACTTGTGCATTATCATGTCCCTGTTTCGGGCTTTGCTAGATGCGTATGGCCGTTTACTGGCCACAGGCGGGTGCACTTTTGTCCTGTTATTGGTTGTGCAAATGTTGCTGTTTGTACCACATTGTGTTCGATGTTGGGGTGTTCTGCTTCCTATGTGTGTGTGCTGCATTGTGTGTGAGATGTCCCTTCAGCTCTGAATTGGCTCACCTTTCTCCCTTTCAGGCAATGAGGTTTTCACTTCTGTGCTTGTTCAGGGGTGTGATATTGCCGGTTTGTGTGACTGCTCTTGGTTGGTATTGTTACTCTTGGGCATGGTTTGTCTGCAGTTGTGCTGTGCTTAATTGTGCATCTGTGCTAATGTGCCCATCTTCCCCCGCCGCCCCAGTCCCTGCTGGTTCCTCTCCCTGTTGCTGTTGTGTCTGTAGTTTTGGGCCTTTTGTTGTGCTTATTCCCACCTGCTGTGTGTGTGTCGCGGGCCGGCGGTGCTCCCTGCTTTCCTCATCGCGAATGGGCTTCATCGCCGTTTTTTTGTGTTGTGGTTTGTGTTTTTATCTCCATCGAGGTAGTTGTATCACAGACATTGGGCGCGGTTTCGGCAGACTATCACATGGTACCACCTTGTTGTGAATTCCGCGTCGATACAGGGCTATTTTCCCGCGATAGGCTGCGATGTGTAAAGTTGCGTTAGCATTTTTGGGTGATGGTTAGCACACGTTCTTGCGAATATCTCCCAAAGTGAGTCCAAATACCCGGAAGAGATGAACTCTATATAACAAAAAGCATACGTCTAACTCTATTACAGTGGTAGAGGAGAGGAGGAAAAAAAATTTGATTCAAATGCATCTGGTGATTCTTGATGGTAAGCATGAGTACACTCTCTTTCGCTACACTATCTGCAAAAGGGATACCCTAAACTAAGAAAGCATTGCGCTTAATTTGAGTTGGCAAATAGAAAGGTGTCAACCATCAAAGATTTCAGTAGAAGAAATTCAACCAAGGATCATGTGGCATGGAGTCACACAAAGCATAAGAAGAGGTCTGTACCCCTCGAGGTACAGACCTCTGTGTCCCGCTGTGTCCCGCTCCACAATACAGCATTAGATATGTTAATAAGCATGTGACTCCTCAGTAATAATTCAATCTTCCTAGCACCAAAGGGATGCAGGCACCACCTTTCCCACGTCGATAAATTGTTACTTCTTTCATCCTTGCCATGTTTCTCCAACTCCATGAGAACTCGTCTCCTTGCTCGTTGCCACATTTCTGCTTGCCAAGATTCCCCTTATCACTGCTTGCTATCTCACGAGAACAAAACCCTCCCCTTGTAACTAACGAGGCCCTGTCCCACCCCTTGCAGTGGGAACAGAATGAAAGCACACCTTCTTCAGTGGAGATGGCTGCATTGGCCTGGACTCATGATCCAGGCGCGGGCATCCAACATGGGTTGGCACTGACTTGTGTTGGTGATGGACTCCCCCGAGGTAGACATGGGTATTTTCCTACGTTCCTCATTAAGACATGCTGCTGCATTGGTCTGCATATTGTTACATTGGAGATCCTAACTTCTAACTAACGAGGCCCTGTCCCACCCCTTGCAGTGGGAACAGAATGAAAGCAAACCTTCTTCAGTGGAGATGAAGCAATGTATCATGTTCCTATGAGCTTGAGCTGAACTCATTAGGGTAAGGGGTGCACTGAGTCTCAATAGGTGCCCATCTCCACACATAGAGCAAATGCAATGTCTTAAGAAATGAATAAATGTAAACAACATGAAAAGATGTAACTTCACATACAATATCATTATCAATGTACGTTTCTAGTTACGTGTATACAGTTAAACACCATTCTCTACATGCAGCGTTTATTGGCTCCACACCGTGAACACGTTTATAGGTTCGGTTCCCTCTCGATTGTTAATACATAAGTAAATCAGTCCTTCCAAAAGCCACACTTCTAAACATACTTGAAATACACAATGCCCCAACTATCATTTAGTAACGTTAATCACACAGAATATCTTCAGGTGCTGACTACACATGATTATAACGCACTCCTTCATCCTATCAGGGTGGAATCAAAATGATGCTACTCCATATGCAAGTGGATTTTTTAAAGTGCAACTTAATGGAGGGAACTCTGATGAACTGTGTCTAATAACGACTGAGAACTTTGCCCATCCTGAATAGAAGTTCATGTGGCTTCAGCAGTTGAGGTTGATGTGCTTGGAGATAGGCAGAGCATGACTGTGTGGGGACAGAATCTGCATCTGTAGGCAAAAAGCATGCCTGTGATATGGGTTCATTAATGTTAAGCAGAGCAAGCATGCAGAATGTTTTGTTATTAATAATGAAGACATGATATTATTGATATTCAATTTATAAAGGAGTAGTCACTAGTGGGATCCTATATTTAGCTCAGAAAAGAACATAAAGTATACATTGTTACCAAAAGATTTTTACTGTTTAATTGATAATGCACTTTAGTACATGTTTAGGGACACGTTCCTAGGTATTGTCAACTACACACACACACACACATGATAAGCACTCTCGAGAGGCATGTCAGACTCTCAAATCCCATAATAAAGAGTTCCACAGCACAGCATTTTACCAGAAATCCATGGCCACTTCCCCATTCCCATCAAAGCCTTACATTACCCTTTTATCAAGAAACCGTTACCATATGTTTTTTAATTTTGTATTAATCTCGACAAAGCATTTTATCTTTTGGGGTCTACTCCCCAAAGCACTCCATCTCTATAACACCTTGTGGAAGGAAGACAAAAAGGTAGAAGCAATGAATTGCTGCAAGTGGCAATGGTGACTCCTAGGCATGGGCCACGTGCAAGTGCCCATTGGTGACTCCTAGACATGGGCCACGTGCAAGTGCCCATTGGTGACTCCTAGACATGGGCCACGTGCAAGTGCCCATTGGTGACTCCTAGACATGGGCCACGTGCTCACTGTGCCACACGGTCCAAGCGATACGTCACTGTGAATCCCAAGCAAGGCCCAGGCCAGTCTGGAGTGGACTGTGCTCTGTTCTGGAAGAGGCCTCCATGGCACTTCAGGGTGAACTGGTCCCATGAGGAGCAGGGTCAATACTGAGGTGCATGGGTCAGGTCTTTGTCTAGAGTGGCCCAATGGTGAACACGAAAATAGCTGAATTCTCCCCAGAGAAATTGCCAGTTTGTAGACCTTTTGAAAGCATTCCTCTCATCATCTTTTGTAAGTTTCAAATAAAAAATGGTTTGTTCTCTAACAGATAGTTGTCTGCCTCCTGGGAGGATGGTACATGCAACATCTCACCAATGGTTAAATGAAATTGTCAATACATGTAAAAGTATTTAAAAAAAAGAATATTTTCACAAAGTCAGGAGGGGAGAAAATATGGGTTACAGGATGCCTTGTGAGATAGGCTGAGCCTCTAACCTCTTAAAAGAGACTTGGAGACGAGGGTGATCCAGGAGAGGGGCAGAGGGAAGAGATGTCTCCACGACTGTGACATGACACAAGCCTTTAGGATAATCTACATCAAATGAGGGCTTTTAAACCACCCGTTGGTGTGCTAAATGGCAAGATTGTGTTTATGGAGCTCTGTCCGCCGGTGTCTCAAGAAGGCAAGACAACCAGCATTCCCCAATGAACTCACTCCCAGTGGTCATCCCAGGCTCATTCCTGCCTGATGTGCAGGTGTGTCCGGGTAGTTGTGCTGCAGGTTAACATGTTACATTCAATGTACATGCACCAGGCATCAGGCATCCTCTCAGTGGCTCTCGTATGGCTCCACCCCTCCTGCCAGCATGCTCAATGTGCTATAATAGGATACAAACCATTGATCCTGTGGCACTCATTAAACTTGCTACCTTGAGTACTAATCCTAGGTACTTAGTAGGAATCAAGCACAATCTAGTATGGAGGAAGTTACACACAGGTGCTCCTTTCATGAATTAATAATACTCAGAGGCACTTAGACTCTCACACGTACCTTAATTATTCAAACACGTTTTAATGGCAGGTGCAAAGGAACACATGAAGAAAGTGCGAGGACGCATTACTTGAGATAGGTTCATATACACAAAGACACAGTAAAAACACTGAAGAAAACAACTCACTTGGGTATCCCAGTACTATAGAAAGTGAATCCCGCCCAATAGTTAAAAAGTGATGCAATTTAGACAGAATCGCATAACCACTAAGGGGTGAGTGTAGGGGTTTCGACCTGTGAATGATGTGTTGGGTCTCTTCAAGACATGTTTGTCTGTCTATGAAACCTGCAATGAGAAGGTACTCAGAGAAGGAATGTGTAGACACTTCCACCTGTATAGGTATGGCTCTTTATTGATAGGAAGCCCCTTACTGAGACTGAATGCAAGTTCAGATGTCACAAATCGGTGATGTTGGAAGGAGGTTTATTGGTGGTGGTAAGTATGCACCGACCTCCAGTAACAAGGCCAATGACACAGTACTGGGTCCTAAAGAGGGTCTCTATAAATTAGTCCCTTGCTCAACGCTTGGTAGCTGACACTGAGCAAGAAGGCTTAACTTAGGAACGGGAATGCAAGGCATTTTCAAACACCAATACAGTAAATAAGTAAGATACAACACACTATTAAAAAAATTTCTTTATAACAATGGGGCATATTTTGATCTTTAAAATGACACCAAAACGATAAACATCCAATGCAGGGAAACAGCGGTATAACTTTTTGAGGATTAACCACTTTACAGTGCTTTAAAACCTATAGCACCACTCTGGGACATCTGGTTGTGCTGGACTAGGACAAAGTCAAAGTTTAAGGCTGACTGCGATGGAGCATGGAGCCCTGGTTGGATACACTAAGGGGGGGGGGGAGGGGTGAGTGGGGGTCAAAATTTCATCTGAATACTTACAAACATTTCTGGAGGTTTTTCTTCTGATGGCCTTCGACCTTCCCCAGCAGGCACGATTCGGAGAAGGTTCACAGGCTTGACTTTCCGTGAGAGGCCCCGGTCAAATCTTGGAAATTCGGATCTCAGAGCATTCAATGGTGCAAACCGGAAATCTTGAGCAAGTCTTGGTTGAAGGAGGCTGGTTTAACACTCGTGTTCGGGTCGGTCATTTTGTGGAGCTTTTTCACAAAAGTGCCCAAAACCTCTCTAAACCTATGGAAGTCTTTCCAGAAGGTCTCCTTGTAGGTTCTAAGTTTAAGTTTTCAAAACACAAATACAAGGGTCAGGAATCTCCAAAATGGTCTTTGGGAGGTCTGGACTTCAGTTCCTACAATGCACCTTGCTAAATCTTTAAAAGTCCACTGGACTCACTCAAGGAGGGGGTATTTTGCTGAAGATGATGCACGTGAGCTCTGTTAATCTTTCGCTTGCAGGGAATCCAGTCCGTATTCCTTCTTGAAGTCAGGCAAAGTCCTCAGTGCTGTAGTAAGAGTGTTCATATAGTGCAGATGTACCAGAGTTTGCAGCACGCACAGTAACTCAGAATGCTGGCCCTTGGGTGCAGATAAAGATTCCAACAGGACAGTCCTCAATCTTCCTGTAGTTTCAGGCAGCAGAACTGAGAGGCTATGCAGATCTCACATATTTTTTCTCTGCTTCTGCAGATCAAGCAGGGGGCACCCCTTACAAATAGGACACAGGGGGCCTCACAGGCCCATGACCACTTCCTCCATAACAGGCAGTTCTGAAACTAAGACGAAAGGATAGCCAAGGTTTCCACTTTGCCTCCCTGTTAACAGCTTCATGCTTGTGAGTTGTAAATGGATGATCCACGGGGATCAAGTCCCAGGCCTGGACACACAACTCATCAAAAACCCTCTCCATAATAGATTACCCAGCAGTCCGTATGACCTTTTTCAAGCAAAGAGGGGACTTCAGAATCAATCACTCAATCATTGTATTTGTAGAGTACTCAAGTGGCACAAGTGTCCTGTGGCTAGAACACAAGAATGGACCAGAAGACAGAAGGCTTAATCCTGATAAAAAAACCAAGTCTTAAATTATTTGTCTCAGTGCTGCTGGTACTTGCCAAGAGCTAAACACACAAGATGATGGATGGAATGTTGCACATTGGCAAAACATTCACCCCCAGTCACAGATCTGGGTTTAATCCATCGTTATTTTGCTCACCACACCACCCCAGTTCAGACATGGCCATATGCAAATCAGTCTTGACCCTGTGCCTCATGGGAACAGTCCAGCCCGAACTACCAAGCCATATCTTCTCTGGACCGGAATCAAGCATCCAAGGACCGGTTTCTGGTACTTGCCAAGAGAAGGGTGGCAGTGCACTGGGGCCGGAGGCCGGTGCCGATGTTAAACACTGCCTATCTGATGCAGCTCACTGCCAGACACCCTGAATTCTGGGACCTGATGCCGGCTGCAAGCAGACATCCGCACATATGTGGCCCTCTCATATCTTATCTTCACAGATTAGACAACCCTGACAAGCCCCTCAAGTATCCTACTATCACTAACACCCACACCCCTGAATTGGAGCCTGATGCGATTGTGTCAGTTGTCATACAGATCATCCATGGTCCACTAATCTTGTACACTCTCATTGTTCCATGCTCTATTTTCCCTGGCAAGTCGTACTGTGATGTGTATTATGGAGTATCTATTATGCAATGTCAGCTATTTCATGATTGCAATATGTGCTGCAGTGTCTGCCAAATGTTGTCTGTAACATGCCAAATGTTCAATAAAGGTTTAAAAAAAAAAAGTCTTCAATCATCCTTAAACAGTCTTTCCTTTCCACGATGATGTAACACTAAAGGTAGAGCGTTCCAGGACTTGACAGCTAACACGTAAAAGAGTAGCCTCCTCTGGTTTTCAAACAGAACCATAGACGTCATAAAAAAGGGCATGCGTTGAATGCTGAGGGCTTCCTGGCAGATAGTGACTGAGTCTATGCAAAGATATCCCGGAGCCATCTGATAAAAGTCCTGAAATATAATAACTAAGGTGTTATACAGTTCCTATGATTAAAGTAGGAATGTGTATGTGGACCACATAACTGTCAGCATATGGGGACTGAGTCCCCACATATCATCAGAGTAGGTGGCCTAATTCCTAGCTAGCTCACAGTGCCCCATCAGAACCCCTAACCACCCCAGGGTACCTGATGGCAACTGCAACCTCAGAACATGACTACTCTAATTCCCTAAGGAAATCTTGTAAACAGATCTACCCTTTTGTTGTTACTCAAGTTTGGCCATGGGAGACAGAAGAAAGAGACACATTGACTTTCCAGACATTTATTGAAGCAACTGTTTTCTTGTGTAAAATGCTTGTGCTGCAATTATTAGTAGGAAAAAACATATCATTTTAACTAGAATTACAAGAATGGTGAAAAAGATGAACAGTTCAACCATTATGAAATTAATGTATGATTATATGATTGTATAATTAGTTTAATAATTATACTCCAACCTACTTCTACCTACACTAGCAAGAGGACAGCAGAAGGACTCTCTGCCAGATCTCTTGGGACAACCCATTCTCCCCATACCTGTGTATGGTACATCTGGAAGCCAGTCCGGTGTAGAGCAGATAATCGTCCTTTGTAGGATGAAGGATACATTCAGCATGGCTGCATCTCAGTCACAGAGTACAGCATTCGAGGATAATACCAGCAAAAGAAGTGCTCCTCTACTGAAATGTGGCACAGAGGCAGTTTATATAATAAAAGCGCTGTTCCAATCACACTGTGTCAAAGGTGCAGACCTGATGTGATTGTTTGTCTTGAGACTCATTGCTGTCTCCATCCAGGCAACCACATGCACGGTCATCGCTTTCAATGAACCTATCCTTGCATAGAGTGTATGAATGACATGACAATATGCCTACTATGAAATGTGCTACGTACAAAATATTTCTAAATATGCGATTGTGTAAGTGCAAAGCATGTAAAAAGTTACAGTTAGAAAAAGATGTTAAGCTTAAACGTGTAGTTTTTAAAAGGAGACTTGTGTGTGGGCCCTGTTCAACCTCACAACAAAGACTTTGAAGATAATCAGTTTATTGACTGGAGGCCACGGAAGCAATTTCATATGTAAACAGACTGATTGAGATTCAGGCAAACCCACAATCAATTTGGCTGCTGCATTTGACACAATCTGTAATCAATTAAGTAAATGAGCAGTGAGACCCAGATAAAGGGCATTATCGTAGTTCAATCCTGAGTTTCTGGCAATGTAGACAGTGGTTTTCTGAACTTCAAAGGGAACATATTCCAGCATCTATTTTAGTGCCCTTATCATGGCAAAACAAGACCCTGCTATGGCAGTGATCTGATAGCTGGAGGAGTGAGTGTTGCCAAATTTGACTCCTATATTTCTGACCACCACGATGGGTGGGGAGAAGGTCATAGTTTCCCGGGCCACCAGTCATTAGACCAAGAAGAGAGAGAGTCAGCAAAGAGTAAGATCTCCATTTTGGAAGATTTGCACTTTAGGCAATTTCTGTTCATTTGGTTAACCACCTCTAACAGGCCTTTCTTGAACTGAACTGGCTCATCCAGAGCTTGTTTCCCAAAGGAGAAGACAAGCTGAGTGCCATTGGTGTAGAAAATTACTTTAAAACTTTTTCTACAATATATGCTAGCTTTGTCATATGCACATTAAATAATGTAGCAGTCAGCAAAGTGTCCTGAAGGAGGCCATTCTTCATTACTTGAGGTGCTGAGAAAAATGGCTCAAAATACACTGCTTGTTCTTTGTTAGATAAAAAAGATTGGCTATAGCTCAGGCTGACATTCCAGTCCCCTGATCTTCTAATCTGGAAAGAAAAAGCTAGTGGGAGGTAATGTAAAAAGCTGCAGGAAATCCAACAGGATGACGACGGCCGTCTGAACTTGATCAAGACAAAATTTGATCTCCTGAGCTATCTAGATCTGAATAATCCTGATGTGGTGTGTGAGATTATTTAATGCATCGCACTGTTGACATCATATTCCTTTTAACTTTAAAGAGCCATTTCTCTACTATGTTTGGAGTGAAAATCCAGTTGCAAAGCTAATAGGTGATTAGCCAATTTCTCCAAGACCTGTGCAGTTGCCAGGGGTAAATAAATGGGTCAGAAATATTCCAGTTTAGTTGGATCTGTGGCTGCTGTTTTTCAATAAAGGAATAACTACTGCCTGTTTCTAGAATTTAGGAACTGATCCATGAGTAAGAGAAGGGTCGAAACATGATTGAGGGCTGCATTATTTGGTTCAATAGTGTGAGATAAACTCTTAGGATATGGAAGAGAAGAGCAGTAGTAGAAGGACAGAAGAGCATGAAGGAAGTGACCATATCCACTGACAATTGTTAGAAACCTCCCACCCCACCAGCATCCAACATCCTAATTTCAGACTCAAACACAGAAAATCTAAAACGGGTAAGATGGCATGCAAGGATTCAGGACAAAATCTTTAAAGATTGCATGAATCTGTTAAATGAGTATCAATTCACTCCACCTGGGAACAGTACTGTGAGGCACTGCTAGCATTATACAGCAGAAAGGAGGTTCCCTTGTGCACTGTAACATACAACAGGGGAAAATTGATGGATGACAAACAGCTTGATATGCTGAAAAGAGAATTAAAAAGAGAGTATTGATTATTAAAAACAGGACCCTTGCAATAAGCCACAACACGAAATGGTGAGAAAATTGCACACTGTCTCGACGAGAGCAGTTTGTATGGTCAAGAAAGATTACTCTGGCAAGTTCACACTTGCAAAACAAGAACATCTAAATCATCTTCTAAAATAGTAAATGAGATAAGGAATCCTGCGGCATGCAAAATGCAAATATAAGTGAGGAGTCCCGGGTACATCATCTGTGGATGCGCTATTCTATCACCTCAGAAGAAACCACAGAAAATGGATGTGCAGACCTCATACCCCTCCACCAGACACCCAAAAACATCCATCAGTGCCCACTAAGATGTCAGGGACAGTAGCAAGTACAGATGAATGGTGTTGGTAGGTGGGTTATTAGTAAGGGTAAGTATGTACCTACCACTAGCAATAAGCCCACCAATACAATATTAGGTTGAATCAATGTCTCAAAACCTTAGCCCTGGCTGAACACTTGGTAGCTGGTTGAGAGAAGGCAGGCTTAACTTAGGAGACAGGTATCTAAAACATTTAATTTACTCAAATACATTAAATAAGCAAGCCACAACACCCAATAAAAATCATGCACCAATTTATAAAAAATAGGAAATATTTTTTCTTTAAAATGACACCAAAAAGATGAAAATCCAATATCGATAACTGGAGATCTGAATTTTTCAATTTCAACCACTTTCTAGTGCTTAAAAACATATAGCGTCAACCTGGGACATCTGGTCACCCTTGAGCAAGACAAAGTCAAAGTTTGAAGCTGATTGCAATGATGCCCTGATCAGATACACTAAGCGGGAGGCTCCAGTCAAACTTTTACCTTCACACGTAGAAACTTTTCTGGAGGATTTTCTCTCAATGTCGTGCGATCCCCTCCAGAAGGCTGATTTAGATACAACATTGTCGGATTGATATTCAGATAGGCCCCTGTGAAATCTTTGAAGTCTGGAGATCAAGAACTTTCAGCGGGACAAACCTGAAATCCAGGTTGCAGTTGAAGGTAGTCTGTTTGACTCTCGACGTTGTGACAGTCTACTTTTGGAGCTTTTTCAAAAAGTCCTCCAAACGTCCCCAAAGCTCGGGAACTTCTTCCTGAAGTTCCTCTTGAGGGTCCAAAGTGTCCAAAACAAATCCACGTGTCTAGAAGCTCTGCAATGGACCTTGTAAGTTTGGAGTTACAATGCCCACAATGCACTTGGCCAACTACTTAAAAGTCAATTGGACGCACTCCAGGCTGGGGACGTCTTGAGGGAGATTGTGCAGGGAAGCACTGTTAACCTGATGCTTTCAGGGAGTCCACTCCTTAATCCTTTTTATAACAAGGCAAAGTCCTCAGGGCTGTAGTTCCAAGTGTGCACTGAGAGCATTCCTTCAGCGATCAATCCTGTGTGGTGTAGACAAGGATTTTAGTAAGCATGGGCTGAAAATCTGTTCCGCTCGCGGAATTTGCGGATTTTCCGCGATTTCGCAATCCGCGAATCTCGCGAAATCGCGGTAAAATCCGTGAATCAGAGGGGACGAATTTTCAGCCAAGCACTTACAGGGTTACAGCAGCAGGTGCAAAAGTTGAAGCTAATTTTTTGTAACCTTTTACAGAAGGGTTACAAAGAAATTAACTTCAACTTGGGCACTTGCTGCTGTAAGCCTGTAAGTGCTTCCTGGCGCCTCGTTGCCTACTTGCAACTATTCTCTGACCCTGCTCTGACCCTTGAAGCACGCCTGTCACGAAAATTAAACCTCAACAGGAAGCACTGACAGATATAAAAACAAGCATTTGCAATGCAATAGGTCTCGCATTAGGAAAGTTTGAGCTATTGGTCTTGTAAATCACATTTTTTTTTATTTATGTGTTGGTTTTGAAAATATCTAAATTAATAGCTTTGTCATTTACAATGCCAATGGTTATAACTTTCGCAAATGTGACACCTATAGCATTTGTAATGCAACATGTTTTGTATTTACGTGACTTAGCTGTATTGATATTACAAATTACAAGGGCTTTTAATTTTTTTAAATAATTAATACTTAAATAAAAGTGATTTTAATTTATAATGGCAATAGCTTAAACTTTTGTAAATAACTTTTGTGAAGATTATGTTCAGTGTATTTTATTGTGACAAAAATCCAAGAACAGAAGTGAAATATTAACATCTTTTTGTGACATTTGTAATAAAGTTTGAAACATTGAGAGAACATATTTGAACCAGTTGTTGTTGAATGGTTGCGCAGATTAATGCTGGGGAGGCGCTGAGTGGTGCTGTGGTGGTGCTGAGTGGTGCTGTGGTGATGCTGAGTGGTGCAGTGGTGGTGCTGAGTGATACTGGGATGGTGCGGAGTGATGCTGGGGTGGTGCTGAGTGGTGCTGTGGTGGTGCTGAGTGATGCTGTGGTGGTGCTGAGTGATGCTGTGCTGGTGCTGAGTGGTGCTGTGGTGGTGCTGAGTGATAATGTGGTGGTGCTGAGTGATGCTGTGGTGGTGCTGAGAGATGCTGTGGTGGTGCTGAGTGGTGCTGTGGTGGTGCTGATTGGTGCTGTGGTGGTGCTGAGTGATGCTGTGGTGGTGCTGAGTGGTGCTGTGGCGGTGCTGTGGCGGTGCTGTGGTGGCGCTGAGTGATGGTGTGGTAGCGCTGAGTGGTGCTGTGGTGATGCTGAGTGGTGCTGTGGTGGTGCTGAGTGATGCTGTGGTGGTGCTGAGTGATGCTGTGGTGGTGCTGAGTGGTGCTGTGGTGGTGCTGAGTGATGCTGTGGTGGTGCTGAGTGATGCTGTGGTGGTGCTGAGTGGTGCTGTGGTGGTGCTGAGTGATAATGTGGTGGTGCTGAGTGATGCTGGGGTTGTGCTGAGTGATGATGTGGTAATGCAGAGGGCAGAAAGGCACAAAAAGCAGTCTAACAGAGGGCAGAAGGGCACAAAAAACCAGTCTAACAGAGGACAGAAGGGCATAAAAACAAGGGAAAAACGAGTCTAACAGAGGGCAGAAGGGCACAAAAAACGAGTCTAACGGGGCAGAAAGGCACAAAAACGAGACTAACAGAGGGCAGAAGGGCATAAAAAACCAGTCTAACAGAGGGCAAAAGGGCACAAAAACAAGGGAATAACAGAGGGCAGAAGGGCACAAAAAACGAGTCTAACAGAGGGCAGAAGGGCAGAAAAACAAGGGAAAAATGAGTCTACCAGAGGGCACAAGGGCACAAAAAACAAGTCTAACAATGGGCGGAAGGGCAGAAAAACAAGGGGAAAATGAGTCTAACAGAGGGCAGAAGGGCAGAAAAACAAGGGAAAGACGAGTCTAACAGAGGGCAGAAGGGCACAAAAAACAAGTCTAACAGGGGGAGTATGAATCTCGCCCTGCGTGTTTGTCCACGAAGAGGCCACCTTTTTGTGCAATACCTCCACTCAACTGGAGTACTTTCTACTGTCTAATCAGTAAGTGCTCCCTCGTTGGCTAAATATATAGGCGCAGATTTACAATAACTGGCGAATACCCAGGGATGCGCCAGTTATTGTACGCCACAGGTCTCACCCATGGTGCGCCGCATTTACAATGCGGCGCAACATGTGGCAAAAACGGCACAGATGCGTCACGCATCTGTGCCGTAAAAGCAGCGCATTGCTTGAGCTGCGTCGCGCTTGCGACGCAGCTCCAGCAATGCTCTGGGGGGCCCTATCTCCCCAAGGCTGCATCAAGCCTTGCGGCTGCTTCAAGCAGGCACAGGGTATTGACGCAGCATTGGCCTAACAGTGACTGAGAGAAATCTTGTAGATTTCCCTCAGCCACGTTTAGGAGGCATTCCTGCGCAGGAAAGCCCTCCCCTGCCCCGGACTGCCTCCTGATGGCGCAGGGCTTTACAACGTGACACATCTCTCAGATGCGTCACTTTGTTAATACCCAGCACCATGGCGCATCTTTTGTGCTGCCGCTGCGTCACAAAAGGTCTCGGTAGAGGGTGGCAGTGGTGAACCAGAGGGTGGCAGTGATGAACCAGAGGGTGGCAGTGATGAACCAGAGGGTGGCGGGGTGAACCAGAGGGTGACAGTGCTGAACCAGAGGGTGGCAGTGCTGAACCAGAGGGTGGCAGGGGTGAACCAGAGGGTGGCAGGGGTGAACCAGAGGGTGGCAGTGATGAACCAGATAGTGGCAGGGGTGAACCAGAGGGTGGCAGTGGTGAACCAGAGGGTGGCATGGGTGAACCAGAGGGTTGCAGTGGTGAACCAGAGAGTGGCAGTGGTGAACCAGAGGATGGCAGTACTGAACCAGAGGGTGACAGTGGTTAACCAGAGGGTGGCAGTGGTGAACAAGAGGGTGGCAGTGGTGCACAAGAGGGTGGCAGGGGTGAACCAGAGGGTGCTGTGATGAACCAGAGGGTGGCAGTGTTGAACCAGAGGGTGGCAGGGATGAACCAGAGGGTGGCAGTTGTTAACCAGAGGGTGGCGGTGCTAAACCAGAGGGTGACAGTGGTTAACCAGAGGGTGGCAGTGGTGAACCAGAGGTGCTGTGATGAACCAGAGGGTGGCAGTCGTGAACCAGAGGGTGGCAGTGGTGAACCAGAGGGTGACAGTGGTGAACCAGAGGGTGGCAGGGGTGAATCAGAGGTAGGCAGGGGGGAACCAGAGGGTGGCAGTGGTGAACCAGAGTGTGGCAGTCATGAACCAGAGGGTGGCAGTGGTGAACCAGAGGGTGCTGTGCCCATACACGACCGCATGGGTAACTTCGCCATGCAAGCGGCCCGCGAACACACAAAAAGCCCAGCGAACACGCAAAAAACCCCGCGAACACGCAAAAAAACAAGCGAACACGGAAAAAAACAAAAATCTGAAAATTCACGCAAATTCGCGGATTTTGCGGATTGCGAATTCGATTTCGCGGGAATTCATGGAACGCAAATTCGCAAATTTCGCCCATACGAATTAGGATTAGGCCCAAAAATCAGGGTGGTGACCAGAAGAAAGATTCTACCAAGCCTCAAGAGAAAGGTGGGGATAAATCAAAAGACAAGTCCTCCACAGGGCCCCAAAACTCCACTGGTGGGGGTGGGTCCCAAAACACTTCCTCTAACCAAAAGAAACCTTATTGCCATGTATGTAAACAGCCTGGCCACTGGAAACCTGACAGCAGTTACCCAAGGGCCAGCAATAAGGAAAACATTCCCCCAAGTAATACTCCCAGACCTCCTGTTACTGTTAGCAGTAATCCCCCAGGTGGTGGGAGTGCCCCCAAGAATTTGGCTGGGTTTACTTTGGGAACTCAGGTGGACTCTGGCCTAACCAGGTCCCCTACCACAGCTACTCTTGTCTGTGAAGATGCCATGGGGTTTTCCAACTACACTGCTTGTCCCACCACTTTGGGCAAGTACAGACAGGAGCCCCACATCAATGGCCAGAAAGAGTTGAAGCCTACAGAGACACAGTGGCTAGCATCACTATGGTGACTGGCAGTCTAGTCCCCTCAGGACAACTTTTACCTGGGTTCACCTATCAGGTGACCAACAATGATGGAGTGCAGAAAGATCATCCCATGGCAGTAGTAAATCTCAGCTGGGGAGGTGTCACTGGCCCCAAGAGAGTGGCAATGTCTACAAACTTGCCTGTAGATTGTCTACCGGGAAATTATCTAGAGATCTCAGCCTGGGCTGGGGTTGAACAAGAAACCCATTCCAAAATGGTAGGCCTTCCAGAAAAGGTTAGTGGGGCTGTGATGGCTACAGCCCCAGCTCAAGCAGAATTCCTTCCTAAAGAGGTTGGAAGGGCTGTGATGATCACAGCCCAAGCTCGGGCAGACTTCCCTGAAAAGGTTGGCAGGGCTGTGAGGGTCACAGCCCACACACAGAGTTCCTTCCTGAAAAGGTTGGTAGGGCTGTGATGGTCACCAAACAGATTTTAGTGTTGTGAAGCCTGCAACTATGGATCACTCCACTCAGACAGAGAGTATTGGGGAGGAAGAAAATTCTCCCTCCCACCCGACATTAGGTGAGAGTCAGCCTCCTCAGGGAACTGACCCCAACCCTTGTGAAGAAACTACCCAGAGGTAGCCAGGCCTGGCCTGACAGAGCCTCTGATGTCAGTGGACCCTTCCAAGGTGCGACCCAGTCTGGAGCAGGTAACCTGCCCCTCTCTACCCTGCCTCAGTCAGCCCAGGGCTGTAGAGGTTGGGGAGGCCAGTGGACCCCAAAGGGCCCCCTGTCCACAAGAACACCCCCATCAGCAGAGATGGGGCATCAAAGCTAGCAGCCCTAGCAAGGTGAAAATTTAGAAACTCCTGAGGGATCTCCCTTACTCCTAGTTAGGAACTTCCCCCAGATGGACACTGTTGGGCACAGCCAAACATGGGACCCAAAGCCCCCAAACCTGACCTGTCCCTCCAGTAAGCCAACAAAAGGGACCCAGCCTCCAGCTGTAGGCAGCCAGAGGTTGACCCTGAGAGCACAATGCAACTCAGTCATGGAAAGAAAGGCACACATGGTGGATAGTGATTGGAGGAAGCTGAGCCCTACATTAGCGGAGCCTCACTTCAGTACTCCATCTCAACACCAGCCTTTTACTTTGCCAACACACACCACAGGTACAGATTCCCTATCGTGGAGACCCTCTGATACCCCTAGGGTGAGGGATTGCTTAGTGGACCATGAGACAGGGGGTAACCATGCTAGTGCAGGTACTTCCTTATATGGCCACTTAGGCAATATAGGCTTACCTGGTCTAGGAGAACCTTATCTCCTTTTGTTTGGGGGGGGGGGGGTTGTGTAGGAAGGTGGATACCTGACTATGGTTACCCCAGATTTTTTGCCTTGTGTTTAGCTGGTTTTCGACTTAGTTGGCCTGGAATCCTGCTAATCAGGGCCCCAGGCTATCTGCTCTCTCTGTCAAATGGGCTCCATGTACCCTAGGTACATACCTAATTGGATATTGGGTCACCTTATGAGCCCCTGTATAGTGTACTATAGGTACCCAGGGCATAGGTGCATCCAAGGCCTACCAGGGGCTGCAGCATTTCTTTTGCCACCCCTGGCTGGCCATCCAAACTGACACAACTGGCTGATCACTCAGCTGGGGCAAGGTCGTGTAATCACCCCTTGCTTAGATATAGTATACCTATGTCTAACCTTATATCTAGACACAGATGTACCTATAAGTCACTCCTATGGCAGGCCTTAACAATCTTGAAGGCAGAGTGCTTGGTTTTATGTGAGATGGTGCTCTAGCATGAGCTGAGCCTGTCTACAGCTTTCGGAACCATATCCTTATAGCTGTTCTAGGATAATGCCATACCATATACTCTTAAGTGCATTATGAACCTCGCGGTTAAATGCTATCTTTGGGTTGGCTTTATCAAAACATGTCGTGTAAGATGTCATTTCTGGCGACGGGGGTAGCATTCCACCCTTCTAGAGGGAGAAGACATGTTACTTCCATTGATCCCGGTTAAAGTTAACCAGAGCCTCAGCATCACAAAATGGATGCTGCTGCCACAGACACAAGTCTGACCTCCTGCTGCTGGGAGTCCTTCCAGCGAGGGCGGCTCGGACAATAGGTTTCCTGTCACAGGGAGGTGCTAGCACCACCCCAGACAGGCTATAGTGTATTGGGGCAGGGAGGGCTGAATGAAATGAGACACTGCCTGGGGCACACAAGGTGTCCCATGCATAGTCCAGTTCAAACCGGTGCTGGCGCACTACAGCCCCAGCTCTGGCGTGAAACTCGACAAAGGGAAAGGGGTGTAACCACCCACATCCTGGGTCCCACCCATAGGAGGGACCTAGCAGGTAATCCAGCCCCTAGATTTGGTATATAGGTAGGAGCTGAGTCCAAGACTTAAGATATATCGTGACTGAAACTCTGATACGAAACTCTGGACCTTCGACATCCTTCTCGACGTAGAAGACTGAAGAAACTCCCTTGTGGTCAAGTAGTGACCACCCTGTGCAAGCAGGCACCATCAAGCGCTCAACGGTTTGCTTTGTCGTTGCTCCCGCCGGAGCTCGAACACAGAGCCTGACAAGACCTGGACTTCCAGACATCTAACAGCCCGATCCACAGCCACAGCAAAGCTGAGACCCGTGGAGGTGACGAGAGACGTGGGACTGGCCCTCTTGGAAAGCCAGCGAATTGCTTTCCGTGCAACTTCTGAGGCACCCTCAAAGTTGTGCATTGGGGATTGAGAAGCCACAGCCCCGAGCACCAACTGCATCGAAGATCACCTCTCCACACTCACTGAGTGCTGCTATTGTGTTTTTTATCTAGAAACCTAAATCGATATTTCTATTTTATGCCCTTGTACGGTTATAATCAATAATATCCCTATAAAGGCATAAGAATCATATCAATATTTTAGTCGTAGCCCATGCAGTCACATTAGGCAAGGCTACTTCCCCGAACTCCTAGAAAGCACAACGCGTTCTCTAAACAAACCAAACCTCCAGCAACCTGGGAAATCCCCCTTGCTTTTGTTTTGATTTCTTCCTAGAACTCCTGTAAAGCACTGTAAGAACGGCCAGTTCTTAGTGACATCTTTATTGACGTCTTATGTCCAACCTTACGTCAAACCCGGCACCTTTCAGGTATAAATATACCAACGTTGCCTTAAGCAAACACACGGTGGTGGTTTTGGAGCAAAGCAGCTATCTACTTGCCCGAGAGCCCAGCTGATGCGAGAGCCCACGGACCCTTGCCCCTCCCCTTTGACGCACTGAGAGAGACGCTGTCTTTTCTCCTGCCGAGAAATCCAGCTCCGGTATTCTCAGCCGCCCTTGCGGGTTGCTGGGATATCGAGTCCTGAGAGAGAGATACAAGACCTACTGCTTTCTATTACCCAGGTACGGAGCTGACTAAACCCTTAAAGAGAATTTTTGAGTCAGATTCTTGGCAAAACAAACTTAACTTAAACTGCTACTTACTTACTCCTTCCCACGTATTAGGCTTAGGTCAGGTACACCGGGGTAGGCGGCGTATTTAGAAGCACCAGTTGAGTACTTTAGTTAATGTATATATGTATGTATATATTTTATCTATTTTAAAGTATCATATGGCTAAGAAACCATATCAATGCTTTTACAGTATTATTTTATAATCCTCCTTTTACTGTACGCACTTTACTTTACTATGAGTATTGCAATTGTGGCAATTCATTTCTCTTGCATGAGAAAGAAGACTGCTCAATAAATAACACCTTTTTATTGAAAACGCCCATCTCTCTTTTCTCTGCACTCTGGTGAAACTAAGTATGCACACTTGACTGAGTGAAATAGCTGTCTATTGTTTTCACACAACTCTAGAGATACACTCTTATTCTGAGGGAGCAAAGTTGTCATGTTTTATGGTTGTCAGAAGCTAATCCCTTCTTGTTTATCCTGGGAGGTTAAACTCCTCCTCGTTTATTCGAGTAAAGTTTCTATGGACCTCTGAGCTAGCTGGCAAACCTTAAGTCTAATATAGTCAGTAGAGACCCAGTCGACCTCAGTCATACATCTAAACTGCTGTTTATATTATTCCAATGAGCAGAGCCGATTGGGAATATAGGAACTACACTACACTGCGTGGGGCCCTTTTGCATTTTCCTGCTTGATGCATCTGTCCGGTCACTTGCCCGTTGGCTAGTGGTCTCTGTGACGATGAAACCCGAAATCTAAACCACTGGTCTTGTTGCTCCAGACTGGCGCTTGCTTCCCTGTGAAGGAGAAGCCCCTCAGTCCTTGCTGGCCTGAGTAAGAAGCCATCTTCGATTCCTGCATGGGTTGCATTTGCCAAGGTCTGTTGACTCCGAATCGAGAACCGACACCTCCGACAGCGAGAGCCTTTGTGGGACAGTCCGTATTCAGCTCCTGGTCATCGTCAACACCTCCTGGTCCACGTGGCTGCAGAGACAAGCTTCACGACATTACCTGATTGCTTCCCGACAACGCCTGGTTCCTTCCTGGTTCCTTCCTGGTCACTGGCTAGTGACCCAGACTCTGTCCTCTCTGCTTTCAGGTACTCTTCATCCTCGATCCATCCTTGGATGTAACCGGACTCTTCTCTCCTGGTCGCCTGCCGCATCTTTTCTCCAAGGCTCCATAGAACTCCACGACGAAACCCGAAACACTTTGGGACCTATGCACCCGCTTCCTAAGGGTCAGGTAACGCGAGTACTGCGTTGCTCCTGTAAAGAGTATCTCTCCTAGTGTCCTAGTTTCAAGTGGTTAGCTTCTAGTCCAGTCGGAAGACTCCTAAACCTTTAACTTTCTAACTTTACGCACCCATTGACTTCTATGTGTGCACGCGTGTGCATTTAGACACTGCACCCGCATCCCGTGGGCCTCCTGCTTCCTAACTACTGTTAGTCCAGTGTAGTCCCAGCGATTTCTAAGGCCCTAGGCCTCACCATTGTTCATGACGTGGTTCTTATACCACTATTTTAGTATATGGTTTAGCGGGCCACCAGGGACTATCCATATTTGTGCAAATGTTGTATGTTATATTAAGTTACTTGTTATGCACTTGTGCTCCTGTTCTCATAAAGAGTTCAGAGGGTTGTTTTAGAAATAAATACATATATATTTTGAATATATAACCTGTGTGGTGTTCTTTCATTTGGTATTAAAAGGTTTGCATATGCTAAAACAGCTGGCTTCACATGCCC
Organism: Lissotriton helveticus; assembly: GCF_964261635.1. NCBI lineage: Eukaryota > Metazoa > Chordata > Amphibia > Caudata > Salamandridae > Lissotriton > Lissotriton helveticus. Next base: position 36,774,397 of record NC_136065.1, read on the forward strand.
TTTTGAGTTTGGCCTACGACTGCTTTTGTCCATGCTACCCCTAGGATAGCTGGTCTATAAGGTTGACTTTACAACCATCACCATAAGGGTTGTTTGGACTGGTGCAAGGTGCTCACTAGAATAGTTAACATCATATACCAGGCTAACTTCTCACATTGGTGTGCAGCGGTTTGGATTTGAGCTTGCTGTTGTTTTACCAATTGTAATCTTTGAGATATCATTTGAAAGATCACATTAGGTACCATAGGTACATATAACAAGACTTAAAATACTTAAGTTCTACTGAACTTAGTTGTTGTAGACCAAAGGGCCTAGCATACCCTGACTACAACTCCTAGAGAGGTTCTAGTAGGAAAACACATAGTGTAGGTCGGTGCACACACCACTCCTCACTAGAATCATGTCTACCACAGGTGGGACAGGTATGACTCTCTCTGTGGGAGGTGACCCTCCCAGGGCACCCTCTAGATATGAAATATTCAATTTCCAAGATATGAGACACTTGTGTACCTCAAGGAGATTGAAATAGGGTTCCAACCCTACCATTTCCCATCTCAAAGAAGTCCTAGAGAGGGCTGATGCTGAGAAGGCCTCTAGACAAGGTCCCTCAGTTCATGCAGAAGATGTCTTGCCCTCTACAGATGATGCATCAGACCCCCCTATTGTAGGAGAGGAGGGAGATGAACCAGAGGAAGAATCTGAAGAAGAGGTTTTCCAATATAGACAGGTCCACATTGGGAGACTTAGCCCGGCTAACCTAAGCCTACATGGGGCTGACCATGGGCAAGACCCATACAGACCTATTAGTAGACTTAACCAGGGGAATGAGAGAAGGAGGTCTCACTCAGGTGACTCCCACCACTCTCAGGCCTCTAGGGGATCCAATACCCTTGCTCAGAGAAGGATGACCTCTCCTGAAAGGAGGGAACATCAGGCTAGGATGAGGGAAGCTAATCTAAGGATTGAGAGGCAAGAACTAGAAGTTGACCTTGCCAAAGAGAAGCTTGACCTAGCTAGAGAGCAGAAGTTGGGTGGGTTAAAACCCACTGGTGGCAGCAACATCCCTGAGAATAAAGACAGGTCCTATGACAATAGACACCTGAGTAAGATTGTGCCCCCCTACAAAGATGGGGATGACATCCACAAATGGATAACTGCTTTGAAGAGGGCTTTCAAAGTACAGCAGGTACCCCAAAGTCAGTGGGCAACAATGTTGTGGCTCTCCTTTTCAGAAAAAGGCAGAAATAAGCTCCTCACAGTTAGTTATGAGGATGCTAGCAATTACACTGTCCTGAAGAGTGCTCTGATTGATGGGTTTGGCTTCACCACTGAACAGTACAGGTTGATGTTCATGGATACCCAGAAGACACAGACTCAGGACTGGACTGATTTTGTAGATTGTGCTACTAAGGCTCTGCAGGGCTGGTTATTGGGCAGCAAAGTACAGGACTTTACAGGATTGTATAATTTGATTATGAGGGAGCAGATCCTTAGTAATTGTCAAAACCAGCTTCTACACCAGCACCTGGTGGACTCAGATCTGACCTCTCCACAAGAATTGGGTAAGAGGGCAAACAAATGAGTCAGAACTAAGCATGGCCTGAAAATTCGTTCCGCTCAAGGAATTTGCGGATTTTCCGCGATTTCGCGATCCGTGAATCTCGCGAAATCGCGGTAAATTCCGCAAATCAGCGGGGACGAATTTTCAGCCAAGCACTTACAGGGTTACAGCAGCAGGTGCAAAAGTTGAAGCTAATTTTTTGTAAGCTTTTACAAAAGGGTTACAAAGAAATTAACTTCAACTTGGGCACTTGCTGCTGTAAACCTGTAAGTGCTTCCTGGCGCCTCGTTGCCTACTTGCAACTATTCTCTGACCCTGCTCTGACCCTTGAAGCAGGGTCAGAGAATAGTTACAAGTAGGCAATGAGGCGCCTGTCACGAAAATTAAACCTCAATAGGAAGCACTGACAGATATAAAAACAAGCATTTGCAATGCGATAGGTCTCGCATTAGGAAAGTTTGAGCTATTGGTCTTGTAAATGACAATTTTTTTTATTTATGTGTTGGTTTTGAAAATAGCTAAATTAATAGCTTTGTCATTTACAATGCCAATAGTTATAACTTTCGCAAATGTGGCACCTATAGCATTTGTAATGTAACATGTTTTGGATTTACGTGACTTAGCTGTATTGATATTACAAATTACAATGGATTTTAATTTTTTAAAATAATTAATACTTAAATAAAAGTGATTTTAATTTATAATGGCAATAGCTTAAACTTTTGTAAATAACTTTTGTGAAGATTATGTTCAGTGTATTTTATTGTGACAAAAATCCAAGAACAGAAGTGAAATATTAACATCTTTTTGTGACATTTGTAATAAAGTTTGAAACATTGAGAGAACATATTTGAACCAGTTGTTGTTGAATGGTTGCGCAGATTGATGCTGGGGAGGCGCTGAGTGGTGCTGTGGTGGTGCTGAGTGGTGCTGTGGTGATGCTGAGTGGTGCAGTGGTGGTGCTGAGTGATACTGGGATGGTGCGGAGTGATGCTGGGGTGGTGCTGAGTGGTGCTGTGGTGGTGCTGAGTGATGCTGTGGTGGTGCTGAGTGATGCTATGGTGGTGCTGAGTGGTGCTGTGGTGGTGCTGAGTGATAATGCGGTGGTGCTGAGTGATGCTGTGATGGTGCTGAGAGATGCTGTGGTGGCGCTGAGTGGTGCTGTGGTGGTGCTGATTGGTGCTGTGGTGGTGCTGAGTGATGCTGTGGTGGTGCTGATTGATGCTGTGGGTGTGCTGAGTGGTGCTGTGGTGGTGCTGAGTGATGCTGTGGTGGCGCTGAGTGGTGCTGTGGTGGTGCTGAGTGGTGCTGTGGTGGTGCTGAGTGATGCTGTGGTGGTGATGAGTGGTGCTGTGGTGGTGCTGAGTGATGCTGTGGTGATGCTGGGTGATGCTGTGGTCGTGCTGAGTGGTGCTGTTGTGGTTCTGAGTGATAATGTGGTGGTGCTGAGTAATGCTGTGGTGGCGCTGAGTGATGCTGTGGTGGCACGGAGTAAAGCTGTGGTAGTGCTGAGTGGTGCTGTGGTGGTGCTGAGTGATGCTGTGGTGGTGCTGAGTGATGCTGTGGTGGTGCTGAGTGGTGCTGTGGTGGTGCTGAGTGATAATGTGGTGGTGCTGAGTGATGCTGGGGTAGCGCTGAGTGATGATGTGGTGATGCAGAGGGCAAAAAGGCACAAAAAGCAGTCTAACAAAGGGCAGAAGAACAAGGGAAAAACGAGTCTAACAGAGAGCAGAAGGGCACAAAAAACCAGTCTAACAGAGGACAGAAGGGCAGAAAAACAAGGGAAAAACGAGTCTAACAGAGGCAGAAGGGCACAAAAAACTAGTCTAACGGGGCAGAAAGGCACAAAAACGAGTCTAACATATTGCAGAAGGGCACAAAAACCAGGGAATAACAGAGGGCAGAAGGGCACAAAAAACGAGTCTAAAAGAGGGCAGAAGGGCAGAAAAACAAGGGAAAAATGAGTCTAACAGAGGGCACAAGGGCACAAAAAACGAGCCTAACAGGGGGCAGAAGAACAAGGGAAAAACGAGTCTAACAGAGGGCAGAAGGGCAGAAAAACAAGGGAAAAACGAGTCTAACAGAGGGCAGAAGGGCACAAAAAACGAGTCTAACAGGGGGCAGAATGAATCCCGCCCTGCGAGTTTGTCCACGACGATGCCACCTTTTTGTGCAATACCTCTACTCAACTGGAGTACTTTCTACTGTCTAAATAAGAAGTGCTCCCTCGTTGGCTAAATGTATAGGGGCAGATTTACAATAACTGGCGCATCCCCAGGGATGCGCCAGTTATTGTGCGCCGCAGCTCCGCCACCCATGGTGCGCCGCATTTACAATGCGGCGCACCATGTGTGTGTCACGCATCTGTGCCGTAAAAGCAGCGCATTGCTGGACCTGCGTCGCGCTTGCGACGCAGCTCCAGCAATGCTCTGGGGGGCCCTATCTCCCCAATGATGCATCAAGCCATGCACCTGCTTCAAGCAGGCGCAGGGTTTTGACGCAGCATTGGCCTAAAAGTGACTGAGTGAAATCTTGTAGATTTCACTCAGCCACTTTTAGGAGGCGTTCCTGCGCAGGAACGCCCTTCTCTGCGCCAGAACGCCTCCTGATGGCGCAGGGCTTTACAACGTGACGCATCTCTCAGATGCGTCACGTTGTTAATACCCAGCACAATGGCGCATCTTTTGTGCTGCCGCTGCGTCACAAAAGGTCTCGGTAGAGGGTGGCAGTGGTGAACCAGAGGGTGGCAGTGATGAACCAGAGGGTGACAGTGATGAACCAGAGGGTGACAGTGATGAACCAGAGGGTGGCAGGGGTGAACCAGAGGGTGACAGTGATGAACCTGAGGGTGGCAGTGCTGAACCAGAGGGTGGCAGGGGTGAACCAGAGGGTGGCAGAGGTGAACCAGAGGGTGGCAGTGATGAACCAGATGGTGGCAGGGGTGAACCAGAGAGTGGCAGTGGTAAACCAGAGGGTGGCATGGGTGAACCAGAGGGTGGCAGTGGTGAACCAGAGAGTGGCAGTGGTGAACCAGAGGGTGGCAGTGCTGAACCAGAGGGTGACAGTGGTTAACCAGAGGGTAGCAGTGGTGAGCCAGAGGTGCTGTGATGAACCAGAGGGTGGCAGTCGTGAACCAGAGGGTGGCAGTGGTGAACCAGAGGGTGACAGTGCTGAACCAGAGGGTGGCAGGGGTGAACCAGAGGGTGCTGTGATGAACCAGAGGGTGGCAGTGGTGAACCAGAGGATGGCAGGGGTGAACCAGAGGGTGGCAGTGGTGAACCAGAGGGGGGCAGTGCTGAACCAGAGGATGACAGTGGTTAACCAGAGGGTGGCAGTGGTGAACCAGAGGTGCTTTGATGAACCAGAGGGTGGCAGTCGTGAACCAGAGGGTGGCAGTGCTGAACCAGAGGGTGGCAGTGGTGAACCAGAGGGTGGCATGGGTGAACCAGAGGGTGGCAGGGGTGAACCAGAGCGTGGCAGTGGTGAACCAGAGGGTGGCAGTGCTGAATGAGAGGGTGACATTGGTTAACCAGAGGGTGGCAGGGGTGAACCAGAGCGTGGCAGTGGTGAACCAGAGGGTGGCAGTGCTGAATGAGAGGGTGACAGTGCTGAACCAGAGGGTGGCAGGGGTGAACCAGAGAGTGGCAGTGCTGAACCAGAGGGTGGCAGTGGTGAACCAGAGGGTGGCATGGGTGAACCAGAGGGTGGCAGGGGTGAACCAGAGCGTGGCAGTGGTGAACCAGAGGGTGGCAGTGCTGAATGAGAGGGTGACATTGGTTAACCAGAGGGTGGCAGTGGTGAACCAGAGGCGCTGTGATGAACCAGAGGGTGGCAGTCGTGAACCAGAGGGTAGCAGTGGTGAACCAGAGGGTGACAGTGCTGAACCAGAGGCTGGCAGGGGTGAACCAGAGGGTGCTGTGATGAACCAGAGAGTGGCAGTGGTGAACCAGAGGCTGGCAGGGGTGAACCAGAGGGGGCAGTCGTGAACCAGAGGGTGGCAGTGCTGAACCAGAGGGTGACAGTGGTTAACCAGAGGGTGGCAGTGGTGAACCAGAGGTGCTGTGATGAACCAGAGGGTGGCAGTCGTGAACCAGAGGGTGGCAGTGGTGAACCAGAGGGTGACGGTGCTGAACCAGAGGGTGGCAGGGGTGAACCAGAGAGTGGCAGTGCTGAACCAGAGGGTGGCAGTGGTGAACCAGAGGGTGGCAGGGGTGAACCAGAGGGTTGCAGGGGTGAACCAGAGGGTGGCAGTGGTGAACCAGAGTGTGGCAGTCCTGAACCAGAGGGTGGCAGTGGTTAACCAGAGGGTGCTGTGCCCATACACGACCGCATGGGTAACTTCGCCATGCAAGCGGCCCGCGAACACACAAAAAGCCCCGCGAACACGCAAAAAACCCCGCGAACACGCAAAAAACCCGCGAACACGCAAAAAAACAAAAATCCGCACATTTGCACGTATTCGCAGATTTTGCGGATTGCTAATTCGATTTCGCGATTCGCAAATTTTGCCCATACGAACCAGGATTAGGCCTAAAAATCAGGGTGGTGACCAGAAGAAAGATTCTACCAAGCCTCAAGAGAAAGGTGGGGATAAATCAAAAGACAAGTCCTCCACAGGGCCCCAAAACTCCACTGGTGGGGTAGGGTCCCAAAACACTTCCTCTAACCAAAAGAAACCTTATTGCCATGTCTGTAAACAGCCTGGCCACTGGAAAAATGACAGCAGTTACCCAAGGGCCAGCAATAAGGAAAACATTCCCCCAAGTAATAGTCCCAGACCTCCTGTTAATGTTAGCAGTAATCCCCCAGGTTGTGGGAATGCCCCCAAGAATTTGGCTGGGTTTACTTGGGGAACTCAGGTGGACTCTGGCCTAACCAGGTCCCCTACCACAGCTACTCTTGTCTGTGAAGATGCCATTGGGTTTTCCAACTACACTGCTTGTCCCAACACTTTGGGCAAGTACAGACAGGAGCCCCACATCAATGGCCGGAAAGATTTGAAGCCTACAGAGACACAGGGGCTAGCATCACTATGGTGACTGGCAGTCTAGTCCCCTCAGGACAACTTTTACCTGGGTTCACCTATCAGGTGACCAACATTGATGGAGTGCAGAAAGATCATACAATGGCAGTAGTAAATCCCAGCTGGGGATGTGTCACTGGCCCCAAGAGAGTGGCAATGTCTACAAACTTGCCTGTAGATTGTCTACCGGGAAATGATCTAGAGATCTCAGCCTGGGCTGGGGTTGAACAAGAAACCCATTCCAAAATGGTAGGCCTTCCAGAAAAGGTTAGTGGGACTGTGATGGCTACAGCCCCAGCTCAAGCAGAATTCCTTCCAAAAGAGGTTGCAAGGGTTGTGATGATCACAGCCCAAGCTCAGGCAGACTTCCCTGGAAAGGTTGGCAGGGCTGTGAGGGTCACGGCCCACACACAAACAGAGGGGCATATTACCAAGCAATCGCTATTGCTTGGTTAGAGACAAAATTTTACCGCTAAGCTGCGGCGATTTTTATCGCAGATAAACCTTGGTATTACCAAGGTTTATCGCAAATGCGATAAAAAACGGCCGCAATGCATGAATATCGCTGAAAAGTCAGCGATATTCATGCATTACCGAGCTAATGCTCTTAGCCATGTTATCCACCTCCCATTGGATAACATGGCTAAGAACTGCTCAGGGGCAGGTGTTAGCTTTTGGAGATATTCGCGCTTAGCGCGAATATCTCCAAAAGTTGGTAATAGGAGATAGCGATGTTAGCGACTGTTTCCAGTCGCTATCATCTTGGCACACCCACTTTGCATATCATTAGTGATAAATATCACTGACATGCAAAGTGGGGCCCAAGATGGTCGCTATCTCCTACTAGCTGTCGCTAACTGGTGTTAGCGACAGCTAGGTAATAGGGAGATAATTTTATCTCCGCTTTCTTGGCTTTTAAAGCCAAAAAAGCAGAGATAAACCCCCTTGATAATATGCCCCAGAGTTCCTTCCTGAAAAGGTTGGTAGGGCTGTGATGGTCACAGGCCAAACTCAAACAAATTTTAGTGTTGTGAAGCCTGAAACTATGGATCACTCCACTCATACAGAAGGTATTGGGGAGGAAGTAAAATCTCCCTCCCACCAGACATTAGGTGAGAGTCAGCCTCCTCAGGGAACTGACCCTACCCCTTGTGAAGAAACTGCCCCAGAGGTAGCCAGGCCTGGCCTGACAGAGCCTCTGATGTTAGTGGACCCTTCCAAGGTGGGACCCAGTCTGGAGCAGGTAACCTGCCCCTCTCTACCCTGCCTCAGTCAGCCCAGGGCTGTAGAGGTTGGGAAGGCCAGTGGACCCCAAAGGGCCCCCTGTCCACAAGAACACCCCCATAAGCAGATTAGGGGCACCAAAGCTAGCAGCCCTAGCAAGGGGAACATTTCAGAAACTCCTGAGGGATCTCCCTTACTCCTAGTTAGGAACTTCCCCCAGGTGGACACTATTGGGCACAGCCAAACATGGGACCCAAAGCCCCCAAACCTGACCTGTCCCTCCAGTAAGCCAACAAAAGGGACCCAGCCTCCAGCTGTAGGCAGCCAGAGGTTGACCCTGAGAGCACAATGCAACTCAGTCATGGAAAGAAAGGCACACATGGTGGATAGTGATTGGAGGAAGCTGAGCCCTACATTAGTGGAGCCTCACTTCAGTACTCCATCTCAACACCAGCCTTTTACTTTGCTAAAACACACCACAGGTGGTAATTCCCCATGGTGGAGACCCTCTGATACCCCTAGGGTGAGGGATTGCTTAGTGGACCATGAGACAGGGGATAACCATGCTAGTGCAGGTACTTCCTTATATGACCGCTTAGGCAATATAGGCTTACCTGGTCAAGGATAGCCTTATCTCCTTTTGTTTGGGGGGGGGGGGCGGGCGTGTGTAGGAATGTGGACACCTGACTATGGTTACCCCAGATTTTTTCCTTGTGTTTAGCTGGTTTTCGACTTAGTTGGCCTGGAATCCTGCTAATCAGGGCCCCACGCTATCTGCTCTCTCTGTAAAATGAACTCCATGTACCCTAGGTACATACCTAATTGGATATTGGGTCACCTTATGAGCCCCTGTATAGTGTACTATAGGTACCCAGGGCATAGGTGCATCCAAGGCCTACCAGGGGCTGCAGCATTTCTTTTGCCACCCCTGGCTGGCCATCCAAACTGACACAACTGGCTGATCACTCAGCTGGGGCAAGGTCATGTAATCACCCCTAGCTTAGACATAGTATACCTATGTCTAACCTTATATCTAGACACAGATGCACCTATAAGTCACTCCTATGGCAGGCCTTAACAATCCTGAAGGCAGAGTGCTTGGTTTTATGTGAGATGGTTCTCTAGCATTAGCTGAGCCTGTCTGCAGCTTTCGGAACTATGTCCTTATAGCTGTTCTAGGATAATGTCATACCATATACTCTTAAGTGCATTATGAACCTCGCGGTTAAATGCTATCTTTGGTTTGGCTTTATCAAAACATGTCGTGTAAGATGTAATTTCTGGCGACGGGGGTAGCATTCCACCCTTCTAGAGGGTGAAGACATGTTACTTCCATTAATGCCGGTTAAAGTTAACCAGAGCCTCAGCATCAC